>NW_028227266.1:97535526-97943026 GCF_978045245.1 Mus caroli
CCACAAACAACACTGGCAACATGAGTAAGTGAGCCAGAAAGCCCACATTTTCTTTCTTCCTCTATGGCATTAACCTGCTGTCCCCTTCTGACCACAGCAGAGATGTTTGCTGCCATATATGAAACAAACTACAAACCGCCATGGTCAGGATCTTTGTACCATGGAAATGGGCAGAAACAACATCCTGTTGTTAAGCAATTACCAGCGCATCCTTTACACAGCTCTTCCTCCCACAATCCATTGGTGAAGTGTTACTTCACCTCAGCCCTTAGTCAGAGGTAAGCTAAGAAATACAGTCTTCCTGGTATATAGCCATGTGCCAAAAACATTGCTATGGAATAAGGGTAGAGTAGATTCTAGATGACAAGGAGGTCATCTGGAGCACAGACTCGCTGAGGGGATTACAGCAGAACAGAAGGAGGAGATACTTAAGGAGAGAGAAATAATTCTTTAAGGCTACCCAGGTGGTGAAGTCTGGCCTCAGACCTGGTGGAGACTCTGAAGACTGTTTCCATGCAGAGCTCCTGGGCTGCGGCACAAATGGCTCCAGGCAGTCTCTCACGTGCTTGGTCCAACCTCATGCACAGGAAGAACTCACAGATCTTAAAGGTGCAGAACACGGTGACACGCTTCCTCAGTGGGGCCAGATGGTCTTTCAGGGCTCTCGGCAAGCCATCCAGCCCTTCTCAGCAGCCTGAGGTGAGAGTGCACACATTTTACCTCTGTGTTCCAGTATCTTTTCCCTAAAATCCGTCCTTCTCCAATTCCCCCCAGAAACGAGGAGGATTATCGAAGTCACTAAAGCAGACAATCTAGAATTCCCTCTGAGGAAGCACACACCTTGAACTACCTCACTTCTCGATTTGGTATCCAATCTCCACTTTTTACCTTGTCAGTTCAGTTAAAAGCTCTAATCTATTGTCCTGTTCCTCTGCGCCTTCCAACAACTGGGCAAGAGCCAGCTCCTGTGAATAGTTGAGAACACATGATCCAGACTCTGGATGCAACGAGGAACACTGAATGGTAATAAATTACCACCTGATCTCAGAGCCTCTGCTTCTGGACTGAAAGCCCAGAGCCTTAGACTCTTCCCTAACTCTACCACAGCTCCCAAATGGGGATTTTGCGTGTCCAGCAGGGCATGGCTGAGCACATATACACCCTTCTAGAACATGTTCTGGGTGCTTACACTGGATTTTATGAATCTCCATAGGGAATGGATATCTTCCATGATACTATCCTCCAAAGGAGTCATCGATGTGTACAGCTCTAGGCCTGTGAGATGGCCAAGGATATTTGTCTGCAGAGCCTGGACAGCGGCTGAAGTGTCCACATTCCTGCATGCAGCACCTTCATGGAGCAGTGTGGGAGAAAAGGGTGGCCTGTGCATAGAGAGTTATGCTATGCTGCCACACTCTAGTGGACAGCACTGAAGAGTCTGGGGAGTCTCACTTTAAGCTCTCCCTTCTTGGTGATCGCAAAAGTGCATTTGTCAAGGTAGGAGGAAAGAAATATACATTACTTTGTGATTTTGTGTGTGTGTGTGTGTGTGAGAGAGAGAGAGAGATGAGAGAGATGTGTGTGAGAGAGAGGTGTGTGTGTGTGTGTGTGTGTATGTGTGTGTGTGTGAGAGAGAGAGACAGACAGAGAGAGACAGAGAGACAGACAGAAAGAGACAGAGAGGGGGGACTAGGAAGAGGGGAAGAGAGAGAGAGAGAAAGAGGGAGGTAGAGAGTGGGAAAAAGCAAAAGAGAGAGATGAAGGAGGAGAAGGGAGGGAAGGAAGAAAAGAGAGAGGGAGGGAAGGAAGAAAAGAGGGAGGGGAGAGACAGATAGACAGATGGACAAACAGGGGAAAGGGAAAGAGAGAACGAGGGAAGTAGAGAGTGGAAGAAAGCAAGAGAGAGGAGGAGGAGAATGGAGAGAGGGAAGGAAAGCAACAGGGAGGGAAGGGAGGAAGGGAAGAAGGGAGGGGGAGGACATATGTGTATATGTTTTGAAGGTCTTCATTTGTATCTTGTCCTGGAATCCCAAATGCTAGGATCAGCATATCCCTGGGAGCTGTTTTCTTTTGGTCCCTGCAGCGCAGAATGGAACATGGCATTTATGAAGCATCCCCATCTCTAAGTAACTCAGCACTCTGCCTGTGGGAGGCAGGACACAGCACTCGGTTACACTGTAAGTGTCCCCCTGCTGCACTGAAGCCAGCCTCCTTTTGCATCTGCAAGATATTTGCAAAGCAGGAAACAGGTGGGTCCTCGGAGGTGGGGGCTGGCAGACTTGGCGATTGCTTGACAGAGATGGTAATAAAGCCAGCAGGGTCATTTGGAAAAGAACAGACACCGAGGAGGAGAGTGGGCAGGGTGGAGCTAAAGATTTACTCTTTAACATGTGCCCTCAATTGCAGAAAATTATTCACTTTGGCATCTAACTCACAAGGATATTCTAAGTGTGAGCCTCAGATATCATCTATCGCAATGGTTTCCAGGCCTTTCCCTTATCAGCAAAATCAAATGATTTATCAAAATGAAAACTTATGTGAAATCCCAACAGTGAAGCAGCCAAAGGAGACACTCATTTCCTCAGCTCATTGAAACCCTTGCTGAGACGTGGAGAATACTTCACTATTGACAGATAGCCCTAAGGTTCCTCCTCAGAGGTCTGGGGTCTCCAGAGCAGGGATTAAAATTCCTAACTTAGCAATGGTGGGTGGCACGGCTGGGGCCTGGGCAGCAGCCATCCTCTTTCTATGGTACCGGTCCTTCCCTCTCCGTCCCCTTGCTGCATTTAGATGAAGCATGAATCCCACTCCCAACTCATAGAGGTCACAGGACCTAGACCACAGGCACTCCTTCTCTGGCCACAGGGATAGGTTCAAAGACAGATTGGTGCCTAACATAGAGCCAATCAGAGCTTCTCTCATGTCTGTCGGGAGGGCAGTGCTCTCTATTTTTTAAGGCTTCTAAGAAAGAAGGAACCTGAGATAGAGAACGAGTTCTGATCACAAAGGGAAGGCACAGCTAGGTCCATCCTCTCTGAAGTCAGTCAGAGCTCACACAATACAGTTCCCTTCTCTCCATAGCCAGTTTAGACTCCAGTCATCTGCCAGTGGGATCATCCTATAGTTATCTGCCAGCAGGATGATCCTGGCTGGTCCTACCTAGGTATTCCACTTGTGAAAATGCCAAAAACCCAGACAGAGGACAAGCACTGTTGACAGCCTCCAGGACCCTGGTAAAGACTCAACACCACATAAATGAGCAGGTTTGCATTTTTCAGCCTTTCTCTGTCCCCTTTTCTTTGTTAAGACTTGACTATATATAACGGTAGTAGTGTGGGTCATAAGTCTAGGTAAGTTGGGAAGAAGAAAGCTGGAATGCAGGCAGAGAGTGGAAGACTTTGGTGTCATCTGAGAGCCTGCCTGGGAAGGTCACTTTTTAATTAGTCTTTAGTATTCCAAAAAGTAACTTCAATAGATTAGAAATTGGCCCTTTTCAGACTTTGTGTCTTAAAGCTCATCACTTCCTGGCCACAGTGACATCCTGAACCCCTCATACCATCATGAGAAAGAAGATGATAGACAACCATCAGAAAGCCCGAACATCATCAAGTGCGTACTGCAATGGGCACCAAAGTGCTGGTGGGAAGAAAGAGGGTCTCTGAGTGAATGCCCCGTTGCCATGTTGCAGAAGAGCCTGAAGACACAGCAATGAGGCGGTCCTGGCTGTGGACCGAGTTCCCTCATGTTGCATAAAAGGAAAAAACAATAACCATCTTTTGGATCGTTTCTACAGTTCTGGTTCTTCTATAACAGATGATGAGCTTGGGAGAAAGATCCACTTCCCTAGGTGGACTGTGTCCACTAGCCAAGCCTCGGCTCTGAGCACTCCTTGGATCCAAGAGTACCAAGTCTAGACAGGAGCTCATGGCTGGGGCTAGAGATCATTCTTACTCTGCTGCATTACACACTTGAGGTAGCACGCTTTCCCCCAGCCATAGGCAGCAGGATTTCCTACTACAGACAGGAGTGCTGGGTCCAGCAGCATAGGCAGATGCTATACAAGGGTCCCAGGTCATAGATAAGGAGACTTCATAATAGAGATGTTTGAGAAACTGGGGCTCAGACAGATGAAAAGACTTACTGCTAACCAGCAAATAATCACAAGATGGGGCTACAAAACATATCATCTCTCCTTACCCAAGATCCTTTTCCTGGACACCATAAATTGAGTGCCATGTGGAAGGGACTGCTGTAGATAGGGTTGTTGGAATCAGAAGTGGCCCAAGGTTAGATCATGGCACAGGAAAAAACAACGGAGCAAACGTAGAACATTCATCAACCCCTTTTCCAGGCTCCTTCATCTTAGAGCCCAGTGCTGGAGATAAAGATAGAAAAAGTCTCCCGCGCTAGGGTCTTAAGACTCTCATATGTTACTCTTCAAGGGAATTTGCATCTAAAAAGCAGAGCCAAGCATCCTCCTCCAGTATAGACCAGATGGCCACAAAGGAGGGGTTCCAGGCAGCAGCAGCCAAGTGTACTGCTGTTTCTACCTAGGAACCAGTCTGGGGCTAAGCAGTCCTTCAGGAGGGGTGAGGAAGCCAGCGCTGTGGTGGAGACAAGGCTGAGCCAGGAGTGGAAGGATTGTAGCATGTTCAAAGATATGTCACTGGAATAATGGAGTGCCCTAGCCTCAGGCCAGGCTGACCTCCCAAAGTATGTGTTTGGGAGTTTTGCAGCTGGAGAGTGAGTGCTTGAAGAGAGCCAGGCCCACCCGGATGCAGGCGGCCTACAGGCCTTCCCACCCCCACCTCTGGACCCAGCCATGAGCAGAGGTCTGCTAGACAATCATCTTGAGGAATGGGGGTGGGGTACCTGGTCTGGGCTGGACCTGCGGCATACTAGACCACTCGACAGGAAACCCCCATGGGAAACCATAGCTCCTGTATCAGTAAGGCTGCTCACGATCAGTATACAGAAAGTGAGTGGACCATCTTCTTGGGTAGCAGGAAGGGCATAGGGAATAGGAAAGAACTGCCACTCAGAATACCCTCCCTTTAGAGGCGGGGCTACAGTAACTGCCACTCAGAGGGCCCTTCCTCTAGCCTACAGTAGGCAAGCCAAAGGTAAGCCTGACCTCACTATTTCTCTACTTGATGACTTCTTGTGAAGCTTTCAAGCACTCTGAAGAGTGGAAGGAGATGGCTACCCTAGAAGACACTTTAGATAGGCAGTACAAGAAGCAATGGAGGTCTCTGGCCTGGTTGAGTTCTACACGAGATAGAACTTGGTGACACATGTGAACTTAGGGACCAAGGGCATTTCCCAGACTCAGAGGGGCTGGAGTAGGGCCGTGGAGGACATGGCGCAGAGAGCACCACGTTTCCTTCCTAGTTGGCAGCCCTGGCACTGGAGACCCCACCAACCTTACATGCTTCTCTCTGCCCCAAAAGCCAGAGCTGCTGTCACTCAAGCACACCCAGGAAACAGGGAGGAGCTTAGCTTCAGAACCATTGGAGTTCAGAGGAAGGGAGATAAGGAAAGATGGGCCTCAGACCAAAAGATGGTGGGTCTGAGTTTTAGGTTGCCTATGTCCCTTCATTGGGTCTCACCAGGGTATCAAAAAACAAAAACAAAACAAAACAGACAAAGGCCACAGGGCTCCATCTTCAGTGAGAGATAGAGGACTCCCCTGTCTGAATGTGTACCCCCCAAGCCTCATCTAGGCTGGCACACCTCAGCTAACAAGCATGAAAGACAGTTCTTGCTCAGATTCTCTTGCAGTCTTGCAGAGTCATCTCAGTCTCCTCTATGCCCACCCACAGCTCCTCCTGTTCCTTATGCCCCACTGGCCAAGATCTCAGACTGTCCATAGCCCCACAGTACACACACCTTCACTTGGGCCAAACACCAGCAGACATTCCCAGGGCCACAGAACATCCTCATGTGCATTCACAGACCTGTGTCTCTCTCAAGCACACCCATTTCACACACAGACACACACACACACACACAGACACACAGACACACAGACACACACACACACTGAAGTACTCAGCAGACACACAAATGTTGCACACTCTTACACATGTACATAAAGTGTTCCCAACTCAGGTTTTCAAATGATTGCATAGAATTTACCTAAAAAAAAAAAGAAAAAGAAAAAGAATTTCATATCTGTGCAGATTCAAGACTTTAAATACACAGTATACATTCGTGTGTGCACTCCTACATGTGTGTATTCTCATGTGTCCTCTCACTCATGCACAGTCTTATGTATTAGCATTTTATCAGTAGCCCCAGAAAGGACAGGAACACCTAACCCCAGGCCTAATTCCTTAAGAGCCCCTCTCCATGACCTACTGTAGCCTTTTCCAGAAGCCCTGTCCCACAAGGCACATAATCTTCTCTGTCCTTTGCTATACAGCTTTTTAAATCATCTGACCCTTTCATCCGATTCAAGCTATTAGCCTTGTTGGAATACCTCCCGAGTGACCAAAAGCAAGCTGGAGAGGAAAGAGTTTATTTGGCTTACACTTCCACATCATAGTCTACCACTGAAGGAAATCAGGACAAGAACTCAAACACAGCAGGGACCTGGGGGCAGGAGCTGATGCAGAAGCCATGGAGGGGTGCTGCTTACTGGCTTGCTTCACATAGCTTGATAAACCTGCTTTCTCATGGAACCCAGGACCACCAGCCCAGGCGTGACCCCACCCACAATATTCAGTTAACCACTAATTAAGAAAATGCCCTACAGATAGATCGTATGGAGGCATTTTCTCAATTGAGGTTCCCTTCTTTCAGATGATTCTAGCTTGTGTCAAGTTGACATAGAACTAGCCAAGACAACTGACCCCTTGTCAACATCACACACAAACATTACTGTGGATCTAGGACCTTTCCTTTCTCGTTCATCCCTAAGATCACACATTAACATCAATATCACAATGTAAAACATTTTATAAACTCTAAAAGTTCCACAGTCTTCCCAAATTCAAGCACTTTAAAATTTTGTGTTTAAAAATCCCAAATAACTTTTAATAAGCTAAAATTTCTTTTAAAAATCCAGTTTCTCCACTGTGGGCTCCTGTAAAATCAAAGCTAAGTTAAAGACTTTCTTACTTCAAAAGGGAAGAACCAGGTGCAGTCACAATGTAAATAAAGCAAGACTAAACTCCAAACGTGTAAATAACTCAACATCCAATTATCTGGAACTTACTTCTGCTCTGTGGATGCACGTGAGGAAGTATATGTGGCCTTGGGAATGACCTGCTGATCTTTGGTGCATGTGTGTACTGTGGGGCTATGGATCATCTGAGATCTTGGTCAGTGGGGCAGAAGGAGCAGGAAGAGCTGCTGAGAGAGAATCTCAATGAGAACTCATTATCTCTGGGATCCTCCAAGGACCTGGGTCACTTCTCTGACTCCACTGTCTACATCACATGCAGTTCATCTTCTAGGCTCAGGCTGGTTCCTCTTCTCTTTGCCTGCTCTTGGCAGTCACCCCATGGCACTCTGCCTTCTCCAAAATGCTGGAGTTTTCTGCTGTAGCTGGGCTGCACTTTCACCAATAGCCTCTCTTGTCCTGCCATACGGTGCCAAGCTTTAGCTGCTCTTCATGACCCTTCATGCTTTCCAAACCAGTACTACCTGGCTGACTCTTCTATCACTAAGTTCAGCTTCTAGCACAAGGTGCAACCCTGGCCAGTTCTGGAACACATTTTCTATATGATGACCTGTAGGAAATAGTTCACAGAAGATTTCGCCTCAGTGATGCTGGTCTCTTCTTAATTACAGTCCATTCTTCAGACCCAGCTGACCAGCAAAGCTAAGATTTTTTACTTTGGTGTTTCTGGTCTCTTGTTAATCACAGTCAATTCCTCAGCTCCAACTGACCAGAAACCACAGGATCTTTGCCTGATAGTCTCTACCTCCTTCTGAAACTTCACAAGCCAGGCCTCCACTGTCTGCACTGCTATCAACGTTTTTATCTTCCAAGCTCCTGCAGAACATCTCACTGGACTTTCAAACTTGATATCTCTAGCTCAGGTTTCCAACATCCTTCTACTGCCCTCTACACAGTAATACCCCACTATCCTGGTACCAACTTGTCTTAGAGTTTCTATTGCTATGATGAAACACCATGACCCACTGCAAGCTGGGGAGGAAAGAGTTTATTCAGTATACACTTCCACATCACAGTCCACCACTGAAGGAAATCAGGACAAGAACTCAAACACAGCAGGAACCTGGAGGCAGGAGCTGAGGTAGAAGCCATGGAGGAGTGCTCCTCATTGGCTTGCTCTGCCAGGCTGGCTCAGCCTGCTTTCTCATAGAACCCAAGAACCAAGACCACCAGCCCAGGCATGACCACAATACAGTGGTCTTGGCCCTCTCCCACTAAGAAAATGCCCCACAGTTGGGTCTTGTGGAGGCATTTTTCTCAATTGAGGTTCTCCCCTTTTACATGACTCTAGGTTGAGTCAAGTTGACATAAAATTAGCCAAGACTCCAGTATCTCATCTGTAGAATCACATCCAGTCTCTAAGTCCCTGCCACCAATGATGAGGTAGCCCCTGACTCTGCGAAGCACTGGCCTGGGAACAAGCTTGTACCCTGAAAAGAATGGTTATCCATGCAGGCTACCCCGTGCCCTTGGTATGACTCTTGAGCCATTTTTGAGATATCAAAAATCTTGAGGATCAAGGATAAAACTGTAACCGTCCTCCTGTCTTGTAGCTTTAATAACCCCTGCTGGGCCCTCAGTTAAGCTTTACCCAGGCTACTGCCACACACTTCTGTTTTCGCTGAAGCCTCCCCAGTTAAAAGGCATCTACTCGTGCCTCAGGCGTACCCAAGCACAAATCCCAGCCCTTCTAACTGCATTGCTTAGAATGCATTGCTCTTGGAATGTCTCTGGGCCTCAATTTCCTCTCAAAAGTAATTTTAAACAGTAATACCTCTCCTGTAGTCCTCATAAGAGGCCATGAAATACTCTGAACAATTCCTGGCACGGGGTGGACATCCCATGTGGTGTCTCATTTGCCCCTGCCCCATCTCCCTGTCCACAATCCAAGGAGACTTACCCCACAGGCTGCAGCATACTGGAGCAGGTTCAGGAAAAGCTCTGGACACCTGGCTCTAGCCCACGTCCCCACACACAGGGCTGCATCTAGTCTGTTTCCCCTCATGTGGAGTTCCAGAGTTACACGACATCTTTGATTAATAAGAAGTGGAAAGATAAGTCACATGATAATTAATAAATCATTAGCAGCATTCCTTTTCATCAGATAAGCCCATTAATTGTTCCCATTTCCTTACAGAAAGCCCAGGCCTTGGGGCCCCTCGTAGCGAGTTGATTTCATGATAAATGCAAGATCATGAAGGAAAACTGGGTGGACTGAGCTGCGATTACCTGCAGGAGAGAGGGTGTGACCAGACCACCATTCTGTTCATGGGCACCATAGCTCAGAGTCCCCTCTGAAACCAGAGGTTATCAGACAAGCATTGTTAGGGCTCCCTCCAGGGAGTTCAGACACTCCTGTCCCAGAGGCAGCCCTCAGCAAGTGACTGCCCGAGTCCACTCTAGCCACACTAGGATGAGACTGAGAGGACCTTTAAAGCATCTAACTACTTAACAGTGCCTGACAGGTGCGTGGGGCAGGATGCGATGCACAGGGATATGCCTGTCCATTCATCCGCCCATCTTCATCCAGCTATCATGCAAATGATCAGTCAGTGTCCACTGACATGCAGAGGGGCTGGGGAAGAACATGTAGAAGAAACTGAGACAGTGCCTGCCTGCCTGCCTGCGTGGAGCCTGTATTTACCATCTCTGAGGCCCTTGTCCCTTACAGAAGATGAAAGTGCCACAGGAATAGTTTCCAAAAGCCATACTGAGAGTCAGAGGCAAAACTGGAGAAAGCTCCTTCACTGGCCCATCTGTTCCCTCCAAGACTCAGCACAGAAATGCCAGCCCTCCATATCCCCCACCCCAGAGAAGGCTGTTCTGCTGTCCTCTCCCGCACCCATCTCACCCTCTGAGGATGGCAGCACAGGCTCATTTTGGGGATTATGAAATGGAACACATACATAAAACCCATCCCCAGAGTTGCCCCACTGGTGAGTGCAGTGGAGAGGCCAAAATATAATAACAATAACAACAGCAATAACCACAATGCAGGCTGGAGAAGTGGCTCACCAGTTAAAAGTTCACAACCATCCATAACTCCAGAAGATCAGATGCCCTCCTCTGAGCTCTGGAGGCACGAGGCATGCCTGTGGTGCTCCTACAAACATTCAGGAAAACTACGCATATACATTAAAAAAAAAAGTCGTTTCCCCCCCCAAAATTTAGAAAAGTAATAATAAATAAAAACAATGCAAGGAAACAACTTTATCAATGTGCTGCAGGATTAAAGCAAGAGGCAGCCTGACAAACAGAGCAGGGAGGGGCTCTGAAGGAAAAGGCAAGTTAGGGGCTGGTGAGATGGCTCAGTGGTTAAGAGCACTGACTGCTCTTCTGAAGGTCCTGAGTTCAAATCCCAGCAAACACATGGTGGCTCACAACCATCTGTACAGCTATAGAGTACTCATACACATAAAATAAATAAATAAATCTTTAAAAAAAGAGAGAGAAAGATGGACCATCCTTTCGTCTCAGCACCAAACTTTGTCTCTGTAACTCCTTCCATGGGTGTTTTGTTCCCAATTCTAAGAAGGGGCAAAGACAAAAGGATGGTCCATCTAGAGACTGCCACACCCAGGGATCTATCCCATAATCAGCCTCCAAACGCTGACACCATTGCATACACTAGCAAGATTTTGCTGAAAGGACCCTGATATAGCTGTCTCTTGTGAGTCTATGCCAGGGCCTAGCAAACACAGAAGTGGATGCTCACAATCAGCTATTGGATGGAACACAGGGCCCCCAATGGAGGAGCTAGAGAAAGTACCCAAAGAGCTAAAGGGGTCTGCAACCCTATAGGTGGAACAACAATATGAACTAACCAGTACCCCTGGAGCTCGTGTTTAGCAGAAGATGGCCTAGTCGGCCATCATTGGTAAGAGAGGCCCCTTGGTCTTGCAAACTTTATATGCCTCAGTACAGGGGAACGCCAGAGCCAAGAAGTGGGAGTGAGTGGGTAGGGGAGTGAGGGTGGAGAGGGTATGAGGGACTTTTGAGATAGCATTTGAAATGTAAATGAAGAAAATACCTAATTAAATAAAAGAGAGAGAGAGAGAGAGAAGAAAGAAAGAAAGAAAGAAAGAAAGAGAGAGAGAGAGAGAGAGAGAGAGGGAGGGAGGGAGGGAGGGAGGGAGGGAGGGAGGGAGAGAGAGAGAGAGAGAGAGAGAGAGAGAGAGAGAGAGAGAGAGAGAGAGAGAGAGAGAGAGAGAAAGAGAAAGAAAGAGAGAAAGAAGGAAGGACAATACTCTCAGGGAACCAGTAGGCAGTTTCAACTTGTTCTCTGGCTTCTTACTTGTCTCCCTGAAGGTATTCTCTGGGGTACCATTCATTGCTTTAACCTGGCTTACAATCTTATAGGATTGGTCTTATTAGCTACTTGGTTCATGCTCAGATGGCTTTCCTATACAGCCCCAGACCCTCCTGCCTGCCTGGGGATGAAGCCACTCACAGTGGGCTGGGCTTTCCAACAAGTCAGGGCAGTCCTTCACAGACACGGCCACAGGCTAATCTGGTCTGGACAACCCTTCAACTGAGACTCCTCAGATGACTCAAGGCTGTGTCAAGTTGACAGCTGAAGCTAGGACAAGGGCTCATGAGACAAAACCCGCTGAACCAATGTACACATTATCATAGTCCCAGGAAAGCAGAAGAAATGTTATTTAAATAAATGATGACCAAAACCATATGAAATCTGTAGAGGAACATGAACTTAAAGACCCATAAACCTGAAAGAACTCTAAACAGGACCAAAGTGAAGAGATTTTGCCTGGCATACACTATATTCAAAAGACAGATGCCGGAGGAGGAGACACATAGGTAAAAGCCAGAGTGGACAATATGTGAGATCTTGCCTGAGGAGGAGAAAATGACAAAGAAAGAAAATTGAAAGACATCAGTGACTCAACACACAAGAAACCTCATGAAGACGATCAACGGTTGCTCTGAAGAAGCCCAGAAAGTTGAGAGTTAAAGAACAGATCCAAGGGCTGGAAAATAATTATCTTTTAAAAAGTGCCAAGTAAGAGCACTCTACCCAGAAACCCTTATCTTGAAGAAATGAAGAAGGCACAGTTTTACAGACAAGCAACTTCAAAAAGTTCACCCCTGCAGACTTACCTTACAAGATGTGCTCAGGGGAGTTCTTCACATTGAGATAGAAGGCCACTAGCTCCAACATGAAAACATAAGAAAGCATGAAATGTGCTGTAGAGATGTATGACAGTCAAAATATTCTAATATGGTAAAGCTGCTTACAAATTACTTTTAACTCTAGTGTGGAACTTAACATAAAACAAAGAACTGTAAGTTGCTAATCATTAATAAAACAACACACTTATGAAAGCATAAAATCCATGACATCATCACTTGTGTAGCAAGAAGGTCAAGTGGACTTCCATTGTGGACAAAGTTAAGTTGTTAATAATATAGGCAATTATAGCTATAAGGAACTATATGTATGCTTCATGGAAATACAAAGAAAAAATCCTATACTGGATATACAAAACAAAGAAAAAATCATATACTGGATATACAAAAGATAAGAAGATGGAGATGAAAATATTATTACCAAAAATTAGCAAATCACAAAGAAATACAGCAGAAAAAAGGGGAGGGGGGAAGGAAGGTGAAGAGAAGATGAGGAAGGGAGAGGGAAAGGAAAGGACAAAGGAACAGAAACCAGAAACAATAACATAGCAGCAAGAAGTCTTCACCTATCAATGATTATTTTAAATGAATTAAATTCCTTAATCAAAAATTGTAGAGGAACTGAATGAATTTTAAAATCAACACAAGATACAATTACGTTTACTGTCTACAAGAGATGTCTTAGGGCTGGATGGATGGCTCAGCAGTTAAGTGCACTTGTTGCTCTTCCAGAGGATCCAGGTTTGAATCTCAACTCCCACAGCCTGGCTCCCAAGCATCTGTAACTCCAGTTCTAGAGGATCTGACACCCTCTTCTGACCTCTGTGGATATCAGGCATGAACATGATGCGCAGACATACATTCAGACAAACATCTATACACATAATTTAAAAATAAATAAATAAATCTAAATAAGAAAATAAAAAATTTGAGAACCTTAGTTTTAAGGACACACATGGAATAAGATTACAAGAGACAATAAGACATCCCATGTAAGTGGGAAATGTGGCTATATTTGGATCAGACTTCAAGTCAAAATCCGTAACAAAGGCCAAGAAGGTAACTATACATGATGAAGTGGTCAATTTATTAAGAGTCTGTAACAAGTGTAGGTGCACATGCAGCCAACATAGGAGTATCCAACATACAAACCCAATACTAACAGAAATAGCAATATACTGATAGTAAGGACTTCTGTATCCTGTTTACAAAATATAAATATCCTAGACAGAACATCAATGCAGAAACACTGGGCTTGAACTTCTCTACGGACCATATAAGTTTTACAGAACACCTAACACAACAGAACTACAATAAACTTTCCTTCCAAGGGAACAGAGAAGATCCAGCATACATCATATGTCTGGCCACAAACAAGGCTTCCAACTTTAAAAGAAGACTGATGTGATACTGAGCCATGACTACCTTTTCTGATCACGATGGCATAAAATTAGAAATCAAGAGCAGAAAAATTCCTGAAAATTTCACATATACACTGAAATGAACAACATGCTCCAAAGCAACCTAATAGTCAAAAGAAGAGCTCAAATAGTTAATGTAAAGATATATCGAGAAAGGACCCAGCAAGATGGCTCAGAGAGTAAAGGTGTTTGCTGCCAAGCCGGATGAGCTAAGTTCAATCTCCAGGACCCACATCATGTAACAGAGCAACTCCTACAAGCTGTCCTCTGGCCTCCACACACACAAATAAATAAATGTAAATCTTTTACTATGGAAAGAAACAAACCTAAAAATGGAATACTCTAGAATTTATTGGATGCAGTAAACGCAGCCCTGAGAAGGAAGTTTGCAGTAACAAATGTCTAAATAAAGTGGAATAAAGACCTCAAGCAAACAACTTAGCATTACTCACCAAGAAACAAGCAAAAGAAGAAAACGTAAATGCAAACTTAGCAGAAGAGAGTAAATAACAATAATTAGGACAGAGATAAATAAAATGAAGACTAGAAAAAACACAAGTGGTCAACAGTTTTTAAGAAGTAGAGGACTTTTGTTTTTGTTGGTCTGTTTGTTTTGTTGACGAGATAAAATAGAAAACCTTTAGCTCAATGGACAAATTTAAAAAGAAAAAAATTAGGAGACGCTCAAATAAAATCCTAACACAATACAACTGGCACAGAAGAAACCCCAAGGATCTAAGACTAAGTGCACAGCAAACACTGAATTGTCTTCTAACGGATCATCTAAAAGAGTCTAATTACTAAGGAACAAAGCCACCTCCAGGACTGACACATAAAAGGGAGAGAATCATATACACGCAAGCGACATTATATGGACCAAGCAGGTTGTATTAATTTATAGTTAGAGAAAGAAATACATATGAATGATGGGAGGGAAAGAGACTATGGTTTTGAAAGAGAGCAAAGGGATGGATGCATGGGAGGGGTTCGAAGGAGGACAGGGAAGGGGGAAATGATGTAATTATAATTTAAAAATAAAAAATTATTATGAGGAATGAATATGACTATCAACAACCCTTCTCAAATTATTTTTAAAAGTTGCATTAAACAAGGAAGATGTCCAAAGTCTTACTCTGATTCTGATGTCAACACTATCCTGCTACTAAAGTCAGATTAAAACATCTCAAGAAAAGAACATTATTGGCGAATATTCCTGATGAATATAAATGTAAAATGCTTACAACTCCACTTACATATAAGATCTGAAACCATTCACTGTTAGATGAAACGGGATAAAACTTAGCATCCCTTTAGGTGGGGCAACTGCTCCCAGCATGGGGGCTCCCTGCAGCATTGTTGCTAACATTGGAGAAAACCAATTGTTCCCCTTCCCAGTGTATACCCATTGCAGATAGTTTCTTGATTGTCAGTGGGCCCCTGTATCCCTGTCTCCCTCCCAGAACTGGACCCCATCTGGTGGCTTGAACCTGGGCAGGTATCATTCGTGCTGCTCTGACATTTTTAGTTTTTTGTATTATTGGTCTTTTCCCGTTTGTTTTGATTTTCTTTCCCATATTGTGGGGGAGGTTCTAATGTCTTGGCTTTTTGTTTTGTTTTGTTTTGTTTTGTTTTGTTTGTTTGTTTTTTCTTACTTTTTGCTTTAAAGAGCAAGATGATATAAAGTTGGGGGGGTAAGGAGGTGGGGAGGACCTGGAAGGAGGTAGGAGAGGGAAAAGGCATGATTACAATATATTGTATAGAAAAATTAATAAAAGAATAAAAAGCTCCTAAAATGATTTTTTTAAAGATATGACCCCCTAGATGGCTCAGCGGTCAAGAGCGCTGACTGCTCTTCCAGAGGTCCTGAGTCCAATTCCCAGAAACCATATGGTGACTCACAACCATCTGTAATGAGATCCAATGGCCTCTTCTGGTGTGTCTGAAGACAACTACAGTGTACTCATCATATATAAAAATAAATAAATAAATAAAATCCTTTTTTTAAAAAAAGGATATGACCCCTAATACTAAAATAACAAAACCCAAAAGACAAATGAGATCACATCAAACTAAAAAATGTCTGCACCCAACGAAGAGACAACTCGCATAGTAAGATTAAAAATAAACCATATTTATCCCTGACTAAGGGCTAGCATTCAAAAGATGAAAACAGTCCCTGTCCCTCTATAGTGAAACAGAAACAAGCTAATCAGGAAATGCAGGGATGCAGGGATGCAGGGATGCAGGGATGCAGGGATGCAGGGATGCAGGGATGCAGGGATGCAGGGATGCAGGGATGCAGGGATGCAGGGATGCAGGGATGCAGGGATGCTCATCCCACTTCTGGCTGAGAGCTAGTATCAGAAGGGCATGGGATGAGCTCTGCTGTGACTCCATCCCCACAATCTCAGCATCTAGGATGCTGAGGCAGGAGAGTTACTACATGTCCTTCATCAATTTGGGCAGCATAGTAAACACAGTGGCCACCCAGAGTTACACTGAAAGACCCTATCCTTAAAAAATACGTAATACATCAAACAAAAAATTAAAATTAGAATGGAACAAGGATCCAAATAGAGACTTTTTCCAAGGAAAGCATACGAACCAGTGGTAGGCACGTGGGAGCTACAAACATCTGTAGTGATCAGAGGAGGAAAAGTCACAGCCAGATGAGACAGCACCTCACGCTCCTCACGCCCTTCAGCACGGCCCTTCTGGGAAAGGCAAAAGTAACCCACTTGTGAGGTTTGAAGAAAAAGGAGTCCTTACACAGCATTGGTGGGCTTGGCTTTTGGGTTTGGTCATTATGGAAACCAGGATGAAACCTTGTTTTGAAATAAAATTATCATTAACCTTACTAATTCAGTTTTGGTTCTACAACCCAAGGAAGTAAAAGTCGGTCATGTGTGGGTGTGCTTACACTGTCATGGTTACAGCAGCACCATTCACAATAGTCAAGACATGGAAACAGCCCAGTGTCCATCATTCAAGGATGAATGGAAAAGATGATATGAACACACACACACATGCACACGCACACACATCTGGACAGTATTCAATCTTTCAAAAGACAGAAATTCTACCATATGTGAAAAGTCTGTCCACATAGTCCCATGGATGAACCTTGAGGATACTATGGTAAGTGAGATAAACCAAGCATTAAAAGAAAGAGAGAGAGAGAGAGAGAGAGAGAGAGAGAGATACAGAGGTATGGAGAGAAACAGCTCAGTGCTTAAAAGGACAGGCTGCTCCTCCAGAGGACCTGGGTTCGATTCTGAGTACCCACATGGCAGCTCACAACCACCTGCAACTCCAGTTCCAGAGGTAGTTCTGGTGCCTTCTTCTGGCATCTGTGAGCTGGTGTGTTCACATGGTGCCCACGAACTCAATGTAAGCACACACATTTACACATAAAAATAAATAAGTTTTAAAAAAGAAAAACCATGGTGGGTATCATCAACAAAGTATTTCCCCACCATAAAGTAAACCTAAAATCGTGTTATTTTCAGACCAGCTAGACTCAAAGACAAGCATGGCACGCTTCTTTTTACACGGCATCATAGAGAAGGACATGGAAGTCGAACGGGGATAATCATAGCAGAGGTGGAGACCAGCCCAAATGGGGAAGAAGAATGAGACACGGTAAAGGGGGTCCACCTGAGTGCTAAGTGCTCTGCACGCATGCAGACTGTCATACGGAAGCCCACTACATTGCATGGTTTACAGATGAGAACAGTTATGATTTACACACGTGCTTGTACACTTACATACACACACACACTGCTAACAAGTATGAATTTTAATCATCAATTATACTTCAATACAGCTGGGGGTAAAAAATATAGGGAGGAAATACAAATGACTCTATACTTGACATTTTCAGTCACCAGGTTGTAGCGGTGCTGGGAAGTGCTGGTACTTTGAGAGGCTGGGCTGAGTTGAAGATGTCAGATCATGGCGGACATTCCTCTGAATGTCCCTGAGATTATGAGACTATGATCCCTCCCTCTTTATCTCTTTTGCATTTCAGATGTCATGACGTGAATCACGCAGTGTTCTGCTTCACCGTATGTCCAAAGTGACAGGTCCCAGCCACCACAGACTAACTCCTTTCAAGTGGAGATCCCACATAAACCTCTACCTGCGTTGAGTTAATGTTCTGGAGTATTTTGTCATAGCGGTGGAAAAACCAAACCAGCACAACCATGTATTGCTCTTAGAACATGGACTAAAGCGATAAGATCAGTGTGAACAGCTATGCATTTCAACTTAAAAGGTTTTTAATTCTCTAGTACATCAGAGACAAATATAAACACATGGAGAAATTTTTGTAATACGCATGATAACCCAATGATAGAGAGCCCCTAAGTATGAAGACTTCCAGATAAATGACTTCACACATGCAATGCAGATGGCAAACAGAAGGCTAAGCAGCCAGGACTCTCAACTAGCTCACCTCTGACATCTTGACGAGGGATGCTAACTCAGCAATTCTACCACCTCCACCTCCACCTCAACTACTACCACAACCACCATCTTCACCATCTCCACCACCACCATCATCACCACCTTCACCATCTCCACCTCCATCACCACCACCTCCACCAGCTCTACCATCACCACTACCAGCATCACCACTATGTCTCCAGACGCTGCCAAATGCCCCTCGAGGGCAAAATTGACAGAAAAATATGCTCCGTTGTGTGAATGGATGGGTAGTGGCAAATTAAAAGAGCAGTGTCACTTGGTCAGAACAGGACGATTCTAAGGATAGGTGCCAAGGGTCTGGGCTGGAGGATGTCTGTGGAAACACACACAGGAATGACAATCTTAGGGGCGGAGCTGGCAGCGCTGGGCGGTTCTTTACCTGTGCTTTTCTCTTGACTCAGCAGTCATCTGCTCCCACAGAACTGGGCACAAGAGCTTACAGGAATGTAAAACCAAACAGTGCTCAGCCTTAATCAATTTTGAAAACTGTGATAAAAAAGGACAAAGGGAGCCGGGCGTGGTGGCGCACACCTTTAATCCCAGCACTCGGGAGGCAGAGGCAGGCGGATTTCTGAGTTCGAGGCCAGCCTGGTCTACAAAGTGAGTGCCAGGACATCCATGGCTACACAGAGAAACCCTGTCTCGAAAAACCAAAAAAAAAAAAAAAAGGACAAAGGGACAGTTAGAGTGTGGTATACTGAAGGGATATATATATATATATATATATATGTATGTGTATGTATATGTATGTATATATATATATATATATATATATATATATGCCTAAGACATGTTGCTGAGTGTAACAAAGCAAATTACAAAAATATGACCTAGTATTTAGTCTCAAAGTGGAAATAAGGTACTGGTGAAGGCATGCACGTTCCATTTAAAAGAAGAAAGCCTGGAAAAATAGAGTACAAACGTCTGTGCTCCATCCTCGAGGCAGGATGGAGATGAGGAGGGGGTGGTAAGGAGAGTGAGCTCAGAGAGAGGGCGTCTCTCTCTGCTGCCATTTGCTTTGTAGTATTCTATGCTGCTTGGGTTTGAATAGAAACTAGTGTCGTTTTCCGAATTTTTAAAATGTGTTCCACAAAACTTCCCAGATTGAAAGGGTCCTGTTATACATGCAGCAGTAAATGAGTCCCCTGACCTCCATGGACTGTGTCACTTTCCATAGATCAGATTCTGGAAGGTGGCAGGATGCAGCGGGACATGGAACACTTCAGCCCTGGGTCATGCAGGCTACCCCTGCCAGCTGAAGCAAACCCCAGAGCATGACTACAGCAACATCACATCTGGGTGGAGTCTCAGCCACTGGCTAGAGACACACTGGGCCAGGCCTGTGTTTTCTTAGCAATTCCCTGAAATGATCCGAAAGATGGAGCTGGCCAACAACAAAACCAGTTTTCTTCTCACGTTTACTACAGGCTACGTCGTCAGTGGGCCTCCCTACTCTCTTCAGCAGCTGCTGTTGTTTCCGGAGGCTACGTTCAGCTTACAAGTGGGCTCCCGGCCACTCCCCACCACAATGAATTATCCCCAAACAAAAAAGGAAACAGAAGGTCTGAGGTTTGGAACTATTTTCAATTCCCATTTTTATTTTCACAGCATCGTAGGTTTTAAAATTATGTTTTCAACTTGGAACATGCATCAGTGGTTTAAAATAGTAGTTTTGAAGCTTAAGCAAGTGAGTTGCCAGGGAAAGTGTGAAGCTACTTGGGCTAACTCAGCAGAACCATGAGGCACAGTGGTCATGTGAGACATGTTGCTGATCTTGATGTTCCTCCACAAGACTTGAGTACTGTAAAGACCGGTGCTCCACCCCACCTACACCCAGAGAAATGGCAGAGCAGCCCACTAAAATAGCCTGGACCGAGGTGGCATTATCTTATCAGAGTCAAAGATCAGCATATGTGTACTGGCTGGGTTTGTGTCAACTTGACACAAGCTAGAATAGTCAGAGAGGAAGGAGCCTCAGTTGAGAAAATGCCTCCATGAGATCCAGCTGTAAGTGGGCAATGGGGGAGGGCTCAGTCCATTGTGGGTGGTGCCATCCCTGGGCTGATGGTCCTGGGTTCTATAAGAAAGCAGGCTGACTGATATAAGCTGTCTCCTGAGAGGCTCTGCCAGTACCTGACTAATACAGAAGTGGATGCTCACAGTCATCCATTAGATGGAGCACAGGGTCCCCAATGAAGGAGCTAGAGAAAGTACCCAAGGAGTTGAAGGGGTTTACAGCCCCATAGGAGGAAAAACAATATAAACTAACCAGTATCTCCAGAGCTCCCTGGGACTAAACCATCAATCAAAGAAAACACTCAGAGGGAACTGTGGCTCTAGCTGCATATGTAACAGAGGATGGCCTAGGGGTCATCAATGGGAGGAGAGGCCCTTGGTCTTGTGAAAGTTCTATGCCCCAGTATAGGGGAATGCCTGGGCCAGGAAGTGGGAGTGGATGGATTGGGGAGCAGGGGGAGGTGGGAAGAGGATAGGGGATTTTCGGAGGGGAAACCAGGAAAGGGGATAACATTTGAAATGTAAATAAATATCTATATTTTAGATAAAAGATTATAATGATATAATCTTTAATAAAATATTATAAGCAAAATTAAAATATGAATATAACCTTTGGAATCATTGTATCTTGGTTGTGCTCTATATCATATTAAAATAAAAATCTCATTTTTGTCAAAAAAAGTTCCCTAAAATCCTTTGCACATATTCTAATTTATAAAAGGATGAAGTCCAATTTGCAAAGTCACCAGTCTCCTGTGGTGGCAGAAACATACCTGAGAGCAAGCATGACTCAGGCTGAGGCTGAGGCAAGTAGAATTCAAATTTACTAACTACTGAAACAAACACACCAGATCTTGCTGAGATGTTGATAGGAACTCACTCCAGAGTAGAAATGACTGGCTAGCCGGGCGTGGTGGTGCACGCCTTTAATCCCAGCACTCGGGAGGCAGAGGCAGGCGGATTTCTGAGTTCGAGGCCAGCCTGGTCTACAAAGTGAGTTCCAGGACAGCCAGTGCTATACAGAGAAACCCTGTCTCGAAAAAAACAAAAACAAACAAACAAACAAAAAAAAAACCAAAAAAAAAAAAAAGAAATGACTGGCTATTGGTAACAATTCAAAACATTTCCACAGATTACCAATCCCTGTACCGGATCTTGGGACCGGGCAGAAAGGTTTTGAACATAATTTACTTCAAAGCAGAGTGAGATGAATAAAGCTGTGAATGTGGTCATGAAAAAGAAAAGAAGAGGAGGGGAAAGGAGGGGAGGGGAAAGGAGGGGAGGGGAGGGGAGGGGAGGGGAGGGGAGGGGAGGGGAGGGGAGGGGAGGGAGGGGAGGGGAGGGGAGGGGAGGGGAGAGGAGAGGGGAGGGGAGGGGAGGGGAGGGGAGGGGAGGGGAGGGGAGGGGAGGGGAGGGGAGGAGAGGGGAGGAGAGGAGAGGAAGCAGGCTGAGCAAGCTGGGGAAGCAAGCCAGTAAGCAGCCCTTCTTCATGGCCTCTGCATCAGCTCCTGCCTCCAGATTCCTGCCCTGCTTGAGTTCCTATCCTGACTTCCTTTGGTGATGAACAGCAGTGTGGAAGTGGAAGCTGAATAAATCCACTAAATCCTTTGCTCCCCAACTTGCTTTTTGGTCATGGTGTCTCTTCCCAGCAATTGAAACCCTAAGATAATATAAAATCATGGTATGAGATTGTGGCAACTCTGCTGTACTGAAAAGAATTCCTCATCCATCTGCCAAAATGAGAGAACCAAGAGTAAAACTATCTTCCCAGAGGTTCATTTATCTTTCCAGCTTCTGTTTCTTCAGTTGTTACTGCTCTTCATGTGTTATTCTCTTATAGGTATAGATGTTTGGCTTGTACATTTGTGTTGTAGGTCACATGCATGCCTCTTTACATATATGCAGCATGAAATATTAAAAAAGCAATCCACATTATGCCAGCACTGAGCATGGAGGCCAAAATGTAGGTAGTGGAGGCCCTGGTTCAGGTGGCAGATCGGTTGGGATCCACTACTGAAAGATTTAACTTAGAATGGCTTACATATTAGGATGCTAGTTGCTGGGCCCAGTGATTGTGTTTCCTGTTGATTCTTAACTAAGTTTACGTGGTGTTTTCCTTCATGCTGAAACTCACCTGGGTTCCAGAGAGAAAGGTACGGTGGTGGCAAAGCGTGGGTTTGCAAGAAGTACAGACCAAAAAGCCCAGGGAATTTGGAAGCATGGGGTTAGCATCACAACGACCCACCATGGGAACTTAGTGAACCAGGTGGAGAGATTTCAGAGCTCCAGCTCAGAGAGCCTGCTAAGATGAAAGCAGGCTGGCCTGCCATCACTGGCACCAGCCCAGCCCCCTGCCTGCCGGTGTAGTGCTGGCATAGCGTGGATTACTTTTTAAATATTTCATGTTACACATATATGTGTATTTGTATGCATGGGTGTATGGACATCTATGTGCAAATACTGGGAGTAGCCCAAAGAAGGTGTTGGATCCCTGGGAGCTGGAGTTACAACAGTTCTGAGCTTCTCTATATGACTGCTGAACTGAACTCCAGTCTCCGAAAGAGCAGCAGGTGCTCTTAACCACCAAGGCTCTCCCAGCTCCTCTCTTTTCTTTTATTCTGAGCTCAGCATATGAGAAAAGGCACAGGATGCTTGCCTTTCTGAGTCTGGCTTATTTCACTTAACATGAGGATTTCTAGCTTTCATCTACTGTCCTAAAAACATAACTTCTCCTTTTTAAAGTGATTTAAAATGGGTTTCTGAAGTGGAAACTTAAGGATTCTTTGGAGCAAGTCCCATCTTCGTTGTCAGGAAATCGGCAGTTCAGTTCACAGGTCAGCAGCAGCAGCAGCTCCATCCACTCGCAAACACTTCATGGATATACCAGCAGCCCAGCAGTGTTGGGATAGCAGCAGCGGTGGCATGACCCAGCAGGAACAGCCAGGCCTCAGCAGAATTGGCATGCGTTAGCAGAAGACGTTAGGACCAGCAGGGACACCAGGAGTTCTAGGCTATGCCTCTCCCCGTGAAGCAAAGATCTTTGAAGACCAAGAAGTGTTGCACAGCTAACTCTACAAGCAAGTCCAGCCAAGCCCCCATCACTGTCCATTGAGTCCTATTTATACTCCCTCCAAACATCACAGGTCCTCCATGGGTCTTGTCTCATCATGTGTCTTTCCTCAGCATTCAAGTCTGACTTAGCAGAAGTCCATGCATCAGCTGACATCACTCTGCCAATCAGCCTGAGTCCAAGGAAGTGGCAAGAAGCTGTCAAAACTTCTCGAGAAATTTTTTGGTGCATTTTTTTTCTATGGAGTCAAGACAAATGGAGCTCAACAATGCATGTAAGGCAAACCAATACACGCTTGTCATTAGCGAAGAATCCTTCATCGCTTGTCCTTTCGAGGGCTTGCTTGAGCAAAACATCCTTTCACCTGTGTCTGCTTCAGCAAAACATTTCTTCATGTGTTTGCTTTAGCAAACCACCATCCAGCAAAACGGACTTTCCAAAGAACCCTTAACTTTCCACTTCAGGTTTCTTTATGTAGCCATTCTCCTGCCTCGGTCTCTTAAGTACTGAAGATTCTGGGATGTGCCACCATATCCCGTCAACGTGACCTAATTGTCATCATGTTTTCAGAACTGGGCTTGGTACAGTTCTGAAAATTGTTCCTTTAATTGCCTTTAATTAATTAATTAATTAAATTAGTGTCTTACGGGACTGCCAGTCTACCAGAGCAGGAAACTTTTCCTTCTTTCCTACCCTGCTATCCAAGTTCTCAGCAAAAAAGTAGATAATCAAGGTCTCATGAACAAGACAATAGCAGGCTGTATGTGCCTGCCCTCCGGTAGCACCAGCAACCCAAGCTCTGGGAGGCCCAAAGGTCACTGTCCCTATGGAAGTGATGGGGTAGATCCAGCAGGGCTTGCTCCAGGATTCAAGGTCTCCTGATTATTTATCTGGTGACATCCTCCGCAGGGCACAGCCTTTGTCAGAGCCTAGGACAATCACCCTTTCTAAGGAGGCATGACCCAATTGGCCAGGGATATAGGACATGTTACTCCCAAGAACTTCTGCTGTCCACTTCTGAACTCAGAACAGCCGATCTCAATCCCTTGAAGGAAGAGCCCTCCGGCCCATCATCCTGGCTTCTATCTGAGGGCATCCTTCACACTGAATTTCTCAGGCCACATCTGGGTTTCAGACCCAGCCTGGCTCTCATCGTCCTCAGATTTAGTGGAGTCTTTAACACAGCTGCCCCCTCCTCAGGATCAGCCTCAGGCACATATTCTTAGCCTCACCACCTAATTGCCCCATTGACCCCACCTCTCCTCACCTTAGTGACCAGTCTGCTGCCCAGATGCCAGATCCAGCACCTCTGTGGCTCACTCTTCTTTCTCTGTTTGCCCTTGGAAACCAGCTCAGAATCCTGTCGGATCTGCTTAAACTATAGCTTTCTATGAGACACACCTCCCAGACATCCTGCTATGGCTTGACAAATCCATTTCATACCCAGTTATTTGCTCATATTTTTTGTCTCTATTTCAGGACAGAGAAGCCTTGAGGGCTGGAACTGCCTGGGTTTTGGAAATTATTTCTGTGTGTCCAACATTCATTCCAGAATACAGGACAGAATCGTTGTTTAGGAACAGTGATCCATCAGCTGAATGAATGAATAAGCAAGACTAGCAAGCTGGCTCTGTCTCTAGGGCCCCGTGGCACAGAGACGTGGCACAGTGAGACTATGTACTATAATCCCAGCACTCAGGAGGCTGCCAGAATTTCAAGTTACATGCTAGCCTGAACTACAGAGCAAAAGGAAAAGAGAAGAGGAAACTGGGCTAGAGAGATGGCTCAGTGGTTAAGAGCATTGACTATTCTTCCAGAGGTCCTGAGTTCAATTCCCAGCAACCACATGGTGGCTCACAACCATCTGTAATGGGATCCGATGTCCTCTTCTGGTGTGTCTGAAGACAGGAACTGTGTACTCACATACATAAAATAAATAAATACATCTTAAAACAAAAAGAAAAACAAAGCCAGGCAGTGGTGGCGCACGCCTTTAATCGCAGGCAGTTGGGAGGCAGAGGCAGGCGGATTTCTGAGTTCCAGGCCAGCCTGGTCTACAGAGTGAGTTCCAGGACAACCAGGGCTATACAGAGAATCCCTGTCTCAAAAAAAGGAAAAAAAAAAAAAAAGAAAAAGAGGAAAGAAATTATTATGTTAAAACTCCTTATGTTTCTATGTTCTTCTTGACAAAAAAAAAAAAAAGGAGAGAAAGAAAGAACCAAAATGAAAAGGCCAGCTGAGAACTGGAAAGCAGTCCTATAAAGTGCAGCCCAGGGCTGAGGAGCCCCAGGCACCCAGCTCACCACCCCTCCTCCCACTTCGTGTGAGTCCAACCCAGCCTCCTTTCCTTGGCATTGACTGGACACCTGTGTCCATGCTTTAATCCCCAGGTAAGCTGCCTGCACATAACCTTGCACCTCTCCTTGTCCTGGCCATGGGGACATCAATAGCCAGGCACACCTGTGTACTAGTGGTCACTAATCCGTGGGTGAGGCCTAGCAGGACAGACACCTCAGCTTTTGAAGCACTGACAAGACTGTTCCACCAAGCCTGACCCTTGACCTACAGGTGGGCACAGCCATTGTCCCTGCACGTCCTGGCCACTGTCAGCCCAATTGCAGAAACCCATGAAGGCATTCAAGTCAGGTCGACGCAAAGCAAAACAAACAGAAGGGGCAAGGGGCAAGGTTTGTGTGGAAGGCTTGGCTGAGCGAGGAAACCATTGCTTGGCGTATAGGAATAGTCCTCACCAGGTAGGTCCCACTGGCCAGCAGGGGTCCACCTGTCATAGCAGATTGTCTGGAAGCATGTGGCTGGGTCAGCTCTCCAAAAACAAGAGGCTCTGGAGAATCAGAAAATGCCTGGGCATCAGAAAGCAGCGCCTTACTGTTTCAGAGCCCACGGAGAGGCACAGGACTGAGAGGTACAGCTAACTGAACCTCCACAGAGCCCACAATCATCCCTCCCGTTCTTCCATAAGAGTCTCAAGCTCCATCCACTGCTTGGCTGTGGGTATCCTCATCTGTCTGAGTCAGCTGCTGGGTGGAGCCTCTCGGAGGACACCCACGACAGTCTCCTGTCTATAATCGTATCAGTACCACTAATAGTGTCAGGGATTGGCTGCAGATACTTTTTGACTGACGTCACAGGGAAGCAGGTATGAAAATTTCCGTTTATGGTAGCATGTTGGCATTCAAAAGATTTCTGACTATAGAGAATTTTAGATTTCATATTTTCAGCTTGTTCTATAAAATGTAACATAGTGAACTATGCAGAGATCTCAGTAAATACAGTGCTTACCGTGTATAATGGCTATTCCTGGTTGTCAACTTGACTATACCTGGAATGAACTACAATCCAGAATTGGAGGGCTCACCTGTGATCCAAATCTTGAGACTGGAAGACACAGGTTTCTCACCTGGATCTTGGCATGGAGATCTTGAGACATAGTGGCAATGAAAAGCTTAGGCCCAGGCAAGGTAGTACACACCTTTAATCCCAGGAGACTGAGTGCAAGGCCAGTCTGGGACAAAACAAGTCCCAGATCCAGGTGTGGTGGCACACACCTTTAATCTGGGCCACTCCTTCTGCTGGAGACCCACATCAAGACATTGGAAGAAGGAAGATTCACTCTTCTTTGCCGCTTGCATTTACCTGCCAGCACATCTGTTGGAATCTACTTCTACAGAAGACCTCGTGCGATCGAGCAACAACTACTCGATCCTTGGCCTTCCAATTCACAGCTGACCATCATTAGGTAGTTGAACTACAGACTGTAAGTCATCATAATAAATTCCCTCAATATAGAAAGATATTTCATACTCAGTCATACATTCTGTGACTCTAGAGGACCCTGACTAATTCACCATATAAACAGGAAGACCTGAGTTCCATTCCCAAGACTGGCACAAAAACAGTGAGCAGGGCCAGGCGTGCTGGCTCACACCTTTAATACCAACACTTGTGAGGCAGAAGCAAGTGGATCTCTGAGTTCAAGGCCAGCCTGGTCTATATAGAGTTTCAGGCCAGCCAGGGTGACATAATGAGATCCTGTCTCAATGACATAAAATTAAAACCTGGATGTGGTGACATGTAATCCCAGCACTGTGAAGGGCAAGATGGTCAGATGCCTGGGGGCTGCTGGCTGGTGAGATTCAGGACGGTGAGAAACTGTCTCAAAACAGAAGGTGGACAGCTCCCGAGGAAGGACACTCCAGGTAGATCCTGGTCTCCACATGCCCATACACACACATGGTCAATCACACACATGTACACCTGAGCCTATATGCATACACTCATACACACATGCAAAAACATAGTATACTATAAAATTAATACCTATGGGATTCCTAAGTTTGTTTGTTTGGTTTGTTTTTTCGAGACAGGGTTTCTCTGTATAGGCCTGGGTGTCCTGGAACCCACTCTGTAGACCAGGCTGGCCTGGAACCCAGAAATCCGCCTGCCTCTGCCTCCCAAGTGCTGGGATTAAAGGTGTGGGCCACCACTGCCTGGCCATCCTTAAGTTTAAAAACAAAAAAAACCAAAAAAACGGCTCCAGAGTTTACTACCACGACAATCTAATTTGTCTTAGTTTCTTTCCCTGTCAGTATGGTAAAATACTCTGACAAAAGCGGCTTAAAGAAGACAGGGTTGATTCTGGCTCACAGCTCAAAAGTCCAACCTATCGAGGAGAAGAGATCAAAAGTAGCAGATCTAGGAGCAGCTGGTCACATGGCATCCACAGTCAGGAAGTTGCTCAGCTCCTTTCTCTGTTCATGAAGTCAGGGAATGGAGCTCCCCACTAGGGGGCGTGCCTTCCAACCTTGATAATCCCACAGAGTTATGTCCCAAGGTCCATCTTTCAGTTGATTCTAGATTCAGTCAAGCTGACAATTAACACTAGCCATCACACAAGCTTTCCAACCACAGCCCTTCCTAACGCTCTGGTGTGGTGGTTCTCAACTTGTGGGTTGTGACACCTTTGGCAAACCTCTGTCTCCAAAACTATTTACATTAGGATTCATAACAGTAGCAAAATTACAGTTATAAAACAGCAACAAAAATAATTGTACGGTTGGGGGTTACTACAACATGAGGAACTGTATACTAAAGGGCCGCAGCATTAGGAAGGTTGAGAACGGCTCTAGTGGAATAAATGTGTGGTTTTATATAGATACTGGCTCCTAACGTGTATCTTATCCATTGTCATTGCATACAGTGTTACCCATAGTTGTATGCTTAGTTAGATCATTTTCTTTTATTATACAATATTCCAGCATATGGATATGCTATCATTCACTGTAAGCTGTTAATAAGCTTTGTCTATTCTAGAATATAAATATACACTTACTTAAGGTACTAATCTAGGAAATTAATTGTGGGGTCACAGGTTCAGAGCCTCTACAACTGTAGGAGGTAATTCCCCCAACTGATTTAGTGAGGATTTCTATTGCTTTGATAAAACACCATGAGCAAAGGCAAGTGGGGAAGAAAATATTTATTTTTGCTTACAACTCTCAGGTCAGACTCTAAGGGAAGTCAGAGCAGGAACTAATGCAGAGGCCATGGAGGGGTGCTGCTTACTGGCTTGCTCGGTCCACTTTCTTACAGCACCCAGGACCATCAGCCCTGCCTAAAGTGAGCTGGGCCCTCCCAGATCACTCATCATCAGGAAGATGTACTACCGGTGGCCTCATAGGCCAGTCTGGTGGGGGCATTTCTCAATGGAGGCTTCCTCTTCCCAGATGACTCTATCGTGTTAAGCTGACATAACACTAGCCCTCATGCCCACCACGGCCACACCTCCCATCACGGTTATGGCAGTGTGGCATTCCCACCACAGTGCTGAACAGTTCCCTTTTCCTACACCATCAGTAACACTTGATATTGTCAGTTTTCAAAGTCAGTTATTCTGATAAGCAAAATAGCATTATATTGTGGACTGAATTTTCATTCCCCTTTACATCAGCAAGACCAACCACCTTTTAATACATTTATATGACATCGGGGCTGCTGGTTTAAACTCCTTGGTTGGCTTTTTCTTACTAGTCTGTTGATTTTGATGTTGGATAGGGAGTCATCGTCCTCCTCCCTCCTGCCACCTCACGCTTACCTCTGTTCTTACGTTATCATTTAATGAAAGTTCTTAATTTTAACGTAGTCCTTTTCTTTTATGATTTTAGTGGGTTTGTGGTAAGTCATACAGGAACTTCTGTCTATCCCCAAGTCATAAAGATATGTGCTAGCTTATTTTCCCAAAGCTTCATTCTTCTGTTCTTCTCACTCAGATACAAGCCAAGTCCTTTACATGCATGTAGGTGTAATGTTATTGTGTACTATGTAAAGATTATCCTTATTTTATTCAAATGCTGATTTCTGTGCTTCCATAGCTGGTTGCAATCCCTATTTTGAAAAATCTACTGTCTCAATGCTGTGTAAACATTGCTCCTCAATTATTCCCTGATTGGTCAATAAAGCCAGCTGATGAGTCAGTGACTAAGCAGGGGAGAGAATAGGGCTGGACTTCTTCCCAGTAAGGGAAGGGAAGAGTTGGACAAAGAAACAGAGAGAGGGGGCAGGGAGTAGAGATTAGCCACAGGGACAGAGTCCAGGAGAGACCATTAGAAAAACAACTAGAGGGACTGCAGAGATGGCTCTGTAGTTAAGAGCACTGACTGCCAAGGTCCTGAATTCAATTCCCAGCCACCACATAGTGGCTTACATCTGTAATGGGATCCTCTCCTCTCTTCTGGTGTGTCTGAAGACAGCTACACTGTACTCATATACATAAAATAAACAAATCTTTAAAAAGACGGACAGACAGACACACACATACACACACACACTCACACAGAAACCTGAAGCAGAGAAGGTGATTCTGGTTGTGAGGCAGCCAGATTAGCGTAGAGATTAAAATAGAGTAATACTGCTCAGTTATAGTGCCCTTAAACTTGTTAAATACATTAATCCAGCCTCAATTATTTAGGAGCTAGCTGGGTTAAGAGAAAACTGTAACACACTTATTAAAAAGCCATTAGACACACGTAGAAACCCACTTTCCTCAAACTGTTTATTGATGTAACCATCTTCATTTCCTACAGTGACACCTTTGTCATAAGTCAATGGCTGTGTGGCCCACTCTGCTTCTGGGTCCCATGTCTGTCCCATGTCCACACCACAGTCTTAAGTGCAAACCTGTAATACACTTTGAGGGAGCACTGCGTACTCAAACGCCTGCTACCCTTTTTCTAGTCACTCTCCAGTCGTGGACATGGATGTCTCTATATTCAGTTAGGCTGCTTTATTTTCTCTCAGTAGCATTCAGTAGTTTTCTTCTAATGGATTGCATGGATGTTTTATTAAATTGATTTCTAGGTTTTTTTATATTTCTTAATGTATTTATAGCATTTTTTTTTTTTTTGCTGTTAAATCACTAAACACTTCAAAGAAGCTGCTCTGGCCAAAGCTGCCAGCAGTAACATTACAGACATATGTATTTACAGGGCAATTTAACAGACATATCATCCCCATTAAGGGGAAAAAACAAACAAAAACAAAAACAAAAAACAAAAACCAGCAATAGCTCCCTTATAGAACTTATGACATGCCCAGCCACAGGCTTTTATCCAGGTTTACAGTAAACACGAATTCCCTCCTGTTGAGATGTGGACATCTCATCTAATTGAAAAATAGTCTGTTACACCAATAATAGACTTGTCACACCTGCAGTCGTGTGCACGTTTCGCCTGGCCAGCCTGTCCTGCTGCACATAGGATTCATGACTACTGCTGTTGACTGTAATTCTCCAGTACCTTCCAGTGCTATGAGGGCTGACCAGAGGGGAGGAAGTTCCCAGTTCACTTCCAACTCTATATCCGTTTCTATATTCTGTAACCACAGCATGAGGTACACTAAGGAATACATTCAAGACAGCAACTGTCTCTAAATCTAGCTAACCTTTCTTAATACAGCTAATAATTCATATGCAAATGCCTTTGGATATTCTATATATGTGGCCTTTTCCCCTTAAAATAGAGTTTATTCACTTCTTTATAAAGTCTGGGTTGGGTTTTTGTTTGTTTGTTTTTCTTTATTTTTGTTTTGTTTTTGCCATGTTTCTCTAGTTAGGACTTTTAGGACAATGCTGAACAGAAGTGGTTAGAATGGATGGATGCCTTATTTCTAACCTATGGGAGAAGGTAAAGGAACCCAGCATCCCCACCTGCCTGAAGTTAATGCAAGTGCCTCACCTTACTGGGCGCCGTTCTTTTTTAAAATTTTTTTGAAAGTGGTTTTTTTTAAATAAATAATAAATAAAATTTGATCAAATATTTTATCTACTGAGATACCATATATTTTTCTGCTTTCTGTTAATTTGCTCAGTTATATTGATGGCTTTAAAAATATTAAGCTAGTCTTGCATTTTGGGTTAAATTCAAATGAAGAGTTTTGTGCATGGTATGTGTGACTGGGTTCACCTTGTTTATGCTGCAGCTTAATCTGTATCTGAGTGAACCTGGCCTTTCTTTCCACCTCACATGTGATCTACATCATGTTTAGTAACTTGCTTTTACTTCATGTTGCTGGTTTTTGGTTTTGTTTCTGTTTTCTTTTGTCAGTGCCTTTTTTCTGTCTTGTGGCAGAATTTGTGTAAGATTAATGCCAGACTTTCTTAAATAGTCTGCAGAAGCTAGCTTGCCTGTGTATTTTTGTTGTGGAAACAGTCTTGGCAGGGGGAGAGTCCAATTTCCTTTAACAGTTAAAGAATTACTGAAATTTCTATTTATTATATCCATTTTGAAGCATTATGTTTTTATAAGAATCTGTCTAGTCAGGCTGACGAGATGGCTCAAGGGGTAAGAGCACTGACTGTTCTTCTAAAGGTCCTGAGTTCAAATCCCAGCAACCACATGGTGGCTCACAACCACTCATAATGAGATCTGACGCCCTCTTCTGATGTGTCTGAAGACAGGAACAGTGTACTTATCTATAATAATAAATAAATCTTTGGACCAGAGTGAGCAGGGACTGAGCAAACAGGGCCAGCCAGAGCGAGCAGGGTTGACCAGAGTGAGCTGAGGTCCAAAATTCAATTCCCAACAACCACATGACACTGTACAGCTACAGTGTTTTCATAAACATAAAATTAAAAAAAAAAAAAAAAGAAGAATGTGTCTACTCCAAAAAGGCTGTCTTTTTCCAGTGAGTGTGACAGCTTTGTAAAAAAAAATAAGATGTCCATAGCTGTGTGTGTTTATCTCCGGATCTTCTGGTCTGTACCACTGGTCTACATGTCTCCTTTGCCAGGACCACTCTGTCTGTGTCACTATGGCTCTATGGTATAGTTTGAACTCCAACAATATGGTACCCCCTGCTGTGTTCTTTCTACTTATAACTGCTTTGGCTATTTATGGCCTTTTGGTTTTGTTTTTATATAAATTTCAGGATTGCTTTTTCTAGTTCTGTGAGAATCTCAGTTGAATTTTTGTAGGGATTTTATTTTCTGTGTAGATTGCTTTCAGTAGTATATCCACCTCTCATAATATTGGTTCTGCCAACCCAGGAGCATGTGTCTTCTGTTTCCAGTATCTAGTGTCTTCTTCAATTTCTTTTATTTTGACTATTACTAGACTCAATAGCATGAGACATGTTATATGATGCCACACTGCTTCTTGCATGTATGTGAGTGCATGTGCATGCATGATATATTATGACAGTAGTAGTAACATCACCACTGAGTCAGACCTCATCTTAGGCCATCAGGTTAATGCATAATCCTTTAATAAGTTAAATGTATAGTCTTTGTGTGATTAAAAAGCATAGGATAGGGAGAAAGTGTGACTATGGTAATAAATAGGCACATACAAGATCATTTTCAAGCAAGAAATTTATACAGCCAACAACCAATGTACACATAAATGAATCAAACAACACCCAGGTATCCAGGAAATTTGAGTGGTTCTGAAGGACTGGATAATTATAAATGTCCTTATTTTGACATTATATTTTGTTTTACAAAATGTTGCTACAAAGTATACAGTGGATAACCTTGAAATTTCTTGCAACTACGAGTAAATCTATTACCTCAATTAAATTTTTAATTAGTCAAAATTGGAAATGAGCTGAGTGTGATGGTGCACACCTGTAGTCCCAGCAACTTGTGAGTCTGGGACAAGAGGACCTTCTGAGTTTAGGAGTGCTAGGCTGGGTGATATAGTGTGGCCATATCTCCTCTTTTTAAAAAATGGAAAAGGTTAAATCATAACCTCAATTTTAAAAAGGAAAGTAAAACATAAAATTTCTTCAAATGTTTTCCCTTAGAAAAGATCAAACTTATGATCTTAGGACCTCTATTTGAAGCCCCAGCATCCATTTAATAAATGGATGTTGGTACATCTGTTACTCCAGGATGTGAGGGATGGGTGTGAAGGCAGATGATTCCTTGGACCTTTGTTAGCCAAAGTGATAAGCTTCAGGTTCAATGAGAAACCCTGTCTCAAAAAGTAATGTGGGGGGCCAGCAAGACAGCTCGGTGAGTAAGGTGCTTCAGCCAAGCCTGATGACCTGAGTTTGATCCCCAAGACCCACACAGTGGAAAGCGAGAATTATCAAGCTGTCCTCTGACCGTCACACATGCTGCAGTATTCAGGTGTGTGTGTGTGCCTGAGGAGGACACCTGAAATCAACACATCAACCTCTGGTCTCCACACACATGAGTGTACAGGTATGTGCATATAAACAGAGAGAGAGAGAGAGAGAGAGAGAGAGAGAGAGAGAGAGAGAGAGAGAGAGAGAGAGAGAGAAGTTACTGTTATTAGAATTTAATGCACATTACTAGTGAAGTATGGTATACACATCTGTAATCCAGCACTCAAGAAGCTAAAAAGTTGGAGACCAACCTGGGCTACACAAAGAAATCCTGCCATAAAATGCATCAAAAGGCTGGTCCTAACGGCAAAGATTGATAATGTCGGTCAGAGTGAGTTCAAGGCCACTGAGCAACTTAGACGTTGTCTTGAAATAAGAGGAAAATGTTAGAAAGGCTGAGGACACAGCTCAATGGTAGAGTCCTTGCCTCATGTGAATGAGGCCCTAGGTTCAAGCTTCCGGGTAGGGGATCAGGGGAGAGTGGGGAACAAGGGAAACAAACAAAAAAAATGTTGTTTTCTACAAAAATATGACTACAGAGTTGGATCATTAAAACATACACATATCAATATATATATAAAAACAACTGAAGCCAAACAAAAAGTAGCTGATGATTTTCTTCTAAAAATTGAAATGCAGAACAAGATGGTTATATACAGACAAATGGTGACAAGCCTTCAACAAGTCATTGTCCTCAGGGATCAGACAGAAAACTCTTCACCATGGTTTTCAAGATTATATTTGGTTTTTATAACATATCTGTCTAACACACACACACACAGATACACACATAGATATAGACACACAACATACCATACACCAGAAATACACCCCATACCATACACATACATACACTATACATTACACACATACACTATATACCACACACCACATACACCACACACACATATACACACCACACATACATCATATACATATACCCTACCAGCCCCATCCCCAACACACAGATACACACACCACATACAATACACCACAAATACACCCCACACCATACACATACATACACTATACACCACACACAATATATATACTACACACACACACCATATACCACACATACCCCACAAAAATACACACACCACACATACACCATACACATACACTATACACACACACACACATACACCACACACTATATACACACCCTATACCACACACACACACACACACAGTGAGCCAGCCAAAGTTCTATAATAGATACAAAATCATCAACAATACATTCTGAAGCTGAATTTTGCAGACCATAAGAGAATAATTAACAAACTTCTGGTCATCATCTAGCTGAGACTGAGAGGCAAAAGTGAGAAGTCCATTTTCCATAAAGTTCCCCAGTGCCCTGGGAAGCAGCTGCTCTGTGGACAGACATGGGGTCAGTCCAATTAGTCAGTTCAACCAGTGTCCAGTAAGACCTATTAAAACCAATCTTTGGTTCAGAGATGGGGGGTGAGGGGATGGAGAGAGAGAGACAGTTTAAGACTTCATATTGTATTAAGTAGTTTGAAGCTTTTAACTCAATATTGTCACCTGTTTGATATCTGTTATGATGATCATTTCAAACAACTGGCTCCCCTGTCTTTTCATGGATGTACCACTTTTGAGACACTAATCTTTGAACATTAGACACTAAAGTTCTATCTATGTATCTGTTTGCCTGTCTGTCTGTCTGTCTGTCTGTCTGTCTGTCTGTTCTTGGGTTCTCTAGAGCCACAGAGTTTATGGAATATCTCTATATATTAAAGGATTTATTGGAATGACTTACAATCTGCAGCCCAACTAACCCAACAATGGGAAGCTATGAATGAGAAGTACAAGAGTCTAGTAGTTACTCAGTCCACTGACATTGGGTGTTTCATCTGCTTTTCTGTATAAGTTGGAATCCTGATGAAGTAGGTTCCAACAGATGTGCTGACAAGTAAGAGCAAGCAGGCAAAGAAAGAACCCTTTTTCCATTGTCCTTCTGTAGGCCTCCAGCAGAAGGTGTGGCTCAGATTAAAGGTGGTATACCACCATACCTGGACTTGGAATTTTCTCTGTCTTAGGCTGGCCTTAACTCAGAGATCTACTTGCCTCTGTGTTCTTGGCTTCTGGGATTAAAGGTGTGTACTACCTTGCCTCTGGGCCTAAGCTTTTCATAGCCACCATGCCTCAAAGTCTAGATCAAAAGCATGTGACATCGCATGTCAAGATCTGGATCATAGGTGTGCCTTCTTGATTTCAGTTCACTCCATATATAGTCAATATTGACAACCAGGAATAGCCATCACTCTATCTATCATCTATCAATCGACCTACCCATATACCTATGTATCATCTATGTATTCTCTCTCCCTCTCCCTCTCCCTCTCCCTCTCCCTCTCCCTCTCCCTCTCCCTCTCCCTCTCCCTCTCCCTCTCCCTCTCCCTCTCCCTCTCCCTCTCCCTCTCCCTCTCCCTCTCCCTCTCCCTCTCCCTCTCCCTCTCCCTACCTACCTAACACACACACACACACACCATAGCCCAGTGCTGGGAATCAAAGCCAACCTTGCCCACACCAGGCAAACCCCTGACCTACACCACCGATGGGTTCTTCTCCTCTATCATCCCAGATGTTACACTTCATGTATAATATTAACGTGTTCCTGTCTATTCTTTGCCAGTATTGCTGATTTTCCAAAGGACTTCATTTTAGAAGAATGAGCCTGTCAACCATTGCAATGGCTTTTGAATCCATCATAAGCATTAAAATCCGTGACACACTCAGCCTAAGTATCCTCCAGACAGTCAGCAGTGCCCTGTGCTCCCACGGAGGGGGCACGTACACTTTCTCTTGCATCCTTCACGGTGATGATGTTGTTCCCCCTTCTCAGCTTGTTAATCCAATCAGAAAGAAACAATGGGACTGGGTGTTCTAGATTAGCACTACATGAACAACAAACAGTAAAGGTAGCCGATCTTTCCCTGGCTGGGCAGCCAGTTCCTTTGTTTTTCTTGAGTAAAGACAACCCTCCCCATGCTGTATTTTTTTTTTTCTGGTGCAAAGGCTCCAAATCATGTGTACTGGGAGACATGCAGTCTTGGACCAGCCACCAGCCAAGTACCTGGCTGGCCTGATGACAGAGAGTCAGAAACCTGAGTCCCTTTATTTTTTTTGCGAAAACACTTTCATAATGACCAGGCCTCTGAACGGGTGCAGATGCAGGATAAGACAAGCAGAGGATAAAGTGAAAGGCCATATGTGAGGTCTCGTAATTGCCACAGGACTGGAAACACTATTACACTTGCTTTTAATCTCCCCACTCTCAGTCTCTCTCTTCCCTTTTAATTTTCCTAAATGGCCCAGCCGCTGCTTTTGAGAGGGTATTTAATATGGGTGAGGATTTAGCTGTTCCTCCAGGAACAGGCTGGGCCACAGTGTTTGAAATGTCATCTTGATTTGCCGCTTCCCCACTAAGTAAGAGACTTACTGGGGCTTAGGACATGAATCTGAATACAAACCTCCCTAATGAAATGGGCAAGGGCCTCACCTGCTGCACTAGCTCAGGGGGACAGCTGTCCCTCCAGCACGACCTACTGATAGGAAAGGAGCCAGCATGAAGGACTGAATTCCCTGCCATGCCCTCTGTGTCCCTGGCTCCAGTCCAGCTGCCCTGTGTGCGTCTCCCCTCTTGCCACCCACCTCTTCTTCCTCCAGGTCAGTTGATTCCAAGTTTACCCTGCACCCTGCACTTGGGAATTCTGCTAGGATTAATTTCACACTGTAAGAATTAGCTGTCAACCCTTGCACCTCTCCTGCCCCCACTTCTACGCCCATCCTAAACTAGGAGTTCTTTGAAAATGGGGCAGAACTGATGGGAAAGGAGCCTGGAGCCTGATGGACTGTCTTCCCAGCCATTCCCTCTGTGTCCCTAGCATAGGTCCAGAGCTGTGACTATGGTACTTGTTCTCTGTGGAGATTGGGGTGAAGCTACCTACCATGATCCCTTGGTACCAAAGGAGAATTCAATCCATTCCAGATGAGTTCTCAATAAATCATTGGCATGTGCAGATATGAATGGCTGAGCCTCAGAAAGGCCCTTAGTGTCTGAATCTACTTCACCTATGTTGTCCTTGTCAAAGCAAACTCCTGCCAGCGTTTCTTCCCAGAGGCACTGCAAAACCACACTAAACAGCTCTCCACAGTTTGCCTTAAGGATGTATTTGCACAGGTAGTAGTTCTCCCAGGAGTATCTAGACAGGGTGGTGAATGGGAATCTGGAATCAGGTATGAGCTCTGCCTACCATGAACCCCACCCAGATCATGGCGAAGTCAGGCTCAAGATGCTAAAAAGGCCTTATGTAGCCAAATGACAGAGTTACTTAGCCATTCTGCACTCTGCAGCTTCTGGCCACTGGTTTCTAGTTGCCAGGATTTACCAAATCGAATGATCCCACACGCATCAAAGATGTTTCATGCTGTTGGACCCACTAACAGCTATCAACCGTCCCTAGCCTGCGTAACTGAATCAAGCAAGTATTTTCAGATGGGACATGCATTAGCTCTAGCACCAACTAGGGAGTATGATGTTTTTCTTGGGAGGCAGAAGAGGAACTGTTTGTCCTTTGAAGGGTATGTTTCGGCATGCTCTGACCACTGGACCCCTACAATTTCCGTAAACACAGAGGCTCTATGTCTTCATGAGTTTCATCCCAATCTCCACAGGGAACAAGTATTATACCTACAGCTCCAGTCTACTTGCCTCACTTGCTCATCTGTCCTCTCACCAATATGGCACCACCAGCTACTGGCCTGGTTGCTGCAAGGAAACACTACATAAATGATTTAAGAGATGAACCCGTTTGTTTGGCTCACAGCTTCAGAGGGACTTCAGTCCCTCACAGTGGGGACGGCATGGTGGAGTGGGCCCGAGTGACACAAGCTTGTTCACATGGCCACAGAGAACACAAACTGGGACCCCAGGTGGCTATACCATTTAAAAGACCACACCTATGTCTACCAGGCAGGTCTCACCTCTTCAAGACTCTACAACCTTCACAATCAGATCACAAACGGGAGAACAAGCACTCAGTGCACAGGCCCAAGGGAAACACTTCAGATTCAAACCATAAGGGACAGTGTGATGTTCCTCACAATGTGTTCAGGTCCCTTTGGATTGCATTGTAATATAAGGTAAAGGAAGCAATACCACAGAAGACAGGCCATAAATGTGCACTACTATCTGTGGCATATAAACCAAGCTGACTCAGCTCTTGTTTCACAACTGTGGGCTTATGGACATATGTCACCTGCCAGAGACTTTCGTTAGCCCCCAGCCAACAAGGTCAACACATCTGGCTCAGGAAAGCAGTGAAAGACATACTTGGTGTTGAAATAAAAATAAGATTATCTGCCGGGCGTGGTGGTGCATGCCTTTAATCCCAGCACTCAAGAGGCAGAGGCAGGCAGATTTCTGAGTTTGAGGCCAGCCTGGTCTACAAAGTGAGTTCCAGGACAGCCAGGGCTACACAGAGGAACCCTGTCTTGAAAAAAACAAAACAAACAAACAAACAAAAAGATTATCTGAGGCCAAAATGTGATGGCTGATTCAAAAAGTTTTACTGCCAAATAAGGAATCTGATCCAGCACAAACTCTAAGTGAACTCTTGGGGCTAAAATTTATAAGAAAACAAACTGGGAAGATCTGTCAATGCCAACAAACAGAATTGTCTCAGTATTGTCTCCTCGGTACTCAAGAGAGCAAACTGGATGATGTTGACTGACTAGTGATACTGAATTTACCATCGTATAAGCTTCTCTCTGTGTGCATGGTACATTCTTCAGGGCTGTGTCAGCCTGATGCTGCTACAGAAGACGTGTATAGTCTCTGCCTAAGAGTATGACATCCCAATGTTATTGATCAGCCTGAATCAGATTGAATGATTATGCAATATACTGTACAAGTTCATCGAGGTCCCCAGTGGGTGGCACTATTTTGTAAGGTATTAGAAACTTTACAGTGCTGGCCTCCACTGGAGGAGATTGGTCACTGAGCTTGGATCCTTGGGAACATCTTGTCCCTGGTGCCTCCTGTTTGTTGTATGGTTGTTTCCTCATAACTGAAACACTTCTTCCAGGGGTTGGGGTTGGAGGATGACTGATCTACTCAATAAAGGTCAATAACATATACAAAAATGTATTCATGGAACATGGGAGACCTTTGAGATATCATAAAAAAACCTAACCTTCAGATCACAGGCTAAGAAGATGATATAGAGGATATTTTAAATAAAGTCATAGAAGAAAAGATTCCAAACCTAGAGAAACAGATGCTCCACCTAATATAAAAGGTGTATAGAACACCAAACAGACAGGACCAGAAACTCCCAATGACATATTATGACTAAAATGTTAAAAATTAAAAGGGAGAGGTATTAAAAACTTCAAGAGACAAAGGTCAAGTCACCATAAAGGCAGGCCCAGTAGAATTTCACCTATTTAGTTGATAAAAACTGATAAATTTCAGAAGTTCCTGACAAAATGTATTCCAAGTTCTCAACGACCACAACTGCCAACCCAGGCTATTATACCCAGCAAAACTATGAATAAAAATTGACAGATAAATAAAAACAGATCATGGAAATTTATGACCACCGAGCCAGCTTTAAAATGGATACTAGAAGGAATACACTGGGCTGAACTGAGGGATCAATACATTCAAGGTGGTCATAGGGGAGAACAAAGAACACTAGGAAAGAACAGAAGGGTGCAGGAGGATGGGGAAATGGTACGGGTTGTAGAAGCCTGAGCTAGAGGGAAGGACAGATGCATGAAAAGCCCAGTTCAAGGGAAAAACAATCAGAAGGAACAGTAGAACACAGGTGGCATGAAAAGTGGGGTGACAGTCTCAGGATTAAAAATTCACCGTAGACAGCGGGCAGGAGGTGGGCTAGATATAGGAAGATGCCTTATGAAATCCACATGCTTCAGAGACAACTAAAACACGATATATAAATAAAGAGTCTGAACAGAAGTATCCTGCTTGGGTGGACAGCACTGCTCCCAGAAGACCTGGGCTATGAATTGAAAATCCCAGTCCCAGCCATGGGATATCTCCCTATGAGTTATAGACTGGAGAAGCCAGAGGCACCAAAACATTGCAGGCTATTGCCATTTTCTTGGTTGCCTGCCAGCACTAGATGGTACTAGTTCTACTATTAAAGACACTACTCACTTTGGATGTAGGACATAAGACAACCAACCTCAAACTCTCCCTGCTAGCTGGCATAATCAAGACCGGAAGGGCTCCAATGATCTCACCCAGCACTGGTCCCTACATGTGACTATTCTGACAAGATGTATCCACTGGAGCAAAGGTAGCATAATAATTAAACAGAGGGCAGTAACCTACCACTTTTAGATGATATATGAAGCCTTCCTTACAAGAGGGACATGTTGGGTACTATCAACGTGGCAAAAATGCATGACTGGGAAGATCAGAGGCCCTATGGGTAATCTACTTTTGTTTTGCTAAATGGTTATGCAATCGAACTGAATTCTGAATATTTATGTATATATCCATAGGTTTGTGTTGCTTTTGCTTTGGTCAGAAAAGCTCCCCCCCCCCCCATATGGGTGGGTTGGGGAGCAGGGGGAGGGGGAGGGAATAGGGGATTTTCGGAGGGGAAACTAGGAAAGGGGATAACAATTGAAATGTAAATAAAGAAAATATCTAATAAAAAAAGAAAGAAAAGCTTCCCCATCCCACCCTACTCCCTGGCCCCCCAAAAAAGTGTGTTAATGCAGAGACTCATGGCTGGTCAAATGCCAGGGATAAATAATTGTGAGTGCATGGCTGTGGATGAATCATTTATATTAATCCCTCCCTTCCTAAATAGTAGGCAATACTATTCAGCCACAGGAAAAGATACCACTTACGGCAACATGATGGAACTCCACTGTTGGGTTAAATGAAATAAGCCAGGTGCAGAAGGATAAGTACCGCACAATTTTGTATGTGGAGTTAAAAAAAAATGTTGATCTACTATAAGTTGAAAGTAGCCTGGTGTTTACCTAAGAAGAGAGAGAGAGAGTGTGTAGAGGGGACACAATGGGGAGATTAGCAGTGGGTACAAAGTTACAGCAGGGTGTAAAAGGTCCTGGTATGCTCTAGTGGGAGACTGTAGATAGGGACAATACGCTGTATATTCAAGCAGCACATGAAAGATTGTGAGTGTTTCACTAAAAAGTGATAATAGATGTGATTAAAGTGATTAAATGTGTTTGGTCTGATTTAAGCATGCATCGAAGTACTACATGGCATCCCATAAATATGTGTGGCTTTTCTATGCCTGTTTAATTTTTTTTTAATTAGCCAAATCTTTCTACTCCATCAACACAGTCTCTCTCCTCCCAGCACCCTCTCTCGTAAGGGACCATTCCTGACACCACTGTGGTATTCCTGACACCACTGAACATTGAGCACTGAACCCTGAGCCCTGAGCACTGATCACTGAGCCCAGAGCACTGGGCCCTGAGTCCTAAGCCCTGGGAACTGGGCACCGAGCACCAAGCACCAAGCACCAAGCATCAAGCACCAAGCACCAAGAACTGCCCATGGCCAAGCAGAGCAGGTGTTCAGGAAAGCACGTGAAAAGGGAAGGGCATCTGCTCCCCTCAGGAAACTCTCTCAGGCTTCCCAGGACACACACTTGACTGGTATTCTTTAAAATATTTCATACCCTGGTTGTACTAGCTGGTTTTGTGTCAACTTGACACAAGCTAGAGTTATTACAGAAAAAGGAGCTTCAGTTGGGGAAATGCCTCCATGAGATCCAGCTATAAGACATTTTCTCAATTAGTGATCAAGGCAGGAGGGCCACTTGTGGGTGGGGCCATCTCTGGGCTGGTAGTCTTGGGTTCTATAAGAAAGCAAGCTGAGCAAGCCTGGGGAAGCAAGCCAGTAAGAAACATCCCTCCATGGCCTCTGCAACAGCTCCTGCTTCCTAACCTGCTTGAGTTCCAGTCCTGACTTCCTTTGGTGATGAACAGCAGTATGGAAGTGTAAGCTGAATAAACCCTTTCCTCCCCAGCTTGCTTCTTGGTTATGATGTTTGTGTAGGAATAGAAACCCTGACTAAGACACTGATCTTTGCATAAGGGGGTGATTTTGAGCACAGGTAAGAGGCCTGGTTGTGTCCACACATGCCATGGTCTTATGGTGTAGAGATGGTGGAGCGAGTGCACTGGCCAGACCTGGAAGAACTTAAAGATTTAGTGAGACTAGCATGGAAACTACGTGGAAATGCTAATGCTGCTGGTGCTTATGGTGCTGCCCCCCCCAAAGTCCTCAACTCAGAAGCTAAGATATCTGTTCCTCTCTTGGGACATCTCCAACCCTCAAGCCTACTCCTCCTTCTCACATACATTGCTGCCCTCTTCAAGCACTAGACCCCATTCATATTCACAATGGTAAATCCAGGGGAGCAGCTGTTCTGTTCCCTGGGCCTTCTAAAGGGAAAGAGTGACTGACTATTCATGAGTATGTTTAACTGAGTGGCAAGCCAGCCTCCCGGATTTACTGCTCTAGCAGTCTCAACTGACCTCACTAGGGGCAAGACCAAAGGCCACCCGGATATCTCTCTGGTTCAGACTGAGGTTTGAGGATGAAATATAGAATTGGGACACAGAGGACTGTTGAATCATCTGATCCCACAGTTTATCGTGCAAGGAATGCATGCATTCTCCATGCACGTGTGAACATGCACACACCTGATTTTTCTCACTTGTCTTCTATACCCCATCAGCTTCGGGCATTCCCATGAGCAAAGCCACTCTTCTCAGGCCCAGGACACCCGTAAGTGATCACACCTGGCTATCATCACCCTCCTCAGGACCTGGACCATGTCTCCCAGAACTGGCCCTCCCTCACTTAACTACCTTGGTTGACTCAGCCACTTAGAATGGGCCAGGTGTTATAATCATTTAGTTTCTTGCTCAAAATTATATATGTCATAGCCATATAAAGACTTTTGAGTGTATTTATTCTACTTTATAGATAAAAGAGGTAAATCTCAGAGAGGTTAAGCGACTTAACCAAAAGCACACAGCGGTGAAATATTTCAATCCCACTGCATCTATCCAGCACTCTGCCCAGAGCACTGTTCTGATAAACTTTGCACACTGACCAACACACACACACACACACACACACACACACACACACACACACTCTACCCTTTTCTTTTCAAAGCAGAAGGCACCTTGACTCTGAACAGTCTTCACCCCTGTCAGCAATCTTTCCAGCCATCTCTCTTCCTCCTCCACCACCAGTCCCTGCTCTCTGTGTACCTTGTGCTGGCCCTGGAAAATCCCTGCCAGATCTCAGTGGATTCCCACCACAACCAGCCCTCCCCACCCATCTAATCCTGTCCCTTTCCCATCTCCCATCCCCCCACAATCCCAGCCCTTTGGCTTCTCTGTACTAGTCCTGTCCTGTCCTATGTGGGTCTGTGGTCTCACAACTCTGGATATGACAACAGTACCGCTCTGTGTTCTGCCTGAGGGTTTATGGTTCAAATGTCTCCCCTACTGGGAATCCCTAATCCCTCCAGCTATCCCAGCCCTTCAACTCATGTGGTACCCCATGCTTCTCTCTCTCTCTCTCTCTCTCTCTCTCTCTCTCTCCTCCATCCCTGTCTCCCTCCCTCCCTCCCTTTGTTTCTCTCTCATGTGTGTCTGTGTGTACCCATGCGCACACATGTATATGTGTACAGCTTTGACCTTGCAGAAAGCTAGGTTTACACAAATCTTGCTTTCATAGAGTGATACCACCATGCTCCACAAAGCATCTCTTCCTTGTATCCCTGCTGCCACCCTACTTCCATCAGTTCTCCTGTTTCTCTCCCGAGCCTAACACAGAGCACAGAAGGGTACTCAGAAAACATGGCAATTGGCACAACAGACGGACGACAAATCAATCTGGCACCCTACTTAATCCCACCCCACACAGGCTCCTTCACTCTGCCAGTGCAGCCCGAGACAGGAGGGCTGCTCTCTGGCTGCTACCGAGAGAAACATAGAGCAACTTGCTGGCTGAAGGCCAATGTATCACATGGAAAGGAAAATGTAAGACTTTCCAACATGCTGAATATGGTCTCTCAAGCACCATATCCCAAAGGGAGGGCTGGGGAGCCCAGTGATACAGCACTTGACCAACACATCTATATGTGTAAATGTAGATATGGACATATGTATACAGATGTGGTAATGCATAGATGGCTCAATATTATGTTATAATATAATATTATATTATAGCTTGCATGATTTAGAGCACTACTCATACAAATATATGATATACAGCACAACTGCAGTCATCTCAGGGGATGCTCCTTTCCCCAGAGGATATCGCTGTCACATTAGAACTAGCCCTTGTGAAACACTGTCTTCAATGCCTATCTGGGCAGCTCACCCACTATATCACCGCAGGGATTCTGAGGCCATAATACACTTAGCAACAATAAGCATGCCCCATTATTTGCTCTGTGTGGTAGACTATTAAAAAGAGACCACAATTCACTTTTTCCTGTGTTATTTGCCATGTGGCATTTGGGGGCCAACAGACTCTTAGCAGAAATACTGCCCACACTGGAAATGGACTTACACAAGGGTCCTTGTTCCTCTTTGTACAAAGACAAGACAGAGTCAAGTCCCTCAGATAGCCCATCTTAGGCTGGCATCACGCTGCTGCACCCTAGATGTCTGCATAACCCTGGCCAAGGTCAGTCAGCAGATAACAGAAGAAAGCCTAGCCAAGGTCCGCCAAACTTGGCCCAGAGCCACTGAACCCCTGAAGATTCACGAGCTATACAATGTTAGTGTATGCCCCTAGAGTTCTGTGTAGGACTTCTTATGTAGGAATGCTGAAGCAATCAATTGCTGGATCAAGTACCTACATAGTCTTCATTGATCTGAGATCTGGGACTTCCAAAAGCCAAATCTGCCACTAAGAAGAGAAACTGCCTTAATTATGGGCACTGAAGTAGACATGGAGTGGGGTCTGGAGGCAGTCACTTAGAGGAAGCCACCCAAAGGCTTGCCATCATGACAGCACATCCTGAACACTGCAAAGCCTTGTGGGAACTCCTGAAAAAAAGACAACATAGAGGCTGGCACACCTGCCCCTCTATCTGATCATGCTGGTATTTGCTGAGTATCCCCTAATGTAATTGCCAGTTTCACCAACACTTTCTTCCACTTTAGGAGATGATCCCACCCACATTAGACTAATTCAATTAATGGACATTACCATGTCTAACTATGGGCAAGTTTTTTTTCTCTCTCTCAAAATGCCAGATGCCTCAAAGTAGCTACAAGAACGGCTGGATTAGTGGGAAATTATTTGAAAATCTGTTAACAGACTACCGTGAAACTCAACCACTATCATTGGGATTCCAGGCACCAGTGACAGAATCCAAGGCATATGTTTTCCATCCCTACACCCTAATACATTAAAAAGGAAGGTCCCTTCGACCTAAAAATACAATTTGCAAATGTTCAAAGACTGCTTGTCATTACTTCTCCTCTGAAGATGTGCAGAGCTTTGCACTTTTAAGTGCAAATGTTTTACGGTCTTCAAACTCTAGGAAGAACCACAGCTCGACCAGGCTGCAGTCTGCCCTGGCTAGCATCCTCTCCACCAGGAAGATGTGCCTACAAGATAGCCTAATACAAGATCCATGTGCCGAAGCACACCAGCAGTTCTCATTCTTAGGAGTTTGAGGCAAGAAGGATCACTATGAACTCAAGGCCAATCTGAGCTACACAGGAAGGTCATGTTTATGGGATGGCGAAAATGGCTCAGTGGTTAGAAGACTGGCTGCGGTTCCAGAGGACCCAGAATCTATTCCCTCCCAGCCACATAGCAGTTCACAACCCAGTGTATCTGATATCCTCTTCTGGCCTCTGTGGACACCAGGCACATGCATGGTATACTGACATACATACAGGCAGATACATATACACATAAAAAAAATCCTATCTCAAAAAAAGAAAATCAGAGCTGGGGTGATATCTCAGTGGGTAAATTGCTTCACAGACAAACATGAGTTTGCATCTCCAGAATCCACGTGAGGCTGGAAGCAGTAACAAGTATATAATCCCAGAGTTCCTGTGATGAAGTAGAGGGGGAGACGCTCCAGAAGCGTGTTGGGACACTCAGCCTGGAATGTGCAGCAGGAGCAAGAGATCCTGTCTCAGGTGATGTGGACGGCAAGGACCAACATCCAAAGAAGCCCTTTGACCTCCATACACCATGACATGTATACACCTGTACTCACACACATGAACACACACACACACACACACACACACACAAAGATTGAAATAAGAAAAGAATCATCAAAACAGAACAAAAACGTGCTCTGATTGGAACTCATAATACCGTCCCAGTACTAGATCTGCAGTCTGGGAGAAGGGATATGCTGGTCCCTTGAACCTTTTGTAAAGCACAGCCTTTACAAACATGAAAGACTACGTTAGATGAAATTTAACAGTAGAGCCTTTGACCAACATGCATATGTCCAATTCCCAGGACTGCAAAGAAAAGAACAAAAGAAATACATAGGACTATCGGCTAGAGGGCCAGTGGGAGCCTGTTACGGAGCCCGTGGGCTTTACAATCACACCTGGCCCCATGCTGGTCTGGCCACCTGCTTTCTCTAGAGCCCTTGGGACATCACTGTGTCCTTCCAATGCCATTTCCTCAGCAGTGACAGGGAAGCTTGGTAGCTGTCAAACTAGCATATCAGAAAATGAATGTGGAGAACTTAGCACTCTGCCACAAAGGAGTCTTGACAGAAAAACTAAGCCACGAACGGCTGGCAGTGGATTACAACTTGATGAAGTGGGAACTATTTAAAACAGAATTTACTGAACCAGTGGTGTGACTGGGGAAAGCCCCAACTGATGTCATGTTGATTTTAACAACTGAGAAGTCCCTCCTGGCTCCTCACAGTGTACCTACCTGCCTACCATCCTCATTGCCAAAGCCACAGACCAGGCAAACACCAAAGCAAACAGAGAATACGCTAACAGAATCGTGCCTAAGGGCAGGTAAAGCTGCCCTGATGCAGAATTAAGGACTGTGGCTGGGCTCCGTGGCCCTAGCTTGTTCTATCTCTTTGTCAAGCGCATTGCCTTGATGGGCACCTGCTGCCTGCTAGGTGCCATGCCAGGGCACTAAAGGCCTTCTCATCTAACTCTCACGGGGCATATCAAGCTGTGCAGTGACATCCCAGACTGGCAGGTGAGGAAATGAGGCAGCGCAGAAAAGTCATCGACCAGATGTCCCCTGGCCACTATGTGAAGGGTTAAAAGTTGAATCGAGGCTTGTGTGTCTTCAAAGCTCACGGTCTCACTGCTGCCGTCTGCTGCTGTGACCTTCTATGCTGTCTAGATAAATGACTCCACGAGGCTGACACAGCGTGCGCTATAGGAACAAATGAGATGCCTTTTTTTTTTTTTTTGTGGTGCCTTAGTGGTGTTTCCAAGGCCATGAGGAGAATGTTTCTCCTCCACAGATCTGCTACAGCCACACACCCCTCCCCACCGCTCTCTAATTCTGCTCATCAAATTCTGCTCATCAAATCCATTCCGTTTTTCTACTGACCTTCATCCTAGAAAGGAGCCTTTTGTGCTTTCCTGGCTCACATCCCTTGCCATAACCATATTTTAAACACGAATTCATCCATCCATCATTTAAAATCAGCTTACACCAGCCTTTAATCTCAGCAGTTGAGAGGCAGAGGCAGGCAGATCTCTGTGTGTCTGAGGCTAGACCGGTATACATAGCAAGTTCTGGGACAGCCAGGGTACATGGAACTTGTCAAAAAAAATGAGAGAGAAGGAGAGAGAATCAGCATATGTCCTGCACCATATGTAGTGACACTCCGCTATACATCTACTGTCACACACATCCATATTCATATTTATTATGCATATATATACATACATAACTTTTATTGTGCAAGATGTCTCTTCTTATTATAAAATTTTCAAAAGAAAACCAGAAATGATTAATTGTGCAAAAAGTCCCTATGTCCTCACCGCTCAAGTCGACAATTGTCAGCTGTGGTTATCATGCTCCTGACGCACCCCAGTCCACTGCGCTAACTCTGCTGGCATTTTAAAGCAAGTATGGGGGATTGTGTAGCTTCATTCATATACACAGCGTTCTTGACACCGGGAGACATTTGAAGAATGTTTGCTGAGTGCCATTCAGGTTAAATCAAGGCAGACACACACTCATACATCATCAGAAACCACAATGCCAGGTGCCCTCATTGCTATCCCATTGCTATCCCATTGCTATCCCCCTCCCTGTCACAGATGGTGACAGGGAGGCTACAGAAGCAAAAGCAACTAAGCCCATGATCCCACAGCTGGTTAATGGCAGACCTGGGACTTGAGCTCAGGTATCAGGTCTGTACTATATGGGGAGCACAGACATTTTTTCTCCCAAGATCTTCTTCTCCCATTTGTCATAGAGCTGGTCCAGAATAAATAAATAAATAAATAAATAAATAAATAAAATATCATGTACACAGCTTATCCTCTTTGCTGTCCCAGTCCAGCACCACCCCCATACTGCTTTTCTATCAGATTGTCCGAAAGGAATCATTGCCTCAAGACACAGGTTGACACTTAGGTCCCCTGTGGCCTGTGTGGTGTAGTCAGTGCAGGAGGTAACCAGCCCCCACTCCTGGGGCTGAGTAGTGCAACTCGCAGCCCCAAGGCACAGAGCACAGGTCAACCTTTGCCAATTTTTACAACTTGACACCCCAGTGCTCTCCTCTGCAGCCCACGCTGTCTACACACAGGCGCTGATGTCTCCAAGGCCTCACCTCCTGTGAATGCGGCTGCTGCTGCTCGGGCTGCCCTTGACGGCACTGGGAACTGGAGGGCGGGCGGTCGGGGAGGAATGCTTTTTGTCTTGATTGAAACCCTCCGCCTTCATTTGCTTTCAGCAGCATGCGGGGTCCTCGTTTAAAGAGGGGGTGAAAGGGCTTAAGTGTCTCCAAAGGTTTCGGAGACTCGGGACTTCTCGGGGGAGAGAGGGTGGTGATTTCAGGGGTGAAGGAATGAAAAGCACATGTCCCGCCTCTCTCTGTGCACACAGAGTGACTTAGAAATGAAGGGAAGAGAGGGTTAGGAAAAACAGTTTTGAGTTTCGTTGAACCAACATTGGAAAAATGCAGCAAGGCCCTTTCCAAATCCAAAGCAGAACCGTGTCCTTCCACCTCTGTGGGAAACTCTGCTTTGGAAGCCGGGTCTCCTGGGGCTGCCAAGAGCCCCAACCTCCACCCTCCCCCGTGCTTCCTTCTGACACCACCATCCCAGACCTAAAATCTGAATGAGGGTGAGAAGGAGAGCAGCCCAACACTGGTGATTCCCACTGCAGAATCTGTTCCTTGCTCAGTCTGTGATGCCCGGCAGCTTCACCTCTGTGGCTAAGAATGAGCAGGTGAACGGGTTCGGAGGCCTGCCCAGCTGCCTGTACTTGCTGTAGTCCCTGCCACTCTGCCAGCTCATCATCTTTGCTTCTAATGTTCTCCTGACCTCTGCCTTGCCCCTGGCTGCCTGCAGGCATCTCTCTCTTTCTTGGGTACCACACCAACCAAAGGATTTGATTGCATACCAAATCCTGAGTCCTAGCACCCTGCTGTGGAGCATCTGCCAGCATATAAGATGCCACCTTTGCTGAGTCTGCACATCTGGTCCAGTGGATTGTGGCCAGAAGACAACGATGCAGAAGAAGCCAGCAGCCTCTGGCCACTCTGCTTACACCACAGACTTGAGGCTAGAGAAGAACTTGAAATCTACCACAACCCCATATGTTGCCCCAGACCTTGACACAGAAGCCTCAGGGTCCTGGGCAGAGCATCAGAGGCTAAAGCTGCAGCCTCAGCCTGAGGAAGATGTGTGGGCATGCATGTGTGTGGAGCAATGCTAAGTTTGATTAGGTTAAACCTGTTTTGCAAGTTACCCTGGCCTTTTAAATCCCAACTGTCATGGAGGCCTCTGCTTTCCAGGAAGTTATTCCCAACAGCAGTTGTTTCTGCAATCGTGGTTCTTGTGAAAGCCTTTATTTTGAAAACACATTTCAAAACAAGGCTTCGTACGCGCTCCGCTTTCTCCGGTCCACTAGAAGCAAAATGGCGCAGCTGTTTCTCTGTGGCCCACATATTCACGTGTTATCCCTGCAGGCCACTCAAGTCCCCAGATCCATCTTGTAGTCACCATGGAAAAATGCAGAGGCGCGCTGTGGGGGAAGCATGTCAGCTCATCCCGAACACTCCCCTTCAGCCGGCTCCCTGCCCCACACATGGCTGAGCCATAACACAATGACCTGTTCGGAGAATAATTCATTATGTAATTAAAAGGCTATTTCTAAGGCAACTGCCAGGATAATACCAATTAGGAAACACTAACAGAGGAGGAGCTGGGCCCTGACGTCAGGGCTCACACCTTAAGAGTTTACATAAGTTATCAGATTCTTGTACCAGGCACCCTGGCAGGATGCTGGGCAAGAGACAAACAGCTCATGCTCATCCGGCTGCATGGAGTTTTGTGGAGAGGACTTACTTAGTCCTACAGACTGAGCTTAGAGAGCACCAGACTGGGGTGCTGGGGAGACAGGAGACTTTGAGAGGGGATCAAACATGGATCCTAAACTCCTGCTCAAACTGTCACAGCTGCAGGGCCGTGGGCAGTTTCCCTGAACCTCAGTCTCCGTGTATGAGTGATGTGTCGCATACTACCTGTTATATAACAGCTCTGTGAGGGGTGGAGGAACATGTGCAAACACTGGAGAGGAAGACAGACACATTGGCAGTGCATATGGAAGCTCATCTGTTACCACATGCCCTCGGTCTCCTTTCAGATGGGTTTAGCTCACAGGATCCCTCCTGAGCTGCTCTCCTCAAAATCATTCTAAACTTTTTTTTTTTTTTTTTTTTGGGTTTTTCGAGACAGGGTTTCTCTGTATAGCTCTGGCTGTCCTGGAACTCACTTTGTAGACTAGGCTGGCCTCGAACTCAGAAATCCGCCTGCCTCTGCCTCCCGAGTGCTGGGATTAAAGGCGTGCACCACCACGCCCGGCTCATTCTAAACTTTAGAGTCTAAGGAGAAGTGACACGTAGGAGAATGTAAGCACAGTCCCACCTGACGGAAGGCGTGGCGGAAGGCGTGGCAGAAGGCAAGGCATGTATGTGATGCTTCAGAGAGCATCAAGGGAAGGTCGAGCACAGCTTCCTGTGGGGTGCAGAGGGTAAGGGGACAGACAGGTTTCTAGGCATATGCAGCCAAGACTGAGAGGTCAGAGGATGACAAACTGGGAACATGGATGAGACAATGTACACTCTCAGGCCAAGGCCAGTGTGTCCTCTGTCCCTCTTGCCCCTGCTTGCCCCTGCTTTCCCTGCCCCAACACCATCCTTCCTTTTCCTTTAAGTGAGGATTAACATGAACTATCCCTCCTGTCTGAGAGCTCTTCAGCCCTTTGGTCTAGAATGCCCCCTTCTCTCTTTTATAAAGCCAACCAGCCTATTTGTGATCAGTTGGATCTCAGTGTATCTTGACTGAGAGTGGTCTGAGAGTCTACATGTGCCAAACTTGTGGTGTGAACTCCTTCCCACCAGAGCCCAGCTGGATTCATCCAGGTTTCCTCTGACACGTGTCTTCCAACCTTACAATTCTCTAGACAATAGTTAGTGAACAGTTTTAAATTTCTTTTTAGATTTTTACAAACGATTTATTTGTTTGTTTGTTTGTTTGTTTGTTTATTTATTTATTTAATGTATGTGAGTGCTCTATCTGCATGTGCACCCCAGAAGAGGGCATCAGATCCCATTATAGATGGTTGTGAGCCACCATGTGGTTTCTGGGATTTGAACTCAGGACCTCTGGAAGAGCAGTCAGTGTTCTCAACCACTGAACCATCTCTCCAGCCCCCTAGACTTCTTTGAATTTTATTTTATGTGTGTGGATGTTTTGCCCATATACGTGCACCACTCGCATGTAGTGTCCACAGAGGCCAGAGGAGGCATCAGATCCCCTGGAACCAGAGTTACTGATAGTTGTGAACTACTATGTGCGTGTTGGGAAAGAAAACCTGGGTCCTCTGCACGAGCAGCACGTGCTCCTAACCAATAAGCTCTCTCCCCAATCTCCCAGAGAACAGATTCTAGAAGACCTCTGAGAATAGCCTACTCAGTTCCTTCCCGGGGATGCATCGGTCCTTGGGGGCATCAGAACCAGGGGCAGGAAGCGTTCTATGTCTCTGGTAAAGGAAGCCAGGATCTGGCTCTGGTGACCTGGTAGAGCTAAGGAGCACAGCTGAGTTTGCCCAGCACCGCGTTCCTGCCCACACATCCCTGAGTCAGGCTCCTAGTACAGGCAGACCTTGGGCCTGATAATGACATGCAGCAGCTCCAGTCACATTCACGTTTATGAAGAGTTATTAAAAAGAGCTTATGGGAGCAAGGATGGGGACCCTAGGGAAGGGAGCCCAACATTCTTGAAAAAGGTATTGGTTCTTCCATCAAGAAGGGCCGCTGGGCCATTGGCCCCTAGCTAGACCTCGGCTTCTGTAACCTTTGATCTACCATACATTAGCACCTTGTGTGTATGCTCCGTCCCTCAGTGTTGCCCTTCATGGCCACCGTCCTTTCCTTTCATGTAACATAGCCACCAGTCTCCATCATCTCCCTATAAACTGTCGGCTCTCAAAACCTTCAGGCATGCCTGTAGGATGGAGTCTAGACTGCTGTCTTGCCACAGGTCTGGCCTGTAACCTTCAAGCCTAAGGCCGCCTCCCTCTGCTTCTCCTCTACAGCCTGAAGTTCCCCTTCACATTAAATGCTTACAAGGCTTTGATCCATCCGTATTCCAGCTTGCTTCAGGGACTTTGTAAAGGATGCAGGCATACAAAGCTGCACCTGACCACTGCTCAATATTCCCCTCCCAGATGTCCTTCCCTGGACCTCTGCATGTGTTAAATGACTCCCTTCTGTGATCTGCAGGGTGTCCTTGCCACCCACAGTGCCTTTCCTGGGTTGGGCTCAGAGATCTGGGCCTTCCCTGGAACAGATAGATGGTGGATGAGCTATGCTCGTCTCCTCCCCATAAGAGCTCAGGTGAACCTCTTGTCACCGTCATTGCCAGTATGCCTTGCCCTGTTTTCAAGCACTTAGAGAACCAGAGGAAGCTTACTGAGTTAGGCAGCCAAGTAGCAGGGCCTCTCCATTCTGCACAGGCACCACGCTGAAAACTCGGTCCCACTCTTCACAACTCTCTGCCTGCCTGTAGGAACCCAGCCAATACCCCAGGGCGTAACCAGAGCCCACAGGAAAGCGTTCACCGGGAACTCACTGAAGTCACGGCTACTGATGCGGAAGGCTGGAGAATATTCTGGAAATAAGTTATTCCAAAGCCAGCAATTTCACCAGCTGTAAACCTTTATGGGAAGGAAAAAGAGCCCTGGGTCATGCCAGCGCTACAAGTCACCTCTGGGCTTTGCATCGGTACAAGTTGGCTGACCTGAAGTCCCACTTAATCTCCTTGAGCTCTCTGAGCCTCCGCTTTTTCTTCTAGAAAAATAAGAATAGTTGTATCTCTTGTTGGATTACTGGAAGATCAAACACGATGAAGCATCTAGCACAGAGCCGGGCTGCTCCTACAGAACAGTCCTCCAGATTTAATAATATTTTTGTCTGTAGAGCACACTCGCGTTCATACCCTTGTTGTTATGCAGGTAGGGCCAATAAGCAGGGCCCATGATTATCTTCTATTTCCACTATGTTTGGGGTCACCCTTGCTTTTAATTCCTCTCTGCACTGCACAGACTATCAACCATATCACGCATATCTAGATTGATTCTAATTAGTCCAATGTAATGAGACAAGATATACCTTATGGACCACCTAACTATGGATGGATCTGGGCCTGACAGCTGTAGACTTGAACTCCTGCAAACCCACCCCTCTGCAGGGCTCTGCTGGCTGCTCCCATGTCATTCATGTAGTTTGGCATGGAACACAGTCCATAGAAACCTCTGGCCTGAGGCAATGACCTGGGACGTCTCTCATACCATCCAAAAGGGTTTCCTTGACCCTACCTCTGATAACCCTGCTTGACAGGAGTCATGTTATTTCCCTGCCTTGTATCCACTCCCAGACCAGGGTCTTGTGCATGCTAGGCAAGTGCTCTAGCACTTCTCTGCATACCGATCACTCATCCCCTCTCACATATACAGTGCTCTCCTCTTCCTGTCTTCTCTCATGAGATTGTAAGATTCAGCCTTACCATCTTCTGCCTCACCAAAATGTTCCTGGCTTATACCAAAGACACAAAAAGGAGCTTAAACCAGAAGCTTTCTCTTGGCAGCCACACCCTGAAATGGCCACAAAACCTCAAGTGAATGTTAGGCTACTATTTGGAACCTTGTTTGAATATACAACTGGTGACTTGAGAAACAAGGTGTGTGCAGAAAGACACAGGTAACTCAGTTTGCCTTGGTCTCTACCTATAAAAATCAATAAGTGAGTTGGATACTTTCCAAGTTGGTACTAAATAATAAGATTCTCTAACACATAAGTGTTAGAGATACTTATAAAAGTATGCAGAGAAGGAGACTGCATCATGGAGGTCCTTTTTGACCCAGGCCCTCACAGACATTAAGAACAATCACACTCTTCTCCTGAGCCAGGTCCAAGCTCAGAAGAGCCCTTGAGTGTGCACTCCTGAAGCCACTACAACCGACAGGAGTGGACACAGATAAAACGTGTCTGTGTCAGAGACAACAGGCTCTTGAAATTCGCTTCATTCAAAATTCCCCAATATTACCCACCCAGCCTCTGGGAACTGGGGCTTTTAAGTCCCTAGGGTTTGATTTTGAGACTTGCCAGGCTCCCAGCAATGACTGGGCTTTCAGGAGAGCTAGTCCTATCCTGGTTACTCCACAACTCCCAGCATCCATTGAGAGCCCACAAGAGCCTCACCAGCAGCAACTTTTATTCTAAGAATTTCCAAAGAAAGAGAAAAACAAAAGATGACTGTCCAAAGCATATTATGATGGCGCGCGCGCGCGCGCACACACACACACACACACACACACACACACACACACACACACACAGAGAGAGAGAGAGAGAGAGAGAGAGAGAGAGAGAGAGAGAGAGAGAGAGAGAGAGAGAGAGAGATTCTCTTGGATGAAAGGACCTGCAACAGTGCCATCTAGTGGGGCCAAGGACTAGCCTATGCTCTGGTTTTCCCAGCTGATGCTCACAGGACACTAAAGATCCCTTTTGAAGGTTCTGGCTGCTTCTCATTACAAAGATAAAAAAGACATAGTGTCCCACCTGCATGGGCACTAACTGACTCTGACCGCAATCTCTGTCTCCTAAGCATACCTGCAGACATACTCTCTGCCTTCAGCCATGCCCCTGCCTTCCCTCTGGGACTCAGCTGCAGGCCTTTCTATCCAGCACACTGTCTCTAACACAGACCCACGTTGCCAATAATGCAGATAAGGTTCGCTTCAGAGTTGAGCTCAACTGTTCCCAGTTTTACAGTTTCTTCCTTCTGAACCTGTTAGCATTATGGCAGGGTTACTATAAGAAGTTCACCGCTCCTTTCAGAGTCTCTGTCCAAGAAGAGTGCCCAAGTCATGGCCTTGGGATAAACAGATCTGACAGAAGTCTGGGTGGGTATTGCCTTTATATCGGCTAGATATCCTGAAAGTCCCTCTCCACACAGTGGGAGCTCTTACCCCAACCCTCTCCACCAGGGGCACTGTCATTTCAACTAATTGTATGACTTGGGCTACTGTCCAGGAGGATCCTGCCCTGCCTTTCAGTGTTGGGGGAAGAAGGCTGTGGCCAGGACAGATGCCAGCAAGTTATGTCTGTGTGGTGCTGGGAACATAGACTGGGTATGAGCAGTGAGAATGGACAATGACCTTGCTGACCTGGGCTGGACTGGGGAGGGGAGTTATCACTCGGCCTCCTCCTTCCGTCAGTGCACACAGGACTGCTTCTGGGCTTCTGCAAAAGTCAGCCTTCCAAGAAGGTCTACAGAGGGAGGAAATTCTGATCATAGACAGAGGTAGGTTAAAAAAAAAGGGGGGTGGACTGAGTGGTTGTTTTGTGTGTATGGAAGGATGTATCTGTAGAGAAGGGATTTCTTCAGGGTAACAAACAAGGTCAGGCCTGCTATTTCTCCATTGGGCACTCTTGTGCTCGCTCGCTCTCTCCCTCCCTCCCTCCCTTCCTCCCTCCCTTCCTCCCTCCCTCCCTCCCTCCCTCCTTTTTCTCTCAGTCAGAGGCTCATTCTGTCCCCACTAGACTTGACCCTCAGTTCCTGACTCTAGTATCCTACCCCACAACGGAGCAGATCTGGTTGGTTTAACTTGGCCCATGATGTTTGTCTTCTTGAATCAGATGACCTTCCTCATCCAATCAGCTTACAGGAGGATGATAAGAAGGTAAGTATTGAATCATGTGACACCAATGAGATAGCGAGAGCACCTGAGTGGGAGATAGGAACAGAGGCAGGATGGCAGATAGATAGATTGATAGATGATTGATAGATAATAGATGATTGAGAGATAGATAGATAGATAGATAGACGATAGATATGTAGAGCTGCTCCATGCAGCATTACTACCGACAACAAACACCACGATCCTTACTCTCTGGTTCACGCCAAGCTCTATACTCCCTACTCGCCCTCTAGACATATATGGCTTTCTAGTCTCAGAACAAACACTGAACACTGAGACGAGTCAGTCAAACCACAGTTCTACCAAAGGTTCACTGGGTCACTGCGTGGACAGAGGCCCGGGTGGCATCCACTTCTCAAGGGGAAGCGCCACAGAAGTTGGGCAGGGGCTGCCAAGTCCCCTAGAAAAAGGAATCAATAAATAACCACTAAATCAAATCAACTTAGTGTCAACGCAAAAACTGTAGAATACCCCAGATGACACGAACAGCAAGAACTAGACCCTTCCACAGCCAGGTGCCAATAGTGTCGGGGTCCTGTGGGCCGTGGCCAAGAGCCTTGGAATCCACAGCCGAGTTGGCCCCTCTCCAGACTCAGCACATCCGTTCTCCCGGTTAGAGCCTACCTTTTGGACCGTGAGCTGGCAGCCCTGGCTGATAGATACCGTGTCCTTGCCTCTACCTGGACTTAATTCAAACCATTCTGCCCAACCCTGATTCAGGGCTTTTATTAGGTTTTAGGTTACTTTATGTGGCACAATAGAAATATTTTTTTCGATCTTAAATTAGAAACATACCATGGGGGGAATTTTGAAAGCCTTTTGCAAAACTGTAGGGTGAAATGTCTTCAACTCTGCAGCTGAAATCTAACCATAATGACTCCGCTGGGGGACTGACATCAAGACGGACATGTGTCCTGCACAATGTGCTTCCTCCCCACCCTACCCCCTTACCAAAGGCCCTCAACAACATCCCTCTAACTAGTCTAGGGTGTATGAATATTGAAAGCAAGAATACCCTAGAGACGCTCCCAGGAAGGACAAAAATGAAGTCACTCTGGCTGGCTTTTCAGATGGGCTTGTCCATCACCTCTGTGTTGTTGCAGGGTGAGGCCTGGACAGAGGACTGTGCTCTGGGTAGACCAGGCCCCAGATCCATTGCTTGCCTGGCACACTTATAAATTCCAGACAAGTGTTAGTAGGAGCCACTGTCCTAGTGGGGAGTAAGCCAGACATGGGAACAGAAGGCATAGACTCCAGGCATCCAGCTGTGAGGTGCTCTACTGTCTGCTGGCAATGCCTGCTCTCCTGAGCACCCTCAGTGAACACATGGTTAGAGAGGAGGCACTCCAGGAGCTAATGGCACCCCTGGACAAAAGGACAGGTGATTGACCTAGCTCATGAACTGGAATATGCAAATATGCAGTGTCCTAGTACTTGTGTTAAAGCAAAATTTTGGAATCAGTGGCTGGACTCATAAACCAGAGTATTAATCTCCCAGGTCTCCTTTGTCTCTTGGATCAGACTTGTATCTCAAGGGCAGAGCATCTGACCAGCTTGACCCCACTGATGTCACCCCAGGAGCAGGGTAAGCACAGAACCAGGAGGGAAGACAACTCCTGTGCAGAATTGAGAGAGGTGATTCGTTCTTCACGGTACTAGGGAGGAGGCCTTCTGCTTTGTACCCTCCCACCTGTGCCGACTGGCTGGGTGGCGAAGGCCAGGTCGAATAAAAGCCTGGCACCCCCAAGTGCTGCAGCCTGGGCTGTGTAGGCCTGTCTGAGAGTTTCACCGGACACATACCTAGCCATGGCTCTGCTTCTGGTCCTGCAGCATCCTGCACACCTGCAGCCAGCAATGGATAGCAACACGGTGGGCACTGGTCATGACATCACATCCAGTTCCTACCTGCTTGTGGAGACTGGGCCCTCAGAGAACGGCTGGGGAAAGCTCAAAGGGCCACATGTCTAAAAGAAATGTCACTTGACTATTACAAGAGGAATTGGGGAGGTGGGGACCTTGAGTGGGCTGAAAATTCCAAGGGGGCTTTCCAGGAGTTGTCCCTTAAAAAACCTGGAGTTGTCCCTTTAAAAAAAAAAAAAAAAAAAAAACGAAAGAGACAGTACAAAGAACTTATGCCAGGTGTAAGTCAATGTTGCAACATAAAGATGGGAAGAGATACTATGTTCAGGGGCAGATGATGTGGGGTTTCAGCCTTAAGGCTTCATTTGCAGGTGTCCTGACTCTGAAGATCTTCTGGAAAGCCCTCAGGCAGGACTGCCTAAGGGTGGTGAGCCACTTCATCTTCAGCCTCACACTGAGGTTCACATGGTGTCAAAAGTCATGGAAAACGCTGCCTGGCCCTGCTGCCTTACTTCCCACTCCTCCCACATGAAATTCTAGCTCCTAAAGTCTTGGGAGGCAGGATTCCCCATAGATAAATCCCCAAGATCAAGGCTCAGTTTGCCCTGACTTGGAACATGGGAGTCAGAGTTAGACTTGGGACCTTAGGCACAGACTCCAGATGCTGGGCTGGTTGAAACACAGACTTCAGCCCAGGCCCCTACCTGTCTTCCACTTTGAGGATATCATTCTACTGGACTAGAGAGCCAAGGAGCATCAGTTTATTTGGGAGTATGAAAGGGGCGTGGGGAAGAAGACCCAGTAGCCACACCAGTATCATAATATGAGTTCAGATTCTAGATTCTCCAGAATCCACATGAGCTGGGCACAGTAGCTCATGTATGTAATTCCTATGTTCCTAGAGTGAGGTGGGGGGCAGAGAAAAGAGTATCCATGGGAGCCCATGGGCCACTAGCCCAACATATGCAGCAGTAAACAAGAAAGAGACCCTGCTTCAAATAAGATGGGCAGTGAGGACTGACACTCTAGGTTGTCCTCTGATTTCCACATGCATGCCATACATACACACACACAAACACATCCATAGGTACATACATGAACACACACACACACACACACACAATTTTAAAAAGAGAGTTCATATTAGGTGGCTTAGAAACACTGACATTAGACCAATGATGGCCAAGCTTTCCTCTTACCCTGAGTGATAGAAATGTCAAAGGCTCTTGTCTGCAGTGTCCCCAAAGCAGCCCCAGTCTCTGGGCTCTGCCATGTCTCCAAATTTCCTCTGGAGTGCTACAATCTCCTTCATCTAGATTCATAGAGCACTTATGTGAATATTGGTGCCCTTCCCTTGACCAGCTCCAAATCCTGCCCTTTCAGCAAAGAGGGGCACCAGAGAGCTACTCCAGGCCACCTCGCAAGCTGCTTCCCAGGGGAGCCTGCTCAGCACAGCAAGATCATTCTATATGGAGTGACGGACAAGGGCAAGGTCCCAGCCCCAGCCCCAGGCCCGGGGAAGAGATGAGATGCTAGATCAACAAAAACCCTCTGCAAAGATTCCTGCCCTTTTAGATACAAAATGTGAAGAAAAAAAAATACAAATTAAATAAAACAAAACAAAACAGACTCCCATTGTCCAGACAGCCTGGCTCTACCTGGTAACTCAGCTCCATTCACTACAATAGGTGAGAAGGAGGGATACTTAAATGGCCACTGTAAGGCATAGTTTGGATCTTCTGTGTCTTCTGAAAGCTTTTATGTTCAAGGCTTAAGCAGTTCTCTGGGTGCTAGTGAGACGTCGTCTGGCCAATGAGCACATGACCTTCAAGGTAATACTGGAAGAACACCCCATACTGCCTTCTTCTAACTTAGAAGTTGATTGTCTCAGTTATTTGTTGTAGTATTGCCCTGGTTTGCCAAGGCTAATGCATGGTTGAGGCAGACTGGAACCCAGACCCATCTTCAAATCTCAAGATCTTACCAGTCAGACAAAATGACTGAGAGAGGTTTGGGAGGCCACTGTTCACAGTCTGGAGCAGAACCACTCACAGGTTTCTTTCTTTCTTTTCTTCCTTCCTTCCTTCCTTTCTTTCTTTATTCCTTTCTTTCTTTCTCTCTTTCTTTCTTTCTTTCTTTCTTTCTTTCTTTCTTTCTTTCTTTCTTAATTAGATATTTTCTTTATTTACATTTCAAATGTTATCCCCTTTCCTGGTTTCCCCTCCGAAAAACCCCTATCCCATCCCCCCTCCCCCTGCTCACCCACCTACCCATTCCCACTTCCTTGTCCTGGCATGCCTCTACACTGGGGCATCAATCCTTTACAGGACCAAGGGCCTCTCCCCACATTGATGTCCAACAAGGCTATCCTCTGCTACATATGCAGCTAGAGACATGGGTCCCTTCATGTGTACTCTTTGGTTGGTGGTTTAGTCCCTAGGAGCTCTGGGGGTACTGGTTGGTTCATATTGTTGTTCCTCTTATGGGGATGCAAACCCCTTCAGCTCCTTCGGTCCTTTCTCTAGCTCCTCCATTGGAAGCCTGTGCTCAGTCCAATGGTTGGCTGAGAGCATCTACCTCTGTATTTGTCAGGCACTGGCAGAGCCTCTCAAGAGACAGCTATATCAGGCTCCTGTCAGCAAGCACTTGTTGTCATCCACAATAGTGTCTGGGTTTAGTAACTATATATGGGATGGATCCCCAGGTGGGGCAGTCTCTGGAGGGCTTCCTTCAGTCTCTGCTCCACACTTTACCTCTGTATCTCCTCCCATGGGTATTTTGTTCCCCCTTCTAAGAAGGACCGAAATATCCATACTTTGGTCTTCCTTCTTCTTGAGCTCCATTTGGTCTATGAATTATATCTTGGGTATTCCAAGCTTCTGGGCTAATATCCACTTATCAGTGAGTGCATACCATGTGCATTCTCTTGTGATTGGGTTACCTCACTCAGGATGATATTTTCTAGTTCCATCCATTTATCTAAGAATTTCATGAATTCATTGTTTTTAATAGCTGAGTAGTACTCCATTGTGTAAATGTATCTTAAAGGACTCTTTGGAAGGAAGTTTCTAGAAGATCCTGTCAGAGATGTGGCCATAGACTGTGCCTGGATGCAGAGGTTCGGTGAATGTAAAGGCAGAGTTGGGCAGGCTGACCCTAAAGGCTATGAGGGAAGCCTAAAGACTGCCAGGGACCCGGCTAAGCAGTGAGACATGGAAGCATGCATGCTTTTGCAGAAAATGTTTTGTTCCCTAAAAGATCTGCATTTGAGCTTGAACTGAGAGGGCTGACCTTGGGGTGGACCCTGGCAACCTAAGACAGCAACCAAAGCCAGACTGCAAGCGCTTAGCAAGCCCTGGGTTGGGGAGGATGACCTGTTCTTCCTGGGAGGTATCAAGGACATCTACTGGGCAGGTCACAGGCAGACCAGCCTGGAAATCACTGTCTGGAGGTCTGAGACAGCCTGTTGGGGGTAGGGGGTGGTTTAGGAGGTACCACTGTGCTGTATTTGGAAGAGAGAATCAGTCAGCAATAACATCAGAAATCTGGGCATTAACCCCTGGAACTTACACACTTGAGCCAGGTGCCAGCTGTTTGGCATCTCAGGGTGAGCCATTCATGGTCACAGTCTAGTAGAGCTCAGGATGGAGACTCTGGCCTAGAAGGGGCTGTCACAAGCCAGTACATCTTATCAGGCTCTGCTTCTTTTGCATCCCCACATCCAACCCCTGATGGACTCGGGTCCTGAAGCTGAATTGGAGTAACTATCATAGAAAATGTAATGTTCCTTTAGAGAGCTTTTCACCGGGTACAGATAAATTACATTTGTTTATGCATCATATGACTATTCTTAGTCCCCCAGAAGCTCCACAGGAAACTGACTGAGGCTGTCTCATCCATCAGAGTATACTAGGGTCCCTAGCAGCTAACTGCAGTGTTCCTTACACCCTATCACTATCCATTCAATTAGCCTTCATAATATAGTGTGAAGTAATATTATTCATAGTATTCATAATGCAGCAGACCCAAAGTTGGGGGAAATAAAGTTTTTTCCTGTTGTTGTTGTTGTTTAATTCCTTTAAGTTGTCGGTCCCCACGGGAAAGCTACTGCTGACAGAACTTTGCAGACCACTAGGCTGTTTCTACGACAGGCCTCACTCAACCTCTGAGGAGGGAGAATTCCATCCATAATTACAGTGCAGCTTCTGACCCGGGCTGGAGGAGAGCTCGCCAAGCTTTACCACAGACAGTGGGAGGGAGCCACCAGCTCCCATGCCAATCTTGCCAGGCAAGGCCCTGGGCCTGGTTTCACACTCAGAAGACCTTGAAAATACAGGTGCAGGAGCCGAGGAGGGCGTTCACACACTTTTCACCATCTACTCTTCCCACCATGGGAGAGTGGTCACTGTCAGTCATTAGCCATGTCAAACCCAAAAGCCCTGAGGCAGGAGAAGCCCCCAAGTGCAGGGCAGAGCCTGGTCGTGGCACTGGCCAGTGACAGAAAGCTGCTGGGGGAGCTTCTATTTTAAAGATTTATTTTTAATTTTAAAAATTTTTCTCTCTGTGTGTGTGTGTGTGTGTGTGTGCATGTACACCATAGGTGCTCAAAAGGACAGAAAACACCACCTGATCCCTTAGAGCTGGAGCTACAGATAGGTCAATATGAGCTGCCCAACATGGGTGCTGGGAATTGAACTTGGATCCTCTCCAAGAGCAGTGTGGTCTCTCCAGCCCTGGGGGCAGCTTTATATAGGAAATGCAGTCCTACTCTGCCCTGCCCTCCTTCCATGGGACACCTCCATGGGCTTGATCACAGACAGGAGTACTCCACCAGGAGTGTGAAGGGAGGCTGGGCCCATGCTTTGGAGAGGCTGTCAGGATGTGGGGACAGGCACATGCTCGAAGAACGTGGAGGTCAGAGAAGTAGAGCCAAGGACTCAGGCGGTGCAGCCAGATCCCACTGCAATGGAGACTCCAAGGCCAGACAAGGGAGAACTCTAAGCCACTGTGTGCAGAGGAGCAGCTCTGGGCTGGGCCTGGGCTTCTCTCTGGGTAGAATTGACCTTAAAATAATACTGGGGCTACAGAGGCCTGAGTAGCCCACCGCAGGCCCCCTCCACTCAGGAGTCTGTGATATCCCCCTTCATGGACCAGAAGCTGAGCTTCCCTGAGTACTGTGTCCCACAGAGCCTCTTTTAGGCATGGACAAGAAGAATGGAAGGCCACCAAAGAGGAGAGGCTCAGCTCTCACCAAAGGAAAACCTGTGCTCACACTCAGAGTCTCTGCCTAAAGCTCTGCACTTCAGACAGCTCAGCTGAATCTCCACCTGCCCAACAGGGCCCAGCGAGGTGCCTGCCTCAAAGGAGCAGATTCATCAGGCCACACACCAAGTGCAGCATCCTTCTCTTCCTCTTCCTCTTCCTCTTCCTCCTCTTCCTCTCTTTCTCCTCTTCCTCATCTCTTCTTCCCACCTATCCATGTGATTCCCCAGTACTCTAGTAAACATCTTCTCAGTTTCTTCTATGTGTTAGCATTGAGCTTCACCTCATGGGATCAAGGCCAAGCAGCAAGCATGTCTCTTTTGAGCCCCATCAGAGCCCAGTACAGCAGAAAGGACAATTATGTTCTGCATGTAGCATGCCACTCAAAGAACTGGCCAAAGGCTTGTACAATCAGTCAACAATCTATTATTTCAAATCCTACTTACTTACAACTGGCTGTCATGCCGAGAGAGGTTCCAAAGGACTGGCTGAGTTTATCACACCATGTTGGTATTGGGATATGATACCAATAGGAACAGGATATGAGCAGATATGTTTGATTAGCATATTACAAGCTGTTTTGGAGAACCTACTAGCTTGGATTTCCATTTTAGGCCCTGGGTTTCCCAAGGCTATGTAGCCTTGGGCAGGTCTCTTAATTCTCTGGATGCCATTTTCTCTTGCAAAATAAAGCAATATCCCCATCCCCAAGTGAGGATGACAAGCAACCTCTGTCCATGAAGTGTCACATGTGGTTTGAGGCACATGAGTGGGCTCAGCCATTGTCCCAGGTAAAGAAGTCAAGGGCAGCAACCCAGTGCAAAACCAAGTATCAACGAGCACGGCTTAGTCCTAGAACAGCCTTAAAACAGCAAGAAGACAGGAAACCACACAGGAGCTTGTTTTTAAAGACAAAGGAAAAATACGATTAAGCGGCCTGAGAGTGCTGTTACACAAGAATGAAAATATTTTCCTTACTAGGGCACTCGTATGTCAACAGCCGATAGGGAGTGGGAGCAGCCACCTCAAGGCCACCAGGCACCTCCAACAGCACAGGATGGAGTGTGAATCCTTGTGGAGGGTGGGAGAACTGGGATAGCGCTGGCCCCAAAGCCAGCTGATAAGGTCCGAGAGATGCAGCCTGTGAGATGGGTGGGGCTGGGCAACTGGCATTCCATCCACCCATGGCTTCTTCCTCTCTTTCCTCTTCCACTCAACTGGACCATTTCAAAGTCACTGGCAGGAGGCTGGTTTAGTCAGGCCCAGGAAGGGAAAGAACTGCTCCTTAAGATTAACCAGCTAATACAGTACAGCCATGAAAGTCCTGTCAGAGTGACCCCCATGCCAGACCACAGTGCCACCCCATGGGACTCTGCTCAGCCCCAGTGGCAGTATAGAGATAAACCAGACCGCCTTCGGCCCACAGGCAAGGCCTCGCTGCAGCTGCCCCACTCATTCACTTCCTGGTCCTGTCAGGGCTACACACATAGACAGACACAGACAGACAGACAGACAGACAAACACATACACACACACACCAGACACAACGTGTGGGCTTTCTTTCAGCTGACCATCTGTGTCCCATCTCTGCTCACACAGCCATGCCAAGTTTCCTTGTATTCTTTGCACCCTCCCTTCCCACTGCTGTGGAGCTGCTCTGGCTCTCTGCTCTCTGGTCTTGGGTCATGGCAAGCACTCTCCTGACCTCACATGCTCCAGCTTTCTGTTCCTATAGAATGAGAGAAGCACTACCGTGGTGCTGCAGCCCCTATCCACCCACAGGGCAGGGCTCTCCCCTGCCTTGACTCCTTCTGCACCACTGAACTGCCCCCCCATTATCTTTGAACTTCATAGCTTTTCCGTGCATTCCAGCTGTTTCTGCAGTGCCATTCCCCCCAGCAGTCTCACTGTGTACCTGCTGCTGTGCTTCAGCCTTTCTAAGGCCCCCTTCTTTCTGTAGGAGTCACCTGGAGCTCCAGGAGCCAGTGACCCCATAGAGGCCAGTTCCCTGAGCATTTGTTGATTGGCCCTCGGACCCAGTATGACTGTATCCCCCAACTAGGACCCTGAAGTAGAATAACAGGGTGAGGTCACCTTGAGGCTTAAGAGACTCAGAGAGGAGCCTTCCCATTCTCCTAAGAGAAGGGCTATACTAATTTACTGACCTCCAAAACCTGAGTATACAGGGTGTTTCCCAGTCTACTTCTGGGACTCCTCTAGATAGAAACTCTTAGGGGAAGAAAGCAAAACTCTGAGAGGAGTGTGCTGGGGCCTGCCTGAGCCTTCAAGAGCCCAGGTTCAAACCCTGGATGTTCTGGTCCTTTCCACAATGCCATGCCACCCCTCTCCACCCAACACCCTCAGAGGAGACTATAAAATATCCTCAGCCCTTCACAGGAACCAACTTCAGAACTTGAAGACTCCAAGGAGAAGCAGCAAAGGGCCATGCATGACCAGGTCGCCCTCACCAAGCGGTGTCCAGGAGCAGCTGCATGTGGTGGGGGAGAGACCTCCCATTCCCTTCCCACGGCTGGGGTCGTGGGGCAGGAGGACAGGATCAATGCCGGTGTGAGCAGCAGGTACACTTCCTTCCCTGAGTGTAGGTAGACCCCAGGAACTGGGCCTCTGAGAAATGTGGCCATCTTTGTGAGAGCCAGGGCTGGAGACCAGTGGTTTCTGTGCCCAGTGCAGTCACAGGCAGGCAAAAGCTGGGACACCTAGAAACACTTTGCAATGTCCACTCAGAGAGATTTTCCTGAGCAGCAGGGACCACCGAACACTTGTAGACACTTCCCAGGCCTGAGCTTTGCAGACCGGCAGTGAACCTCACACCACCAAAATGGGACCCTTCGGTCTGAAGAGGCAACCAAGGAGATGATTTGAGAACCTGCCCCCACCCCACAGGAATCCACATCCCAGTTCTCAGGCCACATGGGTCAGGCATTCAAGAACAAGACACAAATGATACACGGGCCCTACTTTCATCAAGTAGCCAAGGATCCAGGAGCATCAATAACAGCCTGAGACCATGTGCTAAGGGATGTCTGTGGCTAGAGACACAGGCCAATCCCTCCTCCTCCTGAGAGGCTCTACCAATCAGGCCCTCTCCTGCCTGGGCCATAGTGTGGGCCCTGTGGTTCCAGCAGCCCAGTCCCAGCTAACCAGACCAAGGTGGTCACTGGTTCCAGAGTGACCAGCAAAACAGTTAAGAACCTGGCTTTTTGGAATTAGGATTTTAAAGGGAATGAGTTACCGTGGCTGGCCACGAGACAAGGTTGGGGCCAGGGAGGCCCTGAGCACTGCAAACAGAGAGCACAACCTTTGAAAAGCCTGAGTTTAGAGCCCCCCACCCCTTACAGATTGAATCTGAAATGTCCCCCACTGGCTCATGTCTGCAGTCTCCAGGTTGGGACACTATGCTGATTGCTCTATATCCTCCAGGAAGCGGAGAGGGCCTCTTTGGCAGAAGTAGGTTAGTAGGGGAAAAGACTGAAGATATGATGCCAAGTTTGGGTTCTGGCCTGCTCTCTCTGCTACCTAATCAGTGCCACGTGAACCCTTGCCATCACAGACAACCACATAATAGCATCCCCATGAGCTCTGTCATGCCTTCCCTGAAATGCTGGTCTGAATCTCTCTGAAGCTGTGAACCAACACAGTCCACCCTGAAGTTGTTTCTGTGGGGTGCTTCATAGTGGTGATAAGAACTCATACAGACACAGATGATCAGATGATGGTGATCCTGGAAGCAGGGCTCAGAGAGGATGGACCAGGTAGGTTGTCCAGAAAGCCAGTAAAACTACAGCAAGTTCAAGGCCAGTGGAACATACAGAATCTTCATGGTGCAGGAACAGGACTCGAGCATAATCCAATCCATAGACTTCGCCAGCTGCAGGCTCCATGCAAGGATGACTACATAGCTCGGTCTCTGCATCCTTGGATCTCACATACTTAAGGAAGACATCAACACTAGTCTGATAACCACAGCTCAGGCTTCATGCTATAAACAGAGGAATCCCAGGAATTTATGAAAGCTCACAGTAGGTATGCAGGAGTTCTGGTTGGATTTGTCATCACTGTGACAGGATCTTGACATAAACTACAGACAGGAGGACAGACCTATCTTAGCTGCACTTCAGGTTTGGTCTATGGCCAGCTGGATCCATTGCTAAAGCAGCTGTCCTCAAGGCAGACAGAAAGAAGAAAGAGATGAGGCTGGAAACAAAGTCTAGCTTTCCAGGGTATGTCCCCAATTGCTGGTGACCTACTTCTTCTGAGGCACTGCCTCTTGATAATGTCATGCTATAACCTCTCAATATGGCCTCTACCTTAGGACCCAATCTTCAACATTTGAGTCTTTTGGGAGGCTACTTCTATCCAAACCACAAAGAATAGGCCATCCTGCTTTTCACAGAGACCTCAAGTTTTAATCCCTAAGTTTAGCACATGTCAATTATCTCCCTTATTTGCTTCTCATGAGGGTGGAAGGTAGATGCTTTTTCCAATACTTATTACTATATTTAAATATTGAGTTCATTTGTTCAATGGTATTTTTACTGCCTCCCTGAATGGCAGCAAGGATTAAGATCCTAAGAGAAGCCCCCACTTCTATATACAAGAAAATATATTGTTCCCAACACGAAAATGAAAATCAAAGCACAGCCTACCAGAATCTTTGGGATGTAGCAATGGCCGTCCTAAAAGAGGACTTTATGGTTGTAAATTTAAAAAGTCAGAGAAAGAACTCAAATAAATAACTTAATGATGCATCTCAAAATACTAGAAAAACAAAACAAACTCAAAATTATTATAAAGAAATAAGTAATAAAACTTGATGGCTCGGTCCTTAAAGTGCTTGCCACCCAAACATGAAGACTTGAGTTTGGATCCCCGGAATCTGTGGAAAGGCAAGCACTGTGGCATGTATTTATAATCTGAACACCAGGAAATCAGAGACAACAATTCTGCTGCAGTGCACTGGCCAGCCAACCTAACAAAATCCACTAGCTCCAGGTTCAAGGAGAGACCCTGTCTAAAATAATATGGTGGAGAGCAAATGAGGAAGACATCAAAATTAACCCTTTGCCTCCACACATGTACACATACATGTATGCCCATTTGCATGCACACACACACACACATATATATATACATATATATATATAGAGGGAGAGAGAGAGAAATTAAAACAATTTAAAATCAAAGCAGAAACTAATAAAATAGAAACAAAAAGAATAATACAAAGGACCAAAGAAACAGAATTTGTTCTTTCAAAAGAAAACAAGACGAAGAGACATTAGTCTAATCATCAAAAGAAAAACAGAAAGCCTGAGTTAAAGTCAGAGACAATGAAGGAGTCATTACAATAGCTATGACCAGAATCCAGAATATGTATCTATGTAAATAAATAAAAACACACATATATCATACATACATACATACAATAAAAGCTAAATAAATGAAGAGAAGATGCCTCCTGCTCATTAATTAAAAACCTCAGTATTTTTTGCTTTTTATTTTTTGTTTTGGGTTTTTGGTTTTGTTTCTTTGTATGTGGGTATAGAGGGAAGAGGGAGAAAGAAAGAGAGACGGAGACACAGAGAGAGAGAGAGAGAGAGAGAACATGAAGTTGGGTGGAGAGGGAGGTGAGTAGAGTTGAAGGAGGGGGAACATCAAAACATACTGTATCAAATTATTTAACTAAAAAAAAATATTGGGATGGAGTGGCACATGCCTTTAACACCAGCTCTTCAGAGGCAGTCTGAGTTCAAGGCCAGCCTGGTCTAGAGAGCAAGTTCCATGAAGGGCAGGGCTACTCAGAGAAACTGTATCAAAAAACTAAACAACAAAAAAGCAAGAAGACATCGATTTGGAAAGGAGACATATTTGAGGGTGGGCTGGGGTACTTGGCAGGGAAACAGGGGTGGATATGATCAAATACATCATATATGTGTGTGAAATTCAAAAGGAATAAATAACATAACATAGGAAGATCTTTTCATTAAGTCATACCATGAGACCGTAAAATCAGAAGAGAGAGAGTTGGACTTAGAGTAGAATTCAGATCTAACATACCAGACACTGTCAACAAGGAAAGGGAACTAGAGAAAACCATAGAAGCTGGGCTTCTGAGACCCCTGTCCCTTGCAAGAGTGTCTGGGAAAGCTGTTCACCTCTGGAAGGATGGCCTCTCCACGTTCACAACACAACTCAGCAATAAGAAGTGATCCGTATCAGCAGAACTGTGCTTAATGAAATGCTGTCTAAGACAACTGGTAACCCAAGCTGCTGACAGAAAACCGGGTGCTCAGCTGCACCCTGGCCTCTGGAAGAACCTGAACCTCAAAGACCACGAAGAGGTGGTAAAGACAAGGGTGCGAAAGTCACAGAAACAAAACAAATGAGGCAGGGAGAGAAGCTGGGCTCTGAGGAGAGCTCAGTAAAAGGAAATATGGCTAAGTGATCAATTCTTCACCCATGCCTTCCTAATTTGGAAGTAAAAACTAGGGCCCAAGGGAAGAAGGGATGTAGGGAAGGCTGCAGGGCTCACAGGATTCAAGTTTAACTCTTTCCCTGAAAATGCAGCGAAGTCCAGTATCTTCCCATCGGGTGGTGCTATCACAAAAGACCACAAGCTGGGTGATCTCAACAAAGGTTGACTTGACTCACACTTCTGGAGGCTGGAAAGTTCAAGGCCAAGGGTTTGTGTCCGGTGAAGGTCGTGAGTTCACAGCTTGGCAGAAAGCATCAGATGGCTCAAGAGAAAGCAAGATGGCCGAACTTGCTTTTACAATAAGCCCATTCTTCTCGTGTTTACGAGCCTGACTCTGTGACATGACATCAGTCCAGTACGAGGGCAGATCTTCATGCCTAAACATGTCAAGTTCCCAACTCTCAGTGTTGTTTTATTGTGATTAGGTCTCCAACATATGAACTTGGGTACATCCATCCAAATCATGGGGGGCAGGAGGGTGGGGATAAGCAGTTTCTTGGCAAACTGGGACAGGTGGCCTCTGTAGTTAGCATGATGGAGGGTGGCTTTTCTACTGTTCCAGTAGTTCCTGTCTCTACTTTCTGCTGGGCTCTAGGTAAATGTGTTCCCTATGTCTCCCAACATGGTGACCCATCTCACTAGGGAGCCTTCTCAGGAACCCAAAGCAATCTCTTGGGCCTACCTATACGTATCCCAGGGCTCTGCATACCTCTGGCTGAGGGTCCCAGTGAGAAAGCAAAGACAACTGTTGGCCTGACTCAGAAAAGTAGGCCTCAGACTGCTCAAAGAGGCCTCCCACCAAATCTGGGGATTCCCAAGGGCGAGAACCTTTGGGATTCGTCCATGAACCAAGTAACAGCCAGGAACATGAAGTCAATAGATGCTAATCAGAGTATAATTTTGTGGAGGGAAAAAAAAAACATTCTGGAAACTCTTGTTGCAGTTTTGAGATTTCTTTTTTTAATGTTAATGAGAGTGTTTATTGTTAGTTTTGTCCTATAAATGGCCTTTAAGGGAAAAATATAAACATTACCCCAGCCAAGCTAAATGGAACCGGAGATTGCCACATTTTGGCCAGGCCAAGTGTTGTCTAGGGAACCTAGGGTCCTCAAAGCTGGAGTTATAAAGACTAATGCTTACAAAGAGTGGGAAGGAGAGAAGAATTCACACAGCTACGAGACTGCACAGTATCATAGGAAGAACATGGAAGCCAGGAAGCTAAGAGGGCTGTACCTCTACCCTCTACCTACCTGACAGGTTTGCTCTTAATCCTTCTCCCTATCCCCGCCCCCCACCACAATTCATCCAAACCAGGCACACTGAACACTCAATCTCCTTAGCATCTTTCAACTCCTCCACCTCTGTCTATTCCCGAAGCCCCAGCACTGCATTTTCTCCTAGAACAACTATACCAGCTCCTTCAAGCGCTGCGGGGGACAGGACCAAACCAATCTTTTCAGAATAGCTCTTCCCTGGAGAAGTCATGCTGTGTGTTTTACAAATCCAAAACCAAGTAAGTGAGAAAAGGAAAGCTGGGCTTTAATCAAATTTCCTACAATGGGCTCATTTATGTATGTGTTTTATATTCTCTCTCTCTCTCTCTCTCTCTCTCTCTCTCTCTCTCTCTCTCTCTCTCTCTCTCTCGTGATGGGAATTAGACCCATAGCTTCACTCTTATCACTGATCCATGACCCTAGATAATATATAATTTTTAATGAAATTCATTATTATAATGTAATTCATATGCCACTAAGTCATGAAGGTACCTAAGTTAAGTCTCCATATGGTTTATACCCTACAAGAGAAAAATTGACAGACAAGAAACACAGCTCTGACCACACACTCCCTTACCTGAAACCCTTATATAGCTTTGCCTATACCCTGAACAAAATCCAAACTCCTTTGTAACAGACTGGACACGATCTGGCTCCTGCTCGTCACTGCAGATGCTCACCTTGCATCTGCTTTACCATGTCTTACACAAGCCATCCCTCAGCTCTCCCTCCGCCCAGCAATCCCCTCTGTCTTTGGGTCCTTTGTGACACTCCTTTGTGAGGAAACTGGCAACATTCTATTCATCTTCATATTCGCTAGATCTGCCCCAATCACTCAGTTTAAAGTATAGCCCCTCCCCCACCTACTTTATCCATAGTTCTTACCAAAACCTGTAAAGATGCTATTTCTGTCTATTTGTTCTTGACTGTTGCCTTTTCCAAAGTGTTCCCCAATCTGTAAGCCAACCTTAATGACAGTAGCTTGTACCCAAGGAGTTCAGAGCCAAGATGGAACACAGCTAATGTTTCCTGCTCTCTGATGGGCAGCTGATGATTAATAAGAACCAAGTGTTGCAGCCAAGGGTATATACACTCCTAGAATATGAGTGGAAGAATACAAACCCCAACAGAATGACATGACGACTAACTGCACCTCCCCCTACACACCGTGGATGCTCTGAATTCCCTTCTTAAATTCCCCTGCCTCCCAAGGAGAGTAACCAGGGCTATGGCTGTCTGATTTGTCTCCCTGCCTCCTCCATGTCTACCCTGAACTGTGATGTCTGGGTGGGAAACGGCTTCAGGCTGCAGATGCTATGACAGCACTGCTTAAATTGAATTACTCTGAAATAGGAGCCGCCTTCAGCTCTCCCAGGGAGTTCAGAAGTGTTCGCCCTGAGAGTAACTGCACACTGCACAGGAAGAGGCATTCAAGTTGATAAGAAGTTGTTCAGATCACCATCTAAGGCAGCTCGAGCCTTTGAAATAAACTCATTCCTTATTAGCACACACTTGGGATTCCCAGATTGAATATTATTTCGATTACACAAAACCCATTTTTAAGATTTTCTTTTCATGCTGTCAGGATCCTATGTAATTCCATCTCCCCACAATGTTACTCTCTTTCACATACATGGAGTCGATTGAGCTGATGAGAAATGGGAAGAAAAAGAGGACAAGAGCGAGAGGCATTGCTACGACAATGGACTCATTTGTGTGGATTCTGAAATTTTCTGCTGGGCTTCACTCATGCTAAGTGTGCCCCTTGTCACTGAGCATAATCCTAGACAATATGCAATGTTTAAGGAAATTCACTATTGTAATTAAACTCGTACTCCACTAAGTCATGAAGCTACCAGTAAGTGAAGTCTCCACATAGTTTCTATGTGGGGTAGAGCGGGACACTAGCTGTAGCTAAGTCCTCATCACTGAAGCTGTGGCCAGGAAAACAGCCACTGAGAAATGAGCTTTGGAACTGACTAATAAAGTGCTCCTTCTGGCATCCTAACTTTGGCTGTAATTTTAAAAGATAAGAGGGTGGGAAGTAGCCAAAATAATAAAATATAATATAATATAATATAATATAATATAATAACTGTTCATTCCATTTAAACATGATATGCAAAAACAAACAAACAAACAAACAAAAATGATCAAAGAAGGAATAGATGATTTGAGCTTCACCAAACTTGAAATCTTTTGTGCCTAAAACGTGGATACTGAAAAATTGAAAACACAAACCATAGAATGAAAGGAAATACAGACCCTATATCTGCTGGGAGACTTGTATCACTAATATAGAAAGAGCTCTTTCAGCTAAACAATGAAAAGGCAATGCCAAGCGTTTGTTGGTGCCACATGCCTTCGATCCCAGCACTCAGGAGACAGAGGCAGTTAGATCTCTGAGAGACATATTTCTAAAGTAAATATGCAAATGATGTCAGGCATATGAAAAGATACTCAGCATCATTCCCTAACAGGGAAATGCCTAATTGTGCCTGGTTGTAGAGGCCTGTAATCCCATCTATTCAAGAGGCCTGCAAGTTCAAAGCCTGCCTGGGCTAAAGAGAGTTCAAAGCCAGCCTGGGCAACTAAGTGGACCCTGTTCTCAGACTGAAAAATAAAAGGAGGGACTGAGTAAGATCAGGGGTAGGCGACATGCTAAGATCCCGGTCCAAATCCTAGGACAACAAAAAATGAAAACTAAAAACGGAAGTAAACTTTATAGAATACAAAGTATACTTCAGTGACGTTATTCCCAAAAATGAGAAGCATTCACTCAGTACATTGTTTGTCTAAGAATCGCTCTAGGCAGTGAAGAAAGAGCAAAACCAACATCAGCCCTGCCGTCAGAGAACTGACTTCCTACTGCAATAAGAGGTCTAAGTAAGTTAATAGCACAGAGAGAAGCAGATAGACTCAAAACAGGCTCTCCAATTACAATCAGCATGGTTAGCAGACCAATGTGGGTGAGCATGACATGTGAGGTCACTTCTCCTGGAAGCCCCACGGGAACCCTTGCTGACCCTGTTCCTCGCTTTTAAAACACTGGAAGTTTTACATTGAAATTTTATAAATGCACAAAATTCAGAAATTCCTAAAAGATTAAAGGAGAGAGAAAATTTGAAGCCAAACTTTAAGGGAAGGGATCTGATACACCAGATTGCAAGGCTCCTCGGAGCTCAGAGGTTGTGGGTTCCAGGAACAAGAGAGTGTTGGGAAAGAAATGTCCATGGGTCTTTCTTGTTTCTTCAGGCCTTCTAAAAGAGATTCCGACAACTCTTGTTCGGATCACCCTTTAGGGGATGTTTGAATAGGGAACAGTTATAGCCGACAGAAAGAGGAGCTCCGCAGGAGAAAAGGCAAAACTAGCTCTGTCAGATACAACAAAAGCAACATCCCTCTCTGGATAAACGCTGGGCTCACAGCCGATCACAAATGAGGAGCGTCTTAAGCACAGAGCTCTTCAACTTAACAACTCACTACGTACAGAGCATCTACCTGAGCCCACTGTGCATCACCCCATGTGAATTGGTAAGTTGACAAAAACAAGAAGTGCAGCAACTTAGAATCAGAAGGGCTTATTTCAACTCACACACTGAAGTTGATGGTGAAGTGGTGAAGGCATTAGCGGCAGGAGCAGAGAGAGGCAGCTGGTCTCAAGGTCAGCCATTAGGAAGACGGCCGCAAAGCATGCTGGGGTTGAGCCTGTTTCTCCTTTATAGTCCAGTCCATGACCCTAGAGTTCCCATGTCATGGTGCTGCTACATTTAGGCTATGTAGCCCCACCTTAGTAAGCCCAGTCTGGAAACTGCCACGCAGAAATGTCCAGAGGTCTGTCACCCAAATAATTCTAGATCCTGTCAAAACTGCAATCAATAAAGACCATTGCAAGAATGGAAATCAGCAAATCTGCAGCCACAGATAGAGAATTGAAAATGTCTCTCAATGAGTAATAAGATAGACTAGAAATAGCCAATTATACAAAGGTAGCATTCCATGGGATGCTCTATTTAAAGTGGGGATATCTGGGGTTAAGTTTAAAATAGTTATAATTAGCCAGGCGGTGGTGGTGCACACCTTTAATCCCAGCACTTGGGAGGCAAAGGCAGGTGGATTTCTGAGTTCGAGGCCAGCCTGGTCTACAAAGTGAGTTCCAGGACAGCCAGGGCTATACAGAGAAACCCTGTCTTGAGAAACCAAAAAAAAAAAAAAAATAATAATAATAAAATAAATAAATAAAAATAAAAAATAAAGTTATAATTAAGTAAAATTTAAGCTTTATTCCTAAATTATAACAGACAATGTTTTAAATGATTAATAAATCATATGTGGCCAGTTACTACTTAGACAGGACAGATAAAGAACATTTCTGTCATTTGAACATGATTGACATGATTTAAATGCTATAATTAATAAACTGAATTTAACTGAAAAACAAAGAAAATTACACCTATAAAACAAGAAAACACAATTGCACCAAACACATATGAAACTACAAAGCACCTACTATTGGAACACATAAAAAAAAAATCTTAAGTTTATGTTCACTAACCCAATATATAGAATTGAAAACAAAATGTGTATGTGTGTGTGTATGTATATATATATGTATATATATGTGTATATACATATATATGTATGTATATATATGTATATACATATATATAAACTCTCGTTCTCACTTCTTTCTTAAGTGGGGAATTACAAGAAAAAATTATCAACTAAGATTTATAGGATGCAACCATCATGGAGTTCAAATGATCTGTATCTTTAAGTCCTTTGCTGAGGAGAGTATTAAGGGGCTTGGAATTAAGGTGGTTTTGGAGGCCAATAATCACTAAAAATATGAGGAAAAAACTCATCTTTTTAAAGATTTATTTATTATGTTTATGAGTACACACTGTAGCTATACAGATAGTTGTGAACCTTCATCTGGTTGTTTGGAATTGAATTTAGTACCTCTGCTCCCTCAGGTCGGCTTGGTGGTTTGTGAGCCACCATGTGGTTGCTGGGATTTGAACTCGGGACCTTTGAAAGCATAGTCAGTCCTCTTACCCGCTAATCCACCTCACCAGCCCCCAAGAAAACTCGTTTTTAAGGAACTTAATTAACAAACACTCCCAAATATTCAAGGAAAAAGTAAATACTAGGTTGTAACAAAGTATCCCAGAGCACAAAGAAAATTAGATACCTATAGTGTGATATCACTGTAACTTACCTCACTAAAGTATGAAGGAGTTGAGAACACATGCAACAACAACAACAACAACAACAAAAACAAAACACCAAACATACATAGGAGCCCACATCTACAAATCCCAACCAAACACATGCTAAAAGCATATGGTCCATTTAAATATCCTCTCTTACGTTTCTCTAATCTCTTGAAAAACTACCCAGTGAATAAAATCATCAAGTTGATCATTATCAAAAAGCTGCTACAAAACTCGGATAGGGAAGAAACTTCGGGGGCTTTAAAGGTCAAAACTCTCCCAGGGCTACTTGCTACCACTACGGTAACACACATGGCTAGAGGTGGCCCCAGCAAAGCGAGTGTTCCAGTGCCAGGCACTGGCAGGAAGAGGCGCGCACGTCCTCACTTGCAGCTGAAAAATAAATGGTACCCTGGTAAGTGAATTCACAGAGTAAACAAGCCCCCTGATCATGAGTTCACTAAGAACAGTAACTGCTCGGAAGGAACACTAAGAACAGGAGGCAGGGGTGCTGAAAGAGCAGGTTAAGAGCTAGAAGTAAATGCAAGGATGAATCAAAAAATTTCCCTGGGGCTGGAGAGATGGCTCAGTGGTTAAGAGCACTGACTGCTCTTCTAGAGGTCCTGTGTTCAGTTCCCAGCAACCACATGGTGGCTCACAACCATCTGTGATGGGATCTGATGCCCTCATCTGGTCTGAAGACACAGTGTACTCACATGCATAGAATACTTCTTTAAAAAATAAATAAATAAATAAATAAATAAATAAATAAATAAATAAGGCTGCTATGAACATAGTGGAGCATGTGTCCTTCTTACCGGTTGGGACATCTTCTGGATATATGCCCAGGAGAGGTATTGCTGGATCCTCTGGTAGTATTATGTCCAATTTTCTGAAGAATCGCCAAACTGATTTCCAGAGTGGTTGTACAAGCTTGCAATCCCACCAAAAATGAAGGAGTGTTCCTCTTTCTCCACATCCTCGCCAGCATCTGCTGTCACCTGAATTTTTGATCTTAGCCATTCTGACTGGTGTGAGGTGGAATCTCAGGGTTGTTTTGATTTGCATTTCCCTGATAATAAAGGATGTTGAACATTTTTTCAGGTGCTTCTCTGCCATTTGGTATTCCTCAGGTGAGAATTCTTTGTTCAGTTCTGAGCCCCATTTTTAAATGGGGTTATTTGACTTTCTGGAGTCCACCTTCTCGAGTTCTTTATATATATTGGATATTAGTCCCCTATCTGATTTAGGATAGGTTAAAGATCCTTTCCCAATCTGTTGGTGGTCTTTTTGTCTTATTGACGGTGTCTTTTGCCTTGAAGAAGCTTTGCAACTTTATGAGGTCCCATTTATCGATTCTCGATCTTACAGCACAAGCCATTGCTGTTCTATTCAGGAATTTTCCCCCTGTACCCATATCTTCGAGGCTTTTCCCTACTTTCTCCTCTATAACTTTCAGTGTCTCTGGTTTTATGTGGAGTTCATTAACCCACTTAGATTTGCTCCACTATGTTCATAGCAGCCTTATTTATAATAGCCAGAAGCTGGAAAGAACCCAGATGCCCCTCAACAGAGGAATGGATACAGAAAATGTGGTACATTTACACAATGGAGTACTACTCAGCTATTAAAAGGAATGAATTTATGAAATTCCTAGGCAAATGGATGGACCTGGAGGGCATCATCCTGAGTTCGGTAACACAATCACAAAGGAACTCACACAATATGTACTCACTGATAAGTGGATATTAGCCCAAAAACTTAGGATACCCAAGATATAAGATACAATTTGCTAAACGCATGAAACTCAAGAAGAACGAAGACCAAAGTGTGGACACTGTGCCCCTTCTTAGAATTGGGAACAAAACACCCATGGAAAGAGTTACAGAGATAAAGTTTGGAGCTGTGATGAGAGGATGGACCTAAAGACTGCCATATCCAGGGATCCATCCCATAATCAGCTTCCAAGCGCTGACACCATTGCATACACTAGCAAGATTGTGCTGAAAGGACACAGATATAGCTGTCTCTTGTGAGACAATGCCGGGGCCTAGCAAACACAGAAGTGGATGCTCACAGTCAGCTATTGGATGGATCACAGGGCCCCCAATGGAGGAGCTAAAGAAAGTACCCAAGGAGCTAAAGGGATCTGCAACCCTATAGGTGGAACAACATTATGAACTAACCAATACCCCAGAGCTCTTGACTCTAGCTGCATATGTATCAAAAGATGGCCTAGTCGGCCATCACTGGAAAGAGAGGCCCATTGGACTTGCAAACTTTATATGCCCCAGTACAGGGGAACGCCAGGGCCAAAAAGTGGGAGTGGGTGGGTACGGGAGTGGGGGGGGAGTGTATTGGGGACTTTTTGAATAGCATTGGAAATGTAAATGAGGAAAATACCTAATAAAAAATTAATTCTAAAAATAAAAATAAAAATAAATAAAAATAAGATAAATTAGAACTACTGTACTTTTGGGCTGGAGAGGTGGCTCAGCGGTTAAGAGCACTGACTGCTCTTCCAAAGGTCCTGAGTTCAATTCCCAGCAACCACATGGTGGCTTTTACACCACATCTGTAATAGGATCTGATGCCCTCTTCTGGTGTGTCTAAAGACAGCCACAGTGTACTTGTATAAATAAAAAATAAATAAGTCTTTTTTAAAAATTCCCAAAACCTATTCAGAGAAAAAATTTAATATTCTACATTAAAATTAAAAATGAAGAAGTCAGCTATAGTGTTCCTGGATTAAAAAGAAGAAAAGAAAAGATATGGGGCCTGGAAAGATGGTGCAGGAGTTAAGAGCACCAGTTGCTCTTCTAGAAGACTCAGGTTAAATTCTCAACACCTACATGATGGCTCACACTCATCTGTAATTCCAATTCCAGAGATTCAAATTCCCTCTTCTGGCCTCTGCACGAAACAAGCATGTATACAGGCAGGTGATATCTTTTTAAATGATTACTTAAAAACAACAACAACAAAATACCAGGCTGGGCATGGCGGTTCACACCTTTAATCCCTGCCCTTAGGAGGCAGAGGCAGGCAGATCTCTATGAGCTTCAGGCCAGCTTGATCTCCATAATGAGTTCCAAAGCCAGCCAAGGCTACAGAGTGAAACCCTGTCTCAAAAGAAACAAAAGGAGAGAAATCCAAAGACCATTTTGATATGTAGTACACGTTCACTAAGCTTGATGAGATTATTAGAAGGAAATAAATATCTTTAATTTTCACAGGAAAGTTCTATCGAAGAATGTGATATTTTCTTTCCTTGTGCAACAAAAGATACCATGGTCTACAGGGGGGAAAGCAGCATATTTGAGAAATGTTTAGCAAGGATGACAACCCATAATATGTAGCTTACCAGCAAACTCCACATGACAGGAGACATACAAAGGCCAGAGGGAGAAGATCATGTAAGAAACATAAACACCTGCCCCATAAAGTGAGCAAAAGCCACCATCCTAACCTCGAGGCTATCTCTAATAGATAACCACTTGGAAAGGAAAAACTAGTTTTTTCCAAAGGGGTTTCACTGGATCTACCAACCACACACAAGAGAAAGACTCAAGCCCAGCAGTAGATGGACAACACAAAATGAACTCAAGAGTAATTTTTAGAGGTGTGTGTGTGTGTGTGTGTCAGTGTTTTGCTCAGGCCTGTAGTTGTTGTTGTTGTTTGTTTGTTTTTTGCTTTTTAGGTCTTTTGCTTATAAAATATTGTTTTCTATTTTGTTTGTATGAGTTTTCTATGGATGTGAAGGTGTACCTTGGTATCTGTGTGTGTTTCTTGTGCTTTTTCTCTGTCTCTCATTCTTTCTTACTTTCCTTTTTGTTTGTTTATTTCCCAGGTTTTTAGGGACATGGTTTCTCTGTATAGCCCTGGCTGTCCTGTGCTTGAGAAGATGTGAGCAAACACTCTCATGATGTGAGCTCTTTCCTCTTTGACCTATAGAATCAACAAAATCCAAGTGAAGACCTCAGTGCATTGTGTGGATACTAACAAGTAGATCTGAAGATGTATATGGGGAGGCAAAAGACCTAGAATCACCATCACAATAGGAAGGCAGATCACAGTTGAAGGTCTGACATGTCAGCTTTCAGCCTTATTGTACTACTGCATTAATGGAGCTGGGGGGTATCAGAGAAACAGCAGGCAGATCAACAGGACAGCAGGGCCCATACACTGAGCCTTTAAACACACAGTGCTGCTTTGCTTTTGGCTGTTGTGATAAAACACTGGCTAAGACCAGCTTTGGGAAGAAAGGGTTTATTTCATCTTGTACTTTACAGTCCAACCATCAAGGGAAGCTCACAGATTTCTCTTCCAAGTACCCATAAGAGTTCTTTAAGCCCTAAGCATTCAATAGCTTTTCCAGCCCTAAGTTCCAAATGATTTCACAGTCCCTCCCAAAAGAAACATGGTCAGGCCCATCACAGCAACACCCCACACTGGGCACAAATTTCTGTATTAGTTTCCTTCCTTTGTTGCTGTGATGAACTCTGATCAAAGCAAGCTGGGGCGGGAAATGGTTTAACTTAAAGTCCATCAGGGGAAGCCAGAGCAGGCACTCAAACAGGAACCTGGAGACAGGACTAAAGCAGAGGCCATGGAAGAGCTCTGCTCACAGGCTTTGTTTCCTATGGCTGGTTCACCTCCCTTTTTAGACAGCCCAGTACCAACTGCCCAGGAGTAGCACCAGCCACAACAGGCTGGGCCCTCCCACAACAATATCAATCAAGAAAATGCCCCACAGACGTGCCCACAGAACAATCTGATGGAGGCAGTTTCTCAGCTGTGGTTCTTGCTTCTCAGGTGACAAGAGGGGAGGATGGCAGGGGACAAAGGGGGGGGGGGTTATATGTGGGGGGCATCACAGGGAGGAGATAGGTGGACATGGGCCAGGAATATAGCCAGTAAGTGCCACAGCTGTGATTTAAACCCAAGAAGTTTGAATTCAGGTTAATATAATTAATCAAGAAAACATGGAAAGGCAGGTGGATCTCTGAATTTAATCCCTGCTTGATCTACCAAGCTAGTTCCAGGACAGCCCAGGCTATACTTCTTGGTATATACTCTGTCTTGAAAAGCCAAAAAAGAAAAGACACAGATAAGAGACGTTATGAAATGGTAGCAGATTAATGATTACAGATACAGAAAAGATAACTAAAGCTGGAAGAACACTTTTACTTAAATGTTTTAAGAGCTACACTTTTTTTTGAACTATATTGCTTAAAAATGCAATTCATCCAAAAGACTAGAAACAGAGAAACAAAATCTGAAGTCTATAATTACCAAAAAAAAAGTATATCTGTCAGGCTGACAGTGCCAGGCCCACACAGTTTTACACAACACTGTTCAGTGTATAGATTTCCATGTTTCCAGGTTATTCTTACATAGCAAATCTAACATCAACACCAACATAAATTTAAAAATATTACAGACGAGGGGCCTGCACTTGGGAGGCAGAGGCAGATGGATCTCTGTGTTTGAGGACATCTGGGTCTATGTAGTGAGTTCAAAGTTACCCAGAGCTATATAATGAGACTCTGTCTTGGAAAAAGAGAATGACGATCCTGAAGAGCAATGTCAAGGTAAAGTTAGATGGTAAATACATGGCAACCAGAGTCTAATGGCACATTTTAAAGCTGTATTATTAGGGCCATGGAGAAGGTTCAGTTGGTAAAGGAGCTGGGTTCACACACCTGTAATCTTTAATTTTGTTCTCAACCCTAATTTTAATAACAGTTCTTAAACACTTTAGCCTCCCTTCTCGCCCACCACCCACCAGAAGTAGCAGAAAAGAAAGATTATTAGGAAATGGGGGAAGTGAACCTGCTTAGAAATTGTTCTTTAGAGCAAACCCCATCTATCTTGTCAGGAAATCAGCAGTTTGGTTCACAGGTCAGCAGAAACAGCTTGATCCACTCACAGACTCCTCACCAATATACCAGTAGTCCAGGATAGCAAACAAGAATTAGTAGCAGTGGTACAACCTAGCAGAAACAGCCAGGCCTCAGACACATCGGCATGAGTCAGCAGGAGGGACTAGGACCACCAGGGATGCCAGGAGAAGTTCTGCTCAATGAAGCAGAGATCAGCAAAGACTCAAGACCAAGAAGTGTTGCAAAGCTAGCTACACAAGCAAGCCAAGCACCCCACCTCCCTTGTCACCCTCCATTGAGTCCTATTTATACTCCTTCCCAATATCATGTGTCCTCCACAGGTCTTGCCTCAGTAAGAGAATATAAGTCTGTATCAGCTGACATCACTCTGCCAATCGGCCTGAGGCCGCAGAAGCAGCAAGAAGCTGCAGGAACCTCGGGAGAAGATCTTTGGCAAGTTTCTGTGTATATATATATATCTTCAGTAACATCCTTTCACCTGTGTCTGCTCTGACTGCCATGTGTGTTCCATGTACACTCACACACCTTATGAACTTACAGAGAGAGAGAGAGAGAGAGAAGAAGAAGAAGAAGAAGAAGGAGAAGGAGGAGGAGGAGGAGGAGGAGGAGGAGGAGAACCAGAAGAAGGATAAAACTGAATGTAAACGTGAGTGAATCAAGCTATATTTCTATGCAATGAAATGACCTCACCAAAGAGAAGAATGAATCCATGTACATTTGAACACAGCAATTTAACTGTGGTCCTCCCATCAGAAGCAGAAAAAAAATTCATATAAATCTTGAAACTTTCTACTAAGTTGGTTGTGATGTTAAAGATCTATCAAGACCAAATTAATCTGTATGAGTTATGAGTGGATCAATTGGTAAACAAATCCACAGAGTCTGAGGTTCTTGTCCTGAAAGAAATGAGAAGGAAATAGGAAATAAGGGAAGATTTGTAAAGAAGCCAAGACTTAAGAGAACTGGAGGAACTTAAGTTTCTCCACTGTCCAGTGTAAGAGCAGACAGACAAACGTGCAATCTTCCTAAGAGGCAGAATGAGAAAGCCAATGATCAAGATGATGACAATGATGATAAAAGAAACACAGTTTTGCAATGTTCCTACAAATTTGAAAACACTTCACTAAAAAGGCAGAAGACCACATCTCTTTTACCTGTTTATTTCTGAGCAATGGGGCTTGCATGCTTACCTGGCGAAGATGAGCTGCACTCTCAGAAAGCCTAGAACAAGAAAAAGACACCATCTCTCGTCATTCTTTATCTTGCCCTGGAGGTTCCTGTCAACAGAATTAGCCAAGGGAAAGTGACCATGGGTGTAGAACCCGATGAGGAAGGGAACTGTCATCATTGCAAACGACACAACTGCACAACCTGGAAGACAACTGGAAACCAGTGAGCCTTCACGAGATGGCTAAAGACAAAAGCAGAGTCATTCGATTTTGATGATAACAACAAAGCTCTGAGGTTTGACTTCCTCCTAAGGACTCGGTAAACATCTGCTATTGCCTTCTTCCCCAGTCTTAAAGGCCAAATCATACTCGAATGTCAGCTTGGTAGCCTTAAAATAATACAGGATTAATGATTTGGTGGTCACCTAGGCCATCATCACAGCTAATCCTTAAACAACATCAGCAATACTAGAGCATTCCGTGATGTCAAGCAGTAAAGACAGCCTGTTGTCATATGCCACAGTGACCAGGGTTACTGCAATGCCAGCTGACAGCTCAGCTGTTTTCGGTGTTCCATTAGAGGCAAAGAAATTAATATACAAGTGACTTTAGAAGTTGCCCTTTCTTACACAAAACAATTGAAATCTAGATGTCAACAGCGCATGTAGAATGGCCTCTGGAAGAAGACAGGAGATAGCACGTGCTTTGAAGGTAACAATACAAAATGGCGGTAAGCTCTGATGTGACAGAAAAATGCTCGCAATCCATCAGCATTCCAGCAAGACAACCATCGTAAACACTCAGAAAAATGAGCTCAAGGCCCCAGCACTTAACTCACTAGTAGCTGACCAGAGGCCACAATCTCACAATTTGGATTATTTTTGAAATGCAATTATTACTCATGTGGCTAAAAATAAATAGCCATTTCAGCTGTTTAACTCTGTGTTAAAGATGGTCAAATCACCTGGACAAGCTAGCATAATCCATAACCCCAGCATTGGGAAGTGGAAGCTCAAACAGGAGTCGCGGTCAGCTTCTGCTGCACAAGAGTTCAAGGCCAGCCTGACTGCATAAGCCTGTGTCAAAAGAAGGGAATTAAATTAGGAATAAAAAAAAATGGCCAGTGTCAAGAGTACCAAGGGGGTCCCAAATCCTTGGTGGCTTCAGTCTCACAAACTCTTGGGTCCCATTTGTTCATGTCCTCCTTGTAACCAGTTTCCTGTACCCAAGTCCCCTCCTGAGTTTCCTTCCCTCAATGAGGCCCAGATGTGTACACCTAATTACCTGTCATTTGTGCCAATTTTGTCCACACAGAACTGTAAGCATCTTGTACTAATTAGCTGGATCATATTGCCCGATACCAGTGAGCATGCATAACAATCCCCCCTACAACCATTGGGCATTTTTCTTTTTTCCTTTTCTTTTTAGAAACCACGGTCTCACTCTGTAGCCCTAGTTGGCCTGGAACTCCTGGAGATCCTCCTGTCTCTTTAACTCTCAAGTGAGGGGATTAAAGGCCTTGCCACGAAATCCAACTTCTTTGGACCGTTAAAGGAGGAGGCCAAGATCAGATAAGATGGAGAACATCTGACTGGGAGCCAAGCCCAGCCAATCCTGAACCATGTGAGCACTTAGAAGCTGCTTCCTCGTGGCTCAGACATCCTTCTAGGATGCAATGACTTTCTTACTGTTCTCTAAGCATTTGCCATACAATGTGGAGGACCAGGCAGGCAAGGTCGGCAGTACAAGTAAGAGAGCTCTATTATAAATCTTGCGGTAAATAGCTAATATATAGTCAACATTCACTACATTCCATAAACATTGTGCATACCACCCTACAACCACCCTGGACAGCAGGATGGCATGGCCCACATTTACATGTGAGGAAACAGAGGCCTAGGGAGAGTGAAATGACTTGCCCAGGATTGCCCAATTAGAAACTGGTAGAAGACTGGAAACCAAGATCCCTGCTAATTTGCTTCTGTCCCAGTCTTCAGATCAGATTTTGTGCCAGATAAGCATCTAAGACCAAGCAAACAACAGCTATGGGGACCACCCACTCGGCCCTGAGACCCTCCCTGTGTGCTGCCCCACTCTGTGATAATCCATCTTCCCTTACACCATGATTCTCTTGCCTCCATTCTCAGTAGTACCCTATTCAGGAACCTTCCGGTTCTTCGATTCTTCCACATGATCAAGGGTCACAGACAAACCTCTCCAGGTCCCAAAAGCAAGCTTCGTCCCACCTCCACCCTCAGCCTGGAGCTCTGAGGTTGTCTGGGTTACCTGGGAGCCAGAGTGCAGGGAGCAACACTCCTTCTTGCCCAAGGGAAGGAGCCTCTGGAATTTCAGGTTCTGACCTGGACCTTTGAAACACTCCAGGAGCCTAAACAGAATTGTGCCCCTGTTCTTGGGAAAATGTTCCACCTAACAGTCAGAAATACTGGAAATTCAGCAGGAGCGTAATATCAAAACTGAAGGCCAGCATACCCCGAATGGCTCAGGACAAAGGTTACCGGAGTTTTAATTCCCTTCATAGCGATAATATCGCAGAGCCTACATAAGAGGGTTCCAGTGTGAGCATGGGCAGTCCACAGACTTAAATGATCATCTCAAAGGGACTGGCTTACATGAAGCTTGGCGTCACAAAGTTTATCATCTCATCTCTGAGGACAGCAGGAGAAGCTTTCGTTCACGCCAGTCTGGACTGCGTAGACAGACTCCACCTTAAAAACAAAAAAACAAAAAAACAGGATTCAAATAGGGTGGAATTTTATATGGCCGGAGTTTAAATAATATGTGCATGATTTTCTTTTAAATAAACAAGATACTCTACTATCATAATTACCTCCAGGATGAAGAATCACGTGGCTAAACAACAGGCATAGGAGGGAATATTTTGTTGTCATCATTTGGCTTTTAAACCTGTTCTAAAACTCCGTGATGGGCTCTTTTACGGAGTTAACATTACTCCACCTTGATATGCCAAATAGGACTTGAAGCTGCAGCTTAGATCAATGCGCTGGGCACTATAAGCTTCAGCAAAGTTGAATTGCTATACCTAGTTTAGCTAGAGACCGGATCCTAGAGAATTCGGTAACTCTTTGACATGACTTTTCAACTGCATACTGGACTAAAAATAGATAAGACGATATACCTCCGAGTTGTGATTAACATCCAATTCAATAACTCATACTTCAGCTCACAGTATAATGCTTACAAGACTGGCTCACATAACAATAATAATAATGATAATTACAAAACACGTTAACTCTACATTCTGTTTCACCATTACTAGAGGATGACTGAGTGGTCATTTAAAAATCGGAAAGAGATTTAGGATTACATGCAAAACTTCCGGCACTATAGGTCAGTCCAGAATTACGTCTCATGTCCTGATATGGCATTCCACTCGCGAGACTTGAGCAGTGATCCCTTACAGATACAGTGTGATGAAAGCATACAAGGCCCACAATCCAAAGCGAACCAAAGGCCTACAAACTAAATGGCTGCCCATGCAGTGCGACCAACCCATTGCCACGCACTGACCTACAAACTACAGCCATTGGTCAGCTCGACGCTCCTGGGCGGAGCCTAGAAGGGGCGGAGCTTACTATGACATTTCCCGATCCTTCGACGTGATTTCCCGCGCATCTCCTGAAATATAAATGACGTCCAGGGTGAATCCGGCGTGAGGAAAGCGCAGGGCTGTAGAGCACGAGACTGAAGCCGCTCCATCAGCGCCATCGCACCTGCCCGCGCTGCACCCTGCACCCGCGCCTCTCCAGCCCTCAGAGCCATCCATCATGCTGCGCCCGAGGCCCCGCAGCCCCAGCGCCGACCCCGCGCCCTGCTGGTCACCTCAGACACCAGCACCCAGCCCTGCCAAGCGCCGCCGCCTCCACCAGGAGCCCGCGTGCCCAGAGCCCCTGGCTCAGCCCGAGCTGGAAGCGCCCGCCGAGTCTGCTAGCAGCGCCCTTACCTCCGTTGTGTTCCTGGCCGCCGGCTCTGCCCTGCAGCTGCCCCTGGATGGCATCGACCTGCTATTGGAGCCAGAGCCCACCTCGGTCCTGCAAGTGTCGCTCCAAGAACACACCATCCTCCTGATCCCCGAAGGACTCATGACACAACCCCAACCAGGACAACCTGGATTCGTGGCCATCAGCCCGCAGGGAGCCGCTGCCCAGGACGGGCCCCAGGATCATCTAGTCGGTCTCCAGGAGGAAACCTTCTGTGAGTACTTCTACCAAGAGGATGTCTGTGATGAGGATGCAGACTTGGAATTCCTGGAACCCTGGGCTAGGGCTCCAGATGATCAGGCCAATGGGAGCTTTTCCTCCATCCCAGGGGTGCCCAGTCCTTTGTTGCAGGACCAAGTCCCAGAGCCTTCCACTGGAGCAGAGCGATATTCTCCTAGGTCCATCTGGGAACTGGACAGCTACCTGCTGGGACCCTTCCCTGGCTCACCACTGCAGCCTCTGCCTCCATCTCCTTCCCAGAGTCCCCAAGAGCAGCTTCCGCCACGCCCTCCATGCTCTCCCCGGGCTCCTTGCAAAGCCCGGAAGCGACTGGTCTATGAATGAATTGCCCTGCAATCCTCGATGCCTCCCTGCAAGAGAACCCCTTCCCAATACCATTGTGTGCCTTTACAGAGCCTACAAGGTTAGGATAACATTCTTGGTTTTGAAGTGGGCAGAATGTAGAATATCGGCTCTGTGATTGGCTGGAAGAAAGATCCTTAACGTTTTCTATTGGATATTTAAGTCCAATTAAGTACGGGTACATTCTTATATGTTATGTAATAAGGCACTTTACTTGAATTTTATCATAAAGTATTGTCTTTTCTGTAAAAAGCTATTTGATAGTCTTTGTCCTGCTGAGGTTTTACTTTATAAAGTTTCTGATCATAAAATAATGTTGCTGTCTGTTTTGGTTTTGGTTAAGTACAACGACTTCATCAAAATGTTGGCTTTAATAATTGAATTAAATTACATTTTAAAAACTTGCATATTAGAGTATCTTCATGTAAGAGCTATGTTGAGCCCTGAATCGTTGTTACACACATAACTACATGATAAGAGAAGAAATAAGACCAGGGGTGGGGCTAAAATACTTTTTTTTAAAAAAGTCTCTTTGAGAGACTTGAGGAGAGATGGTTGAAAGGAGAAACAATTGGAGAGTTGCCTTAAAGAATCCATTGTTACATTTTTAGAATTTTTTGCTTCCTACATGGTGCCATGATGTCTTTTTCATCAGTCCATGTGGTGGCTTGGTGGTGACAGCTCTTACAACAACTAAGGACCTTTTCATCTGTACTATTCCATAGAATTTCTTTTATATTAGAGAGCAGTTGGTTGGTTGGTTTTGGTTTGGGTTTTTGGATTTTGAGACAGGATTTCTCTACAGAGACCTGGCTCTCCTGAAACTCACCATGTCGGTAGATCAGGCTAGTCTCGAACTCACAGAGATCCACCTCCCACTGTAGCTGTCTTAAGACTTGCCAGAAGAGGGCATGAGATCTTATTATGAGTGGTTGTGAGCCACCTTGTGGTGGCTGGGATTTGAGCTCAGGACCTTCAGAAGAGCAGTCAGTGCTCTTACCCGCTAAGCCATCTCACCAACCCTGTTCATATATTTTTGTTCATGTGTTTGCTGGGATTTGTGGTGGTTTTTTGTTTGTTTGTTTGTTTGTTTTGTTTTGACTTCTAATATTAAACTCCCCTCTGTGTGTGTGTGTGTGTATGTGTGTGTGTATGTGTGTGTGCTTTGCCTATGTATATCTGTGTGTATATTTGTGCACCATGTGAATACCTGAGTTCTGTGTAGGCCAAAAGAGGACACTGGATACCCTGGAATCAGAATTAGAACTACACATAGTTTGAGCTGCAATCTGGATGCTAGGAATAAAACTAAGGTTCTCTACAAGAGAAGCCAGTGTTCCTAAACACGGAACCATCTCCTGAATGCTCTCATATCTTATAAGGAGATAAATCAACACCATGAAGCAGATCTCAGCATAAAGCTATTTTGGGGAACATTGATAATTATATTTTTCAGATTCTTCAAGTTTGTTACCGCTTCTTTCATTTCCTATTCTTGGTCTCCATCCTTTCATTCTATCTTCATGTGTCTTCCTTCACTTAAATTTAAAAAAAAAATACATTTATGTATTTGTTTTGTTTGTGTGTGCATGCTGGTGCCCTGGCACACATATGAAGGACAAAGGACAATTAGCATGAGTCAGTTCTCTCCTTCCATCCTATGGGTTCCAGGAATTCAACTCAGGTTGTCAGGTCTGGCCACAAGCCCCTTTACCCTCTGAGCCATCCCACTGGCCCCTATTTTGTCTTCTTACTATGCTACAAATTTTGGCTTTATATAAAGAGGGTTTTCTTGTATAGCCCAGGCTTTCCTTCTGCTTCAACTTCACAAGTGCTAAGATTATAGTTGTATGCCACCACATCTGACCACCCTATCAAAAAATGTCTTGGGAATTCTTTCATTCATGGCCTATGTGGTAAGTCTTAGTTTCTGTCTGGAAATGTTTCAATTACACCTACAAACCTGTGTTATTTTAGCTGGGTTTTTCTATATTCTCCCATTACTTTGAGATGGCATTCTTTCGTGCTGTTCACTGATGAAGACGAGAAGTCTCTCTGTACTATCATGTCTTTGTAACTAATCTACTCACTTTAGTTTCACACTGGTATGTTTAGTCACAGAAATTTGTCATCTGGGACTCAGTGAACTACGAATTCAGGTTAATTCCTTCTTAAAGTCTCAGTTCCTAAAATGGTTCACTGGGCTAGGGGATAGGCTCAGGAATAAGAATGTCCAGGTCTCTGTACAAAAAAGAAAAGAAGAAGAAGAAAAGGAATCACTCTTTTAGGCCTCTGAACCTTTCTCCAATAGGAAAATGGTGGTCCTGTCTAATAAATTTCTCACCTGTGTCTCCTGCTCTTTGTATCTCCATTGCCTTAACTGCAATGTATTTTCTCTCTGCAGTTAGCTCATCCTTCATCGTCTTCAAAATTCTGCTTGTTTTTCTTACATAGCCACTTCAGTAAAGCTCATTCACCAATGTTCATTTCAAAACTGCGAATTAAATATTCACTAAAATTAACTTGCTTTGGAGGCTGCAGAAATGGCCTCAGGGGTTAAGAACTTCTCTTCCAGGTGCACTCTCAGAATCTACATAGCATCTCACTATCTGTAACTCCAGCTCCGAAGGATCCAGTGCCCTTTTTGGACACTGGGCCTGCATGTTACCACATGTAATGGCACACATACAGTCAAAACAACACATACACACACTCACACACATACACACCGTTTCAGCCACCACCAAAAGGCCAATTTCCAATGTTCACACAACAGTGATGCTGGGATAGAATATATTCCTATCTCACATTAATCAATAATCAAGAAAATGTCCCCACACATTTGCCCAAAGATAAATCGGTTGGAGGCAGCTCCTCAATTGAGGTTCCCCCTTGTGTCAAGCTGACCAAAGCTAACCAGTTACAACCGCTAAGTTGACTTAACTGATCTCCGCGAATCATTCTCAGTGTCCAGAGGCAGTCTGTTCCCATTAATCATCAAGGCATATAGACCCTGCCATATGTTCTAAACCAAGATGGGATGCCCAGTTCTACAACACCCGATGTGTTGGCTCAAGGCATTTCTTCCAGTTAGCTCCCAGATCAACCCTTCCATCTCCCACTCCTATTTCTGTGTGTAAATCTCCATATCAAACTCTTCATACGCTGATTGAAGACAGCTGGTGCCAAGGATCATCACGTAACAGAGTCACTAAGATGTGTTCACAGTGTTAAATCATGCCACTTGAGTAGTCTGTGGCAGGCTACGGCAACACAGAAGATTTTTGTGGATGCTCTCACCAAGAAACAAATGGAAGGACCATAGCTGTCAGTATCTTAACCATTTGAGAAACTGGAGCACAGGGTAGTTATAAGAGGTAGAACTTCCCGGAGTAGTGGCTTTTACTTATAAATCCAGCACTTGGAATGTTAAAGAAGAGTGGCCAGTAATTCAAGGACAACAAGGTGACCAAGTAAGTTCAAGGGCACACTCAGGCTACATGAGGGAAAAGATAGTTTCAATCCGTGGAATTGAATGCCTGCTTCTGAGACTGTAGATCTGAGAAAGAGAAGGATACTCATTATTTGCTGATAAAAGTCTAATATGGTATCCAAACAATCTGTCTGATAAGATCCAAATAGTTGTTGTTTCCTAGAACTAAAGGTGGAGGGAAACTGAATACCTGGCTAAAGATTTACTGTAGTGGTAGAAGAGTATGGTGAACAGTTCCATACAAACTAGAGGCAGCTACAACAACAATTTCACAGCACTGATCAGACCCTTAAATATTGGATGAAGATACCGGGCACATCTTAAAATCTCAGGCCCCTCTCCATTCTCTTTGCCTGCAAAAATGGCCTGTTTCTCCCTGCTAAAGTTTGGCATTCTGCCTCTACATTAAATTGACACAGATGCCTCATCTTGCCAAGGAAACACAATGCTATACACTTTATCAAGATCTACTCTTGCCTTTTCTCCATCACAAGTAACCATGTCTAACACAATGTAACCCAATCAGAGAAATGCTTAGAGTGTAAGTAATGAAGGAAACTATGTACACTACCAGAGCAGTAGGACTCATCCAACATTAAACACTAAGAGGTAGGTGTAGGACAGAGGTAATGGAGAAATGAGGAAGAGTTTCTCTATTTAGAAGCATTCTTCCAGGCAGGAGAGATGGCTCAGGGGTTAAGAGCACTGACTGCTCTTCCAGAGGTCCTGAGTTCAAATCCCAGCAACCACCTGATGGCTCACAACCATCCATAATGAGATCTGATGCCCTCTTCTGGGGTGTCTGAAGACAGCTACAGTGTACTTACATATAATAAATAAATCTGAAGAAGAAGAAGAAGAAGAAGAAGAAGAAGAAGAAGAAGAAGAAGAAGAAGAAGAAGAAGAAGAAGAAGAAGAAGAAGAAGATAGAAGCACATGACATTATAAAGGCAGATCTTTCGTTAACCCCACAGGACAAAAGCATGTGAAAGACTAGTTACAAGTAACTAGTAAGTCATAGGTCATACATGGCAAAACAACTCAAACCTCTGCAGCCACCACCGCAGAAGTTGAACCATTGCCTGATGTCAAACCGATCATAATTTGGTCAATAGTCACAGATTTCCTAAATATCCTCTCCCAATTAATGCACATGATCAGCCAGAAAGATCCATTCCCACTGTACTGATCATATAGGATATGCCACTGCCAAGCAACCCACTTCCAGCTACCTCTGGACACCAGATTCCCAGCATACTTGCTGCCTTCTCTGTTTTCACGACAAACATTTCTCGTTTTTCTTTACCATTAGATGCAAGTGATGGGCTAGTGTCTCCACAGTCGAACACTCTGCAGCCTCTGTGCCAGCCTCTGTGCTTTCTCACTGGGTAGATCTTCTTTAGTTTTTCTGACAGTCCTCATAGCTCAGTGTGGAGCTTGAGCAGGTGGTCTGAACTCTTTGTGGTCTTTGCATATTTATTCTAGGGTTTTATTATCAGTTCGATCCGACTGCCATCCTTGATGGAATTCTTTTCTTTCATCTTTTGCTCCCTCTCAAGTTTCATTTTGTCTAAAAGTGGGTCCGAAGACAGAAAATCCCAGAATTTTGAACTTGCAGACCGGTCGTCCCTTGTATGTCGACTGTCTGAGCCAGTCTCACAGTCTGGCAGTTTGCACCAGGTACACCATCCACAGGGGTCACCAAGTGGGTCACCAAGACAACCAGATGAATTTCCTGCTTCCATCTCCATTATCTGTTCTGTTTGGCTTCTATTCCATTGAGTGCCCTTCCGGGTATTCTAAAGGCCAACCATCATATCAGAGGCCACCGCCTGTCCTGGGCCTCTAATACACTTGACTGCCATTGTTAGCTATTACAGAGTCCCTTGTTCCAACAAGCTCCCCTTCAGGAACAGTGCCTGCTGCCCAACCATATTCACACTGCATTCATGATCTTGGGTCCCTTTCTGAATGACGCAGTTTGGCTAAGGATAAGGTGGGCTCTTGGGGGTTTATGGCTCAGAGCGTTGAAAGCTTTGAAAATGTTTGGAAAGTACCTTAGAAAAGGACGGGAATGAGACTTCACAGGTTCAAAGGTGGCCATCTTAGATTGAGTACTCACAGGCCTCCAAAAACTTCTGCGTCAACATCTTCAAAGACACACGCCTTTAATCCCAGCACTTGGGAGGCAGAGGCAGGCAGATTTCTGAGTTCGAGGCCAGCCTGGTCTACAGAATGAGCTCCAGAACAGCCAGGGCTACACAGAGAAACCCTGTCTCGAAAAAAAAAAAAAAAAAAAAAAAGAGTTTTTAAGCAAAGGCAATAACCAACATGTCTAGATTCTCCAGTAAGGTCCCATCCTTGTCCTCCACACACCAGATCTCCCTCACCCATTACACTTCCAGTCTCCCCTTCCCCTCCTTTTCAACTCTCCCTTTTTCCTTCTCTTTGTCTGGACCTTGGACCACTTATCACCAACTCTCCCAGGGACCTTAAATGCCTGCTGCCTCTGAAGATTCCCTGACCCCATGAGTCAGGAAACTGTGGAGTTTATTCTTTGGACTTGAGCTCAATTAAAAACTAAGCTTTCCTAAGCACAGAGAGAGTGGCCAATATTCATAGAAGGGTTTTCTTGATCTGGGGCAGTCTTGCATTTGACATGCATAATTAGTTACTAATACATTTCCTGCCTCCAGTTCCAAAATGCTACATAGTGCAAACATGTGCTGCCCTATCGCAGTAAGAGCTTACCTTTTGGGGGAGGGGGGAGGCACAAATGAGTCAGTATTGCCTGACTTACACTTATACTGACTCATGCACATGTTTGTCAGCACTACAGATAATAAATAATTATTCTAATAATAATTATAATTAATTAATAATTATATATAATAATAATAATAATTTCTAGATACCAAAAGCTGGTTGGAGGGCCCCAGAAAGAGACTTACAGATTCCTCTTCCCACAATAAAACAATGTAAGAATGGATTAAAAAGTCAAAGACTCTTCAAAGCTATTATTAAACACTTCCAGTAAAATTAATGCATATTGAACCAGAAGACATGCTCAGTAACTAAGAGCACTTGTTCTCCCAAAGGACATGGGTTTGGTGCCCAGCACCCACATCAGGTGCCACACAACAGCTTGTAACTCCAGTTCCAGGAGATCCAGAACCCTCTCATGGCCTCCATGGGCACTCTGATCCTATGGTGCACTCAGACACACATACATACCATTAAATAAATATATAAATATTTAAGTGATACAAGTGGACTGAGTAGAATAACTCACACCTTAATATATAAATAATTAAGTGATACAAGTGGACTGAGAAGAATAACTCACACCTTAATATATAAATAATTAAGTGATTCAAGTGGACTGTGTAGAATAACTCACACCCTAATATATAAATAATTCAGTGATACAAGTAGACTGTGTAGAATAACTCACACCTTTAATCCCAGCCCTTGGGAGGCAAAGGCAGGCAGTTTCCTGTGAATCCAAGGAGAGCCAGATCTATATAGAAAGTTCCACAGCATCCAGGGCTACACAGTGAGATCGTGTCTAAAAATGATACATGGGCTATTACTTCTACACTAAATGCTGCTATCTTTGTCTCGTCTCTTTTTAGGCTTAGGTTTTTTTTTTTTTTCAAAACTTACTTTAATAAGGGTTCTCAAACGGTTTGATCCCACCCCTTCTAGCCCAAAGGTAGGGGAGAAAAGATGATAAATAGAACAAGGACATGTGAACCTGTTTAGACATAGTTTGGGGGTGATTTTAATCTCCGTTGTCAGGATATCAGCAAGTCCAGTTCAGTAGTGTCAGAGTACCAAACACGAATCAGCAGTAGTGGCATGATTCAGCAGAAACAGCCGGGCCGCTGCACGGATCCGCAGGAGAAACCAGGATCGGCCAGAATACCAGGAGAAGCGCTCTGCTGTGGCTCTCTCAACAAAGTGAAGATAAGCTTAGACGTGAGACCAATGAAGAGCTGCACAGCTAGCTACACAAGCCCCCTGTCACTATCCATTGAGTCCCATTTATACTCTCTCCAAACATCACCAGTCCTCTCATGGGTCTTGACTCAGCAAAACACCTCATGAGTCTTCATCACATGACACAACCAGAAACTTCCACGTCACCTCTCTGATGGAGGAAAAGAGCTGTACAGGTGTCCGATGGTCCAAATAATTCACACATTTTCCCAATGCCTCAGTTTTTTACTCTAAGCCTTGCTCCCTTGACAGAAAATATTCCTCTACCTCTGTGATGCTCCTAAGATTTTTAAAAGGGAGAAGCCAAGTTGCATGTAGATTTAGATGCTTAAGTGTATGTTAGGCTTGGCGTAGTAGCCCACACCTGTGACCCCAGTACTCCAGCAGCTGAGAAGAGGAGGAGCATTGCAAAATGGAGGCCCGCCTCCACTATAGAGGGAAACACTATCTCAAAAAATTGTCTTTCTCCATGTACTTCAAGACTAAAATAGGGAGGGTAGTGATGTCCCTAAGGAGTTCACTGGTACCCCCTCAAATTTTCCCAGTTCCCTGAACAAGGCTTAAAAGAGTCAAAATCATTAGCAATCTAAATGATCCTCTACCATGTTCAGACAATGAGAAGCTGGCAGAGAGAATCTGATTTACTTATTCCCAGCACCTAAAAGAGACAATAAGGTTTCAAAAGATGCTACAATTCATTCAAATCCCAGTTCCATCTTGGTTATTATTTACAATGTAACAGGTTTCTTTGTAGTATTTTCAAGCATAGTAACTTCTCCCAAGGCCTCCTCTTGCTCATCTCTCTGATTCCCATCGTGGTTTAAAAGCTTGGTGAATGCAGGGCGTGGTGGCGCATGCCTTTAATCCCAGCACTTGGGAGGCAGAGGCAGGCGAATTTCTGAGTTCGAGGCCAGCCTGGTCTACAGTGTGAGTTCCAGGACAGCCAGGACTATACAGAGAAACCCTGTCTCGAAAAACCAAAAACCAAACCAAAACAAAAAAAGCTTGGCACATGCCTTTAATCCCAGCATTCGGGAGGTAGAGGCAGGCGGATTTCTGAGTTCGAGGCTAGCCTGGTCTACAAAGTGAGTTCCAGGACAGCCAGGGTTATACATAGAAACCCTGTCAAAAAAAAAAAAAAAAACTTCTAAGCACCAAAGCTTTCCCTCTTCCATTTTCATATCACATGTGTTCTGTTACTTTCCCAGCCCTCTTTTTCTTATTTCTCCTCCCATGGGTCCCTTTCATGTTCTGTGACCTCCATACAACTTACTTCCGCTAAATATGCTTGTGAAATAAGATCTCCATATGAGAAAGAAAATGGGTCACTTGTCTATAAGCCTAAGTTATCTCACTTAATATGGATACTTTGTTAGTTTTGTGAATGTTCTTCAAATTTCATAGGTTCATTTTTCTTTATGACTGAATAAAATTCCACTGTGTGTAGGTGCTGCACCTGCACTCGCCATTCATCAGTTAAAGGACCTTGCAATGGTTAGTCTCAACTGTCAACTAGATGAAATCCAGAATCACCTGAGAAAGGCACTTCTGAGCATGCCTGTGGGAGACCTCCTGGATGATGTTAATTAAGTGGGAAGATGTGCCCACTGTAGGTGATGCCATTTCTTAGGCTGAAATTCCTAAACTACACTAAAAAAGGAGAAAGTAAGCTGGGCACTAGCACATGGCTCTCTTCTTTCTGATTGGATGCAGTGTGATTGACAGCTTCAAGTACCAGTGGCCTCACCATCCCCACCATGCTACAAGGCATCCTTGATCTGTGAGCTAGAATAAACCTTTTCTCCCTTAAACTGTTTTTTTGTCAGGCTATTTGATCACAGCAACAAAAAAGTACTGACCACTGTACTTTTGTTGATTCCATTTTGTTTTCCAACATTTTGTTGATCCCATTCCCTTGCTATTATTAGGTATAGATCAGCAGTAAACATAGCTATACAAGTGCCTTAAACAGTAGCCTATCATTTAGAGCATGGCTTACATTGAGACTGAAAAAAAAAAAAACATCCCCCTCTATAGTGTAAAGACCACCCCCAAATTGTCTAGACATTTTGCCAAAGATAATTGAAAGTAACTGAATATTACCAACAGTGTCATTTTCCCCCCAAGACTGAAATGAAGTAGGAGGGGGATAACACTGATGAGAGCCAAGGAGATCTGACAGCTGAGTCCTGTGATTGCAGCTACCCAGCAGGCTGAGGTCCAAGACTCACAAGACCAAACCGTGCTATAGAGCAGTTCAAGGCCAGCCTGGTCATTTATCTGGAACTTGTCATTCCAAATGAAAAGCTTCTTATAGGGGAATGGAGCTGAAGGTAGAGCAGTGAAATGGAAACACACGTGGCCGGCAAGAATGTTAACTGGAAAAAAAACTATTGAAAAAGCAGGGCAAAGGAGCTGGAGATGTGACTCAGTGGTAGATCAGTTGCCTGGGATGTGAAAGGCTGTAGGTTCGATCCCTAGTACTGAATAAAAGAGGCAAAGAGGAAAGAAGAGGAAGAGAGAGGGAAGAGAAAGAAGAAGCGAGAAGGCACATGAAGTGCCAGTGAGCACCTCACAGGAGTTTATCAGACATATAATGTGTCTCTAGGTTAAATTAATATTATAAGTTCTAATTATAGTCCCACATTAACTAAAACTAGATATTTAACTTTGAATTTCTTTTTGCCATTCAGAGCTTTAAGTATTTTTAGGATTGAAATGTATATTTTTTTCTTTAAAAAAAATTAAAAAGCTTCAGTTAGAGATGGTGATTTACTTTAGCTATAGAACAGCTAGCCTACAATAAACTCTGGGGTCATTCCCCAGTACACAGGAAACTGGATAAGTTGGGCCAACCCCATGATCCCAACACTCTAGAGGTGGAGGCAGGAGGGTTAGAAGTTCAAGGCCATTCTCCTCCACATACCCAGTCTGGGGAAATTCTGCTTCAAAAGCAAACAAACAAATAAATAGTAAATAGAAATAAAAATAGGACATAGAACATATACATAGAATATTAAATTTTTATTAATATTGTTTCAATTTTTAATGCTCTCAGTGATACCCTCTTCTTTCTTTTTATTGCTTTGTTGCTGTTTTGAGACAGGGTCTTTCCATGTAGACCTGGACCTAACTATGTGGGCCACGCTTACCTCAGACTCACAGACATCTTCTTGCTCATGTTGGGATTAAAGGCGTGAGGCATTAGACAGAACCACCTGGCTTTTTTGTTTTTTCATGTGCATCAGTGTTTTGCCTGCATGGTATGTCTGTGTGAGGGTGTTGGATCCCTTGGAACTGGAGTTTCAGACAGCTGTGAACCGCTGTGTGGGCACTGGAAAGTGAACTCAGGTCCTCTGGAAGAGTAGCCAGGGCTCTTAATACGCTAAGCCATCTCTCTAGCTCTCTTTTTCTTTTCTTTTCCTTTCCTTTTTCTTTCTTTTTTTTAAACAGGACCTCATCCAACTCAGACTGACCTTTAGCTCTGTGTGGAGACGAGGCAGGATAAGACCCCTGCCTGTACCTCCCCAGTGCTCATAGGGTGATCATCCCCCCACTGGGCCTAAGTTTTAATACAGCCCCAAATCTTCAGAAAATGTCTACCTGAAGGTTTCCCTCTGGCATCTTAAATGCAGGATTCCTAGAACTGGAGAAAGATCTGTGCATTTCACTATCCTTGGGCAGGAGATGTGTTCGAGGTGATGCTCAGAACCTATGCAGGAAGTACTGGGTTCCATCTACAGCAAGCTGTAAGTCGAATCTAGGGTTATACTCATGAATTCGAGTGCTCAGAAAATTACCTCTTCATCATGTATTCATTTTGGTTGGGTTTTTAAAAAGGGGGTTGTTTATTTTTATTCTATGTGTATGGATTTTTACCTGCATGCATGTCTCTATGCCATGTACTTGCCTGTTGCCAGAAGATGAATCTAGCCAAACCATGATTGTTTGTTATTTAAAATGGTGTCCCCCTGTCTCAAAAAACAAAAAGTTAATAATAATAATAATAAATAAAATAAAATGGCGTCCCACTCTGTGACCCAAGCTAGACTGAAACTTGAGATTCACCTCCCTTACCTCTAACAATGCTGGGATCGCATGGTTGTCCTGTCGGCAAAAGAATACATGTACACTGTCTCCTTGCTTTGGTAATCTTTCGAATCCTTAAAACCACTCGAAAACAGAAATTCTAACATCTAAAGATCCGCCATCTTCGAATTCTATTCCTGGTCTGTCACTTAAAACAAAACAAAACAAAACAAAACAAAACAAAACAAAACAAAACAAAACAAAACAAAACAAAACAAAACAAAACATGGAAGTTATTCTGCCCCCTACAGGCCACAGAAGTGTTTCTCAAGCATAGCCTAGGCCATTGGGAAGCCTAGTACGCCACTCCTGGGTGGAGCCTCCGAAATGGAGGCAAGAGGGGCGGAGCCTAGTGTGACATTTCACGACTTCGCTTTCCGGTGCATCTCTTGAGGTGTGATTGACGTCAGGGTATATCCGGTGTGAGGAAAGCGCAGGACAGCAGAGCACGAGACAGCAGCCGCTCTGCCCGCGCCATCGCACCTGCTCCGCACCCGCGCCTCTCCAGCCCGCAGAGCCGTCCATCATGCTGCGCACCAGGCCCCGTAGCCCCTGCGTCGACCCCGCGCCCTGCTGGTCACCTCAGACACCAGCACCCAGCCCTGCCAAGCGCCGCCGCCTCCACCAGGAGCCCGCATGCCCAGAGCCCCTTGCTCAGCCCGAGCTGGAAGCGCCTGCCAGCAGCGCGCTCACCTCCGTGGTGTTCCTGGCCGCCGGTTCTGCCCTGCAGCTGCCCCTGGATGGCATCGACCTGCTATTGGAGCCAGAGCCCACCTCGGTCCTGCAAGTGTCGCTCCAAGGACACACCATCCTCCTGGTCCCCGAGGGACTCCAAGACTCCACCCATTTTGGACAGCCTGGATTCGTGGCCACCAGCCCGCGGGGAGCCGCTGCCCAGGACGGGCCCCAGGATCATCTAGTCGGTCTCCAGGAGGAAACCTTCTGTGAGTACTTCTACCAAGAGGATGTCTGTGATGAGGATGCAGACTTGGACTTCCTGGAACCCTGGGCTAGGGCTCCAGATGATCAGGCCAATGGGAGCTTTTCCTCCATCCCAGGGGTGCCCAGTGCTTTGTTGCAGGACCAAGTCCCAGAGCCTTCCACTGGAGCAGAGCGATATTCTCCTAGGTCCATCTGGGAACTGGACAGCTACCTGCTGGGACCCTTCCCTGGCTCACCACTGCAGCCTCTGCCTCCATCTCCTTCCCAGAGTCCCCAAGAGCAGCTTCCGCCACGCCCTCCATGCTCTCCCCGGGCACCTTGCAAAGCCCGGAAGCGACTGGTCTATGAATGAACTGCCCTGCACAAATCTTTGATGCCTCCCTGCAAGAGAACCCCTTCCCAATGCCATTGTGTGCCTTTACAGAGCCTACAAGGTTAGGATAACACTCTCGGTTTTGAAGTGGGCAGAATGCAGAATATTGGATCTGTGGTTGGCTAGAAGAAAGTCTGAATGAAAAATAGCCACTTAAACATGCTGTTTGAAAATCACCTACTTTTGGTCTTTGAATTGGCTACATATGGCCTTTTCTTTACAGAAGTCACTCTCAAGTAATTCCACATCCCAAATGGTGCCTCAAATTTAAGCTCCAACAAGTTCCTTAAAACTCCACCCTACCATGCAGCCCTCTCAGATTAATTAGCTATATTAATTGGCAGTGTTTGGCCCTAATCGCTCCTACTTTGTGTCTGTCCTTTTTCCTATGGGCCTTTGCCTTATCAAGGCTCTCACTCACTTGGACTGACTCTAGTTAATAGTTTTACTACACGCATTTTGGATTTGGTTTGGGTTTGGGTTTTTTGTTTGTTTGTTTTTATCAAGTGCTGTCTTTTTTTTTTTTCTATTAACTGTTAAGTGGGGAAATAACTTATATTCTCAACATTGTATGGTTTGGGAACTTGTTTTTGTTTTGGATTTGGATGGTGGTGTTTGTAGTTGGTTAGCTGGTTTTGTTTGTTTTGGTTTTTGTTTTGTTTTGTTGGGGGTATGGGTGTTCCAGAAGATTCAAGTATTTCATTTCTTTTAGTATATTTTTAATGTTCTGTTTATTTTTATTTCTTGTGTGCGAGTTTTTGCCTGCATGTGTGTATCTTATGTTGCTCCCATCTGTGTTTGGTGCATCACAGAGGAAGCAAAAGAATGTCAGATTCTGCATAGACTTAGAAATCTGTTATCCTCTGTGTTGGTGCTGGGAACCAAACTTCAGGGGAAACAGTAAGTGCTTCTAACTTCTGAGCCATCTCTCTAGCCTTCTTGAATATTTTTAATTTATAATATTCTGAAGAATTTTATACTTCTCAGACTATGGTAACTATAAGATTATATTTGTATAGGAATAATTACAAGATCTTGAATTTATTTTGTTTATTGTTACTAATGTATAAAATAAGTAATATTTTATCTGACATCCAACAAAATATTAGTTTCTTTAATAATCTCTGCCTGGTTTCTTCCAAAATCAATGATACTTCTAATGAGGAAATTGGCACAAGCCAATTCTGAGAAGCTCAATATTTCCTTAATGATCTGCATTAAATATGTCCGGGCAGAACAGCAAGCTTGGGAAGGGCAGCCCTGTCTTAAGAGATCTGTTTATCCATGGCTGGCCAGTAGTCCTTTTCCTATTTAAGATGTTACTTCTTTATGTTTCTTATCATAAAAGGGGGTTCTGTGTTGGTTTGGTTACATAACTAAAAAGACTTCACCAAACTAATTAAAATATTTGACTTGGGCTGCAGAGATGGCTCAGCGGTTTAGAGCACTGCCTGCCCTTCCAGAGGTCCAGAGTTAAGTTCCCAGCAACCACGTGGTAGCTCACAACCATCTAAAATGTGATCTGATGCCCTCTTCTGGCATGAAGGTGTACATGTAGATAGAGCACTCATATACATAAAATAAATAAACAAATCTTTTTTTTTTTAAGTTTGACTTAATACATGAACTAACATTTTAAGCTGAATTATTTAGATGTCTTCGCTTGAGAGCTATGTGGAACCTTGAGCCATTGAGGTTAGTACAAAACTAGGAAGATGTAATGAATGAGAGGTTGGGGCTTCAGGCTTTTGTAAATTTTACATGGTCTTTTGGACAGTAGGAAGCAGATGGGTGGGAGAAGAAAATGAGTGAAGAAGCAGCTTGAAGCTTGAAATGTTAATTTTACAAGCATTTTCTATGTGCATGGCTTTCTGTGATGTCCTTTTTTCTGAGTTTTTTGTTTTATTTTAGTTTTTTTAAGATTTATTTACTTATCTCATGTATATGAGTACACCGTTGCTGTCTTCAGACACACCAGAAGAGGACATCGGATCCCATTACAGATGGTTGTAAGCCACCATGTGGGTGCTGGGAATTGAACCCAGGTCCTCTGGAAAAAGCAGCCAGTGTTCTTAACCTCTGAGCCATCTCTCCAGCCCTAGGTTTTATTTTTATTTTATATGTGTGAGTGTTTGCCTGAAGTATGTTTATACATCACATGTGTACAGTGTCTGTGGAGGCCAAAAGAAGGTATGGGATCCCCTAAAAACTACAGATGGTTGTAAGCGACCATGTATGTGGTGGGAATTGAACCCAGGTCCTCTGGAAAAGCAGCCAGTGCTCTTAGCTGTTGAGCCATCTCTCCAGAGCCTGTGTTGTCTTTTTTCCTGTAGTGACTTTCAGTGGCAGGACTCAGGTTCTTTGCATTCTTGCTATACCAAAGGAATGGTTTGTAATTCCATACAAGGCTTTTCCATCCTGTAGGGGTTTTGTAGGGAGGGGCCATGTATTGTTTGGGGTTGGCTTTTTTCTTTATTTGTTTGCTGTCTGGACTTTAAGCACAGCACCCCTAATGTCTAAATGTCTATTTTCCACAGGTTTGCTATGTTTTTATAATGAAATAAATCCGTTACTACTAAAGCTAAAAATCAACAAGATTCTAGCCTTTTTTTCCCCTGTTGATCATTAATATTTATTACTTAAATCTGGACACGCGTTACCAGTTCTTCTCCTGTTCTCCATCCTTGCTCTCCATTCCACCATCCTGTCCATCCTTGGTGGCTTCTTGCTGTAGTACAATTTTCTTTTTCTTTTCTGTTTTTTTTGGGGGGGTGGGGTGGGGTGGGGGTGGGGGTGGGGCAGGATTTCCCTATCCTAGGCTTGCTTTAAACTTACAATCCTCCTGCATTCGTTTCACGAGTGTTCCTATTATCACCAGGCATTACCTATCACCTGGAGCCCACAGTACTTTTTAAGGATTCTTTCCTCTGTGACCTCTGTGGTCCCGTCAGTTTTAAGTTTATGTCTGGAAATGTCTCAGTTACATCTACACCTGTGTGCGGCTTTAGCTGGGATTATCGTTGTGAAGTAACCTCTGCACCTCTCACTTCAGTCCAAGTGTTATTTTCCATACTGTTCATTGCTGCAGGTGAGACGCCTGTTCCCAAGATGCACGGCCATTTATTGGTAGTGAATGAGGTTGCTCATTTGGGTATTTTTATTGCCTTTGACAACCTATACCTTCAAGTTGGTATGTTTAACCATAGGAAATGTATCTGTTACATCCCTTTGAATTAAGGTATAATTAATTAAATTAATATTTTCTCAAAGTTTCAGTTTTAAAAATGAGTCATTGGGCTTGGTATGTGGTTCAGTAGTAAAAAGTGTTCCCCTAGCACCTATGAGGTTGACTTAATCCACAGAAAATATCATTTTTTAAAAAAGAGTCATTTTCTCTTGAATCTTTGAATTCCTCCTCAGTCTCTCTAACACCTGACAGGAAGAGATGAGCCTATGTCATCAGTGCTTTATCTACTGGTTTCTTTCTGAACAAAAAAATTGGGCTTAAAGGGAGATTAGCTTTCTGCTCCCTCCGTATATGAATTTTACGTTTACCCCTTCCTGGTTTCCAAAGATCTAAACACAAGTCAGAGCCAAGCTGTAGAGAATGCATGCTGTCTGACACTCAGGACATGCTTCTAGTAGTCAAACTTCACAAGTGGTCCAATTCCAGGACTGATACAACAGGTATGCTGGGATGCAATGTCCATATCCCTGTCCTCTTTGATGGATGGGAGAATTAACAACTACACCATTTTAGCTGCTCTCAGGGAATTGTTCTCAGGGCTCTATGGTTACTCTGTTCCAATATTATTCAAGTAAAGTATATGTCAATTTATTTTTTATACTTTTTTCATACAATACATTTTGATCATATCATTTCCCCTCCACAAGCTCCATATTTATGCAGCTAAATATATAAACACAATGTGCTCAGTCTTTTTAGTGTTACTTGTATGTGAATGGCTTCACGTGGTATTAAATAACTAGTTAGGGGGCTCATCCACGGAGAAGACTTTCTCCCACTCCCAGCATTCCTTAGTTGCTATAACTTTTGCCTAAGGATGGAAGACCTCATGATATTCCCCCATTCCATGTTAGCATACCCATTGGCAGCATGCTTCATCAGGTCTTGTTTAGGCAGCCAAGTTGTGGAGTTATCACAGCTGTGGCTTCCAGGTGATTGCTAGGAGACTGGTTCTCACAGCTGCTTTCCTGGTCCTCTGACTGTTACAATCTTTCCACCTCCTGCTGGGTTCCCCGGGCTGTAGGCACAGGAGCTGGGTGGGTTGTAGATGTATCAGCTGTGTGGGCACATCAGAATCACTCCTTCTTTGCTTTTTGTGTGGTGTTGTTTTTCTGTAACAATCTCCATCTGTTGCCAAGAGATGTTTCTTTGATGAGTGTCTGCATTTCTATCTGTGAGTATAGGGTAAATATTTAGAATGCAGTTAGGAATTGCTCTGGTTTAGAGGCAGTTGGTTCTCTTAGAGCCATGACCTCACTACCCACCCTCCATCACTCCTCTGTTCACTTCTCTTTGTCCTGCCTTTCCCCAACAGTTCTTCCAGGGATCTAACTACCACCATGTCAGTTGCCTCTAAAGATGACCCCAGAGGGTCCAGGTATTCAGGAAACTGTGGACTTTAAACTTATGGCCTAAACTACATTAAAAACTAAATTTCCTCTAACCACAGACAAAACCAATCAATATTTAGAGACTTTTCTTAGCTTACACTGGCCTTAGAATTGACAGCCTAATAAGGGTCTAATAAATTTTCTGCCAACAGCCTTCCACCTGTTGGGATTACAGGTGTGAGATACTATAGTTGGCTAAGAATTTACAGTTCTTTGGGTACGAATTGCACATATTGGTCAGAATATGAAGAGCAGAAGTTAATTGAATTAGCTCACAAGAATATCTACAGATAGCCATAGACCAACCCCAGCACCAAGCATAGGAAACCTCCCTTCACATTGTTGGTAGGGGGAATGGAGGAAACTCTCAAAATAGCACAGGCTATTGTTACTGCCCTGGGTTACCTTCCAGAACCTGAAGGTGAGACGCGATTGCTAAAAAATGTCCACATATTTTGGACACAGGAGTCGAGCTGGAGCTAACCTGGAAGCCTCCTCCTTAAGGGCTGGCTTTCAAGGCATCCAAAATTCCTGTGCAAGCTCGCAATGGAGAAAAGCAATCAGTAGTTCTAAGCAGCTGTAGAGTCTATGAGCCATAACAAAGACCAACATGGCAAGGTGGCCCCAGTGGTTATAATAATGGCATTTGTATCTTGGGAGCAATCAACAGCTGTCTAATTGCACTTCAAACCTGCTCTATATAAGGAACTTCATACCCAATACTGTGAACCTTAGCAACTGACCATGGCTAATGGACCCAAGAAGACAACCTAGAGGACAGCCACCTTCCTCTAGCAGTACAACTTCTGGTTGCACTCCACATATGTACCCTTTATCCACAGATGAATGTCGCTCTCACCCCTTATCAAAAAAAAAGCATCTTGCAGCAGAGATACACAGTACAACTCCAACAATGAAAGCTCAAGACACACCATGGGAGAGGGTACAGAAAGATTCTAAGAGCCAGGTGGGTTTGGTGCAGAATACCTTTAATCCCAGGAGTTGGGATTCGGAGGTAAATGAATCTCAGTGGCTGCTGTGGTTCTGTGTATGCTGAGCAGCCCGAATGATCTATACACTGAGTAATACATGGTGAAACACTGACTGGCCTTAAATAAGTAAGGAAGTAAGTAAATAAATAAAGCAACCAGGTCACCTGCTACGAGATAGTGTCTTCTATGTATGACAAGAACACTACACCCACGAAATCTCAAAAAAATACGGTCACCTAAAGAAGGCCTGCACAGTGAGAACACCAGTTGCCATGCCAATGTGGATGAGGGATGATAGGGATGAAGAACTGTAGGCAGTAACGAGCTGCTGAGAGAGAATCAGTTTTCAGGTATGAGGCCCATAGGTAGTTTATCTAAACCGGAGGGATCAGCCCTAAACAAATAAGCATAGAATCAACACTAAAGAGAATCAACAGACTGCATTTATATATATACATATAAAGAAACATATGTAACAATTAAAGAAAAGGTCATAAATTTGAGAAAGACACAAGGGAGAAAAGGGGGTAGAAATGATGCGGAAAAAAAGCATTCACATGAATTCATACACACACAAATAATAATGCAGTCTTTTAAGGGGGGAGGAGGGGAGCTGGAGAGCCGCCTCAGCCATGAAGGGTGCTTGTTGATATTCCAGCAGTCTCAGGTTTGATTTCCAACACCCTCACCTAGGCTCACAACTATATGTAGCTCCAGTTGCAGGGGGATCTAGTGCCCTCTTCTGGCCTCCATGAGCAGAGCATGCAAGTGATATAAGAAAGCCCTGGCTGTATTTAACTCCAGGCATGGCAAAAATCCACTTGTGGTGCACGGCTATGATCTCAGTACTTGGGAGTCCAAGGCAGAAGGTTAAAAGTTCAAAGTCAGGCTGGAGAGATGGCTCAGGGGTTAAGAGCACTGACTGCTCTTCCAGAGGTCCTGAGTTCAAATCCCAGCAACCACATGATGGCTCACAACCATCCATAATGAGATCTGATGCCCTCTTCTGGGGTGTTTGAAGACATCTACAGTGTACTTAGATATAATAAATAAACAAATCTTTGGGCTGAAAGAGAAGAAAAAGTGTCTAAAGACAGCTACAGTAAATCTTTTTTTTAAACTCCCTGTCTCGAAACAAAACAAAACAAAAAAACAAAAACAAAAACAAAATTTCAAAGTCGGTCCGGGATGCATAGCACACAAAAGACCCTTTCTTCTACGCACCGCATCCCCCAGGGCATTTTTACTTTTGATTTTTCTTTTTAATTTTTTTATTACGTTTATTCGTGTGAATGAGTGTGCCACAGTGTCACCATGTAAGACTGAGATCAAATTCAGTTCATCGATCAAGCAAGGCAATGGAGAGAGAGTTCTGTTGAACCCTCTCTGGACCAGATTTGTTTGGTTTAGTTTGGTTTGGTTTTGAACCCATACGCCACTCAGCAGCTCGTCTTTGCCTCAGATTTCCTTTACCTATGCCCTAGAACCAGGGATTTATGGGTGGGACAAAGATGGTTTCAAGTGTGACTACTTCACATCTCACATCCGCCCCGGCTACCTAGTAAACCATTCTCCAAACCGCACTAAAGCAATTTCGCGTGGCATTTAACAGAGTGTGGCTTGGTGGGATGGGTGCAAGTTTCTTAATGATTTTTAGAATGCCCGAAACCGTAGAAGTTCTAATCTTGAGCCATCTTGAAATTCTATTCCGGGTGAGACAAACTGCGCAACCAGTTCTGCCTCCTATAGGTCAAAAAATATATTTCCCAACTACAGCCAAGTCTATTGGCCAGCCCGACACTCCTGGGGCGGAGCCTCCAGGACTCCGGCTTCCAGAGGTGCAGCCTAACCTGACCTTTTCCGTCTGAACTTGGGTTCCGGTTCATCTTCTGAAAATTGATTGGCATCTAGTAAGTGACCCACCTTGCGTGCGCAATATCCACTAGGCCAAGCGCAGAGCTGCAGAGCACGAGACTGTAGCCGTCCGCCCGCTCCGTCGCACCTGCCCGCGCTGCACCCTGCGCCCGCGCCTCTTCAGCCCCGCAGCGCCGTCCATCATGCTGCGCACAAGGCCCCGCAGCCCCAGCGCCGACCCCGCGCCCCGCTGGTCACCGCAGACACCAGCACCCAGCCCTGCCAAGCGCCGCCGCCTCCACCAGGAGCCCGCGTGCCCAGAACCCCTGGCTCAGCCGGAGTTGGAAGCGCCCGCCGAGCCCACCACCTCCGTGGTGTTCCTGGCCGCCGGATCTGCCCTGCAGGTGCCCCTGGACGGCGTCGACCTGCTGCTGGAGCCTGAGCCCACCTCGGTCCTGCAAGTGTCGCTCCAAGGACACACCATCCTCCTGGTCCCCGAGGGACTCCAAGACTCCACCCATTTTGGACAGCCTGGATTCGTGGCCATCAGCCCGCAGGGAGCCGCTGCCCAGGACGGGCCCCAGGATCATCTAGTCGGTCTCCAGGAGGAAACCTTCTGTGAGTACTTCTACCAAGAGGATGTCTGTGATGAGGATGCAGACTTGGACTTCCTGGAACCCTGGGCTAGGGCTCCAGATGATCAGGCCAATGGGAGCTTTTCCTCCATCCCAGGGGTGGCCAGTCCTTTGTTGCAGGACCAAGTCCCAGAGCCTTCCACTGGAGCAGAGCGATATTCTCCTAGGTCCATCTGGGAACTGGACAGTAACGTGCTGGGACCCTTCCCTGGTTCAACATTGCAGCCTCTGCCTCCATCTCCTTCCCGGAATCCCCAAGATCAGCTTCCGCCATGCCCTCCATGCTCTCCCGGGGCTCCTTGCAGGGCCCGGAAGCGACTGGTCTATGAATGAACTGCCCTGCACAAATCTTTGAGGGGCTTCTAGTTGCAAGGCACTTAGGCGCCTGTTGTCAGAATAAAAGTCTTGCTGACCCAAAGGACTCTTCCTGAGGCCCTAAAGGTTCCTAGAAATTCAAGTGGTAAGATCCCCAACACCCTCTGTTTCTTCTCTAACAAAGAAATTAGTAGGTGTCTTATGTTCTTGGTGTCCTTTAGTGTTTTCCCGTGAATTTTTGAGGATTTGGACACAACTTATCTACCTCTTTGTTGTTTCGGGCTGCTCCGGGAAAACTACCAAACACCATGATGACCTATAATGGTTACCTTACTTGCACTTGCATGTATAAGGTTCAAAGCCATCTCCAAAGCCATCTCCTTGGAATAGTCTCCCATTTCAGTTCCTTCATTGTGAGATTCATGGTGAAGTTTGCCGGCTGTTTTCAGCATGCGCTGGGATATGCATTTGTTTTCTTTGTTTTTTAATCTTTGTTTTGTTTGTGATTAGTTAGGATCTCATTAGAAATCTGTGGCTTTCTTAGAACTATGTAATAGAGGCTGGCCTTGAACTCGCAAAAATCTACCTGCCTCTGCCTCCCAAGTGCTGAAATCAAAGTCTTGTGCCACTCTGCCAGGCTTGGGTTTCTTTTTATAGTACGTTCACATCAAGATTTCACCTAAACTGGTGGAAAGTGTTTACATTACTATTATTCCACGTTTTTGTTGTTGTTGTTGTTGTTTTAAATTCTGAACCAATTTTTTTTCTCCTATAAACCTAATTTGTAATGTTTTGTATGCAATGGTCATATTTATCTTGTTTTATAAAAATAAAATAAATGTCCTTGGTAAAGGTGAGTCAAAAGTCATAACTGTTCAGCTTTTAGGAAATAGCTGTTCAGTTTTGCCATCCTATTTTGCCAAATTCCCTCTTTGTTCTCAGGCTAACCTCAATTTTTATCTTGCTAAAGAGACTATTTATCTGCGTTTAATTTCTTTTTGCATTAATACAGATTTAACCTAGGGTCTCACACATCCTGGGCAAGCTCTCAAATACAAGTACATCCCTAGCTCTCTCCTTACTTACTCTTTATTTTGAGACAGGGTCTCACTAAGCTGCTTGGGTTAGCTTTAAACTCATTCTGTAGCCCAGACCCACCTTGAAAATGAAGTCCTCCACACAAGCCACCCTAGAAGCTGAGGTTATTGGCCAGAGTGTAGCTCTTACATACAACTTTTTTTTAATTGTTTAATTTATCATTGATGTGTATTTGAGTGAGTGTGTGTGATTTGTGTGTGAGCCCAGGACCATGCATGTCATCGAGTGTCTGCCACAACACACCTGTGAAAAATCACAAGACAACTTGGGAGTCAGTTCTCTCCCTCTACCATGGACCCAGGGGATCAGTTATCAGGCTTCCGATTGTCAGGCTTGTAGAGTGAATACTTCTGCCTGATGATCCCCTCCCACCAGCCCCAGAAATAGGCTTTAACAGTATATATATATATTTAACAGTTATCTCCATTATGTCTGTCCTGCCTTGGTTCTGTAGCCTGAAAACTCTTAGGATTTTGTGCTTGAAAATGTTTCATTCCATACTCATTTTATTTAAACCTGAAATAGGAATGGCCAAGTGGAAATAAATAGACAGTAAACCACTGTATAATTCTTAAATGTACAGTGAACTCCAACACAATGCTACATTGCAGATACTGGTGGAAGAATTGAAAAAAAAAAATACTGACTGGGAATCCAGAAATTTAAATAAAAGCAGACTGAATGGAGGGTCATCAGTATTCACACCAAAAATAAATAAATAAAAATTAGTTTTTAATGCCAGTCTTCTTAATTCCACCTGTGGCCAGGGCCTTTCCCTGCAGGCTTCCCTTTCAGCTTCTGGCACTTTCTTCTCCCTTTTCATTTGTTTCTGTCTGAAAGTTCATCCATCTTGTTAGCATGTCCCTTGGACTGACTTGAGGTTTCTAGCCACCATTGTGGTGGATGAGGCGTCTCTTCCCCATCTCTCCCCTCAGCCCTTGATCCTGCATGTAGTTTCTCTCGCATAATATTTGACTACTTTAAACTTATTAATCCAGTGTTTCACCATCTTTTTATCTAAATGGTTGTGTAACCAACCAATCAAAATATCACTATTTTATATGTGGGGGTGTTACACATCTTAGTTTTAAGGGTTTGAAGTGTTTTATTCGTGGCCTGCTTTTGTTTTGTGACAGGTTCTTTGTAGCCCAGGCTGGTCCGGAAGTCCCCACCTTCCTGCTTCAGCCTCCCAAGTCCCAGGATGACAGGTGTGTAAAATCTGTAAAAGCCACATCTGCCTTCATTTCACTTCAAATATTTGTTGGGTTTTCATGTCACATAGTTTGATTATAATGTGTCTATGAGAATATTATTTCTATTTGGCTTGGCTGAATGTAGTTGACTGTGGATATTGAGAATTATCGCTTACCTAAAATCTCACACACACACAGACACACACACACACACACACACACAAAAACCTCAGTCTCTGAGCATCTCATCTGTCCTCATGTTGAAAATCCAACCAGATATATGACTGCAGACTCAGTTTACCTCTTGCAACTCATTGTATCAGTTACCTTTCCATTAGTGTGATAAAATACCTTGACCCAAAGCAATATAAGGGAGAAAGGATTTATTTTAACTTAACTTTAACATCCACAACCAGGAAGCAGAGAGACGGTAGAAGGCTATAAAAGTCCTCAAAGCCACCCCCCAGTGACTTCCCTCCAGAGAGGTCCCACTTCCTAAAGGCTCCAGAACCTCCTTAAATAGTACCCCACACACACACTGGGAAGCAAGTGTGCAAACTCATGAACATTTAAGAGACATTTCTCAGCCACATGACCACACTCATACTCTCTTAACACCGTAAGATGGAGTTACGACATAACTAATTCCTTCCAGAATTCTATTCATAGTGTTTCTGTGGGAAAACTTCTCATTTCAAGATTATCTTCATTTTCCAGGATGTTTGCTTCTTTGTTCTAAAACTACCCCATAGCTGGGCAGTGGTGGCACATGCTGTTCATCCCAACACTCAGAGGAGGCAGAGGCAGGTGGATTTCTGTGAGTTCAAGGCCAGCCAGGTCTACAGAACGAATTCCAGGACAGCCAGGGCTACACAGAGAAACCATGTCTTGAAAAAAAATTTTTTTAAAGAAAACAAAAGTACTTTCCCTTAAAGTCACAGGCTTGGGCTTGTTTGTGGATGTTAATTTAATACATCTTACCTTTTTATAAATGTATTTATTCTTCATTGTGTTGGGTTACTGCGTTGCTTTGAAGGGTTTTTGTTTGTTTGTGGTTTTTTTGCATTTTTTTGTCTGGTTGGTTTGGTTGTTTTTTTGGTTTTAGAGGATTTTTTTGTTTTTTTTGGGTTTCTTGATTGTGTTTTGTTTGGGGATTTTTTTGTTTGTTTCTTTGGTTTGGTTTGGGTTGGGTTGGGTATTTTTGGTTTGGGGGTTTTGTTTTTTGGAGGGTTTTGTTTTTGTTTCATTTGATTTGGGTTTTGGTTTGGGTTTCTTTGTTTTGTTTTTTGGGTTGGTTTGGTGGACACATCGTGAGTAGGAATTCATGTTTTTCCTCCTATATTTGTAATTCTTACACTAACACAAATACAACTCCCTGGCACATGTAGAAAACTCTCCCTTTAGAAGGTTTGCAGCTTGTCCCTCTAAAAGAATACAGACCTAACCCTGGAGCAGTTCCACAGTTGCTCATCCACAGTTTAACACTTGGTAAATGTTCAGCTCCTCATAAGAATGGGAATCTCAGCCACCACATCTTTTATTCTCAGCACAACAAATACCTTACAATGTCAGCCAGTTAGCTGACCACTGAATTTACTTTCCCTTTCTGGTCCCTCATTGGGGCAGATGTTGGGTATAAAAGCTAACCATGCTATCAGCCACTTGGGAACTTTACATGCGTACCAACCTGCCAGTCAAGATATGCCCTCTAGAGTAATAGTGCTTAGAAGGCTAAGTGGATAAACAGCTGATTTCATATTGCCTTTGAGACTTTTGCCACAGAGAGGAATTCATGCATTGAGTACATGTAAATTTGATCAAAATCAATGGCTAGGAAATCATAGGTCCTCGAGTAGAACCTAATACTGCTTGGTATTAGGTTTATTGGTAAATGGGCATATTTATACATATGTATTTAAACTTATAGACTAGTGCTACCTTCAGCCTTGGCTAGGAAAGCTTCTCTCTACTATGGTTAGAGTTAATACAAAAACCCACAAGTGTTAAAAGTGCTAAGAACAAGTGGCTACTGAGTGTTCAGCCCTAATGGCACATCTGTATACACTGCTCCCCCAACACACACTGGGATAAAAGCCTAGAGAACATCACAGAAGAGAGGGTGGAAAGACAGTAAAAACCAGGAGGAGGGGGAGAGGAGGAGGGTTATAAAATGCTGAGTTAATACATCTGACGTGGCCATTGCACTCATGAACTCATCGTAGCTATTGCTACCTGCACAAGATCAAGCCAATGAGATCGGTCTCCATTACAACAGACAGCATCAAATGAACTCCGTGGGTTATAAGAAGGAAGGGAAAGGGGAGGATGAGAGGCGTAAAGTAAGAAAGGGGACATGTTAGAGGTGCTGGGGATAACAAGGAAGAGTGAGAGGTGAACAAGATACTTTGTTTATATGAGTGAAATTGTCAATGAATAACTAAACAACACTCTGTTAAAATGAATAACAAAATAAGAAAACTCCGGCGAATGGTGTTGTGGTTGCATTAAAAGCTTTGAGGAGGAGGGTTTTTAACTTACTCTGGGCTCATGGGAGGCCTAGCTTCAGGCAAACTAGTCTTCTCTGGGGAGACTACACTATACCCAGGACTAACTTTCTTGCTGGGGACAATAATCCAGAGACTTTAAGCTCTTAATCAAAAGTCAAAACCACATAGAAAGCATTAGAAGTGAAAAATAGGAGAGAGGAGAAGCAGTCTTTCAGGTGATAGAGAAAGTATCCATTATAAACATCGCCAATAGATGTGATTTGGTGGAGGCCATAAAAGAGAAAAAGATTCCATGGGCATATCAAACCTCTGTGAAGCTTCTAACCATTTAATGCATAAAACACTGGAATATAACAGTAATGAAGACATTTAACAACAAATTAGGGGAAAGTTAAAAATGGAAATACTGGAGACCTGGGGAAATCAACCTACAACCTATGAGATAAGTCAGAAATATGAAATTGAGCTAGGGCCAATGGAGAGCAAGAGCTGTTTTAGCAGATGCTTATGGGCAGTGAGCGTATGGGCTTCAAAAGGGAGGGGCAGCATTATCACAGAGAGAAGCAAGGCGAGTTCTCAAATGTGATGATAAAAAAATAAATAAATCATAGAGACTGAAGAGGCAGCCGGGTTGGCAGAGTGTACTACTCTGTCATGCACAAAGCCCTGGATCCAATCACCAGTACAATACAAACTACACAAGGTGCCTCATGTCTGTAATTCCAGTGCTTGGGAGGTTGGAAAAGGAGATACAGAAGCTCAAGGGCATCCTCTGATACAAATCGAGATCGAGACCAGGCTAGGATATATGAGACACACACTCACACACACACACACACACACACACACACAAACTTATTCAGTAGCCCATATCTATTAAGCTCCATCGGTACACACTTCTGAAATCTGGTATTCAGCCGGGAACAGATAAGTTAAAAATCACTATGCTCACAAATGACAACAGCTCTTCTGAGAGTGACACGGGCTCAGAGGGAGCACTGGAAGTGGAGTGGTGTGAGGTCACATTTTCCTAGATATATTTTGAAGATGGGGAAACAGGATTTCTTGGTGTAAAAGATGACAGGGAGCCCATAATGACACAGAAGCTAAGCTTTAAGGTTTGGGAGCAGAGCATCCGCACAAAATGATAGAACAGTTCCATGAATAGATTGGAAAGAGTTTGGGGGATTTTTTTTTTATTTAAAAAGAATTAATGAGATCAATTGGGAGCATGTGTAACTTGAGGCGCATGCTCCATACCCAACCATGGGTATTGACCAAAATGTGATCCGCAAAAATGAGATTTGGTTTGAATGCAATTGGTACAAAACGGATATAAAAACCTATTTTAGAATAATAATCATATTTTGAAATCATCTGCAGTGATAACTATTTAGAAGAACAAAAGCTACAGGAAATCAAAGAACTGGCTGGGGGAGTAGGGGTACTGAAAAGAAGGCAGAGGTTGCACCAGGAAAGAACACCTAAAAGTAACAGGGCATGGAAGACAACACAGCCCCAGTGTGAACACCTGAAGGCAAAGAGAAAGATTCAGAGGAAGCAGCTTCAACAGGAGGGAAAGATGAAGGTGAAAAGGTTAGAGGTGCATAAGCTCTCTGGCTAGGACTCCAGGATGCCAAATGAAAGTATCAGGGATGGAGAGGGGAACTGATGGAGGGGAGAGCATTTATATAAAGTCTGAAATTTTTAATCAAGGAAAAGAGGAGTGATCAGAGTCCTACCAGGAACAAAGATAAAAGGATGATGATATTACTAATGGACCTTTCTTTTTGACTGAAGTTCCCATACTGACTTTAGCATTAGACTCATGGAAAGTGGGTGGGTTACTGTTGCTCCACACTCTTTTATACTCTTAATTTAACAATAATTTTTTTTCTCCTATAAACCAAACTAGTATGGAATGTTCAGTCCCCATAGAATTTGCCTCATTGTGTATGGAAATGTGTAAAGTTTAAGCCTATGCAATAATTTTGTTTCTGAAATATTTAACATAAAGACACCATGGGGTATATCTTACAGGTGCACATGATCACAACATGAAAATGACACAGACACAGCAAGGTCTGTCAGGTGATGTTGAAGTAGACACTTGGAAAGCTGACATGATATACTGGATGAAGGAATGGTTTGGGCCTGGTGGTGGTGGCACACGCCCCTGGTCCCAAAACCTGAGAAGCAGAGGCAGGCAGATCTCTGAGTTCAAAGAAAGTCTGGTCTCCAGGTTTAGTTCCAGAGCACCCAAGGCTCCACACAATGAAATGCTGTATTGAAATAGATAAATAAATAAACAAACAAACTAACTAAAGACAAGAGAAGAACGTAAAGTCAGTTATGTTGGATGGTGTTTAGCTAAGTCAGACTCGTGAAGGAACGTTCCCCTGAAGCAGATGGAGGAGAAAGGATGTTCTGTTAAAGCAAGCAGGTGAAAGAACACGTGATGGAGGATTCTTCGTTAACTGCATGTATGTATTGGTATGCCTTACATTGGATAGTTGAGCTCAGTTAATTGGGACTTCATAGAGAGAAACACATCAAAAAACTCTGGCGATATGCTACAGTTTCTTGCCACATCTACAGGCTTAGGCTGATTGGCAGAGTGATCTCAGTTGAGACAGATTTATCTGTTGAGGCAAGAAACAGGCTAAGGCAAGGCAAGAGTTGGGCTTAAGACAAAACCTGTGGAGGACCCCAGATGTTTGAAGGGAGTATAAAAAGGACTGGACTGGTTAGACAGAGAAAGAGGCTGAGCTTGGCTTGCTTGCATAGGAAAACACTTGCTGGTGCCTCCTCTTCCCTGATCTTCACTCTGTCTTGAGAGGCACAGTTTCTGACATACCTGCTGGTCAAATCCATCCTGCTTGGCTGTTCCTACTAGATCCTGCCACCTGATGCTATCCTGTCTCTACTAAACTGAACTGAGGGTGTATCTGAGAAGTGTTTGCCAGTAGGTCAAGCTTCTGCTGACGACCTCTGGACTCAACTACCAATTTCCAGACAACACAAATGGCAGTTGCTCCAAAGAACCATTTCTAAACATGTCCATTTCCCCAGTATCCTGCCTTTTCTACTACCTCTGGTGGATAGTTGCTAAAAAAGAGGTTAAAGTATTTAAGAACCATCATTAAAATAGGCATCGAAATAAATAAAGTTAGAGCAAAAAAGTGTGTGTGAGAGAGAAGAATGAATTGATATTTCACTTTTCCTCTTTCTCCATCTTCTTTTACAGAATTCACACCAACCACCTAATAATCCTGCTATAGGGGATCACAGCAAAAGTGAGAGACTACATAATGTTGTATATAATGGCCTTTAGTAGGAAAAGTTAAAGTTTTCAATAAAGTGGGATAGGACACTTGATTTGTTCTTCATATGAAAGAAACTGAAATGGATCACTGTCCATGTTTTCAAACTAAACGTTTAGGTCCGGTACATTTAAAAAGCTTAAGTGTTAAGTGTACTGACTGTGGTGCTTTTACCTGTAATTTCAGGGTAAGGCAGAAGGAGAGGTTAAAACACAATCTCAACTACAGAGCAAGTTCAAGGCCAGCCTGGACTCCAGGGGACCCTAGAAAAATGGAGGGGAGGAAAAACAAAGACAGGAGACACCATATATACCAGCAGATGGATAGGTGTTCAGAAACCCAGCTCACTAAGAGAAATAAGAAGGGGACTTCTTGAAGCTTCATGAAAACTACAACAGGCTATGGCTTTGCGGTGTCCCTAGGGCATGGGTAGGGGCCAATCAGTGGGAGACAGGTGGGAGTCTTGAGGCTGAATTCTCCTCAAGCTTGCCAGGGCCACCTTCAACTGCAAACAGATGTGGGGGACAGGGACCCTTTCAGTGAAGCTCTAGTGACCCCTGGCAGTGTCTCTTGACTAGGCCCCAATCTCCCAGCTAAAGTTTGTGGAGCTGCAGAGGTGGACCTGTTTTAGGGAAAGCAAGAAGTTTAAGCAAAACATGTTTTTGTACCCAGTGGACACCCTTGAAATAATGTAATAATTAGCAGTCCTCTGCTTCTGAAATAACTTTTGTCAGTTAGGTGAACCAAGCACAACTTTAAAGGAGTTTGTCATTTCTTGCATGGGAAATTCTCTACTTTATAAAGGATGGAGGGAAGAAGAGTCACCCAATAACTGCCATGCTTAGTTGAGAATGTCTCAGTCCATCCTGAAAAAGAATCTATAAATACCAGCAAATATGTGTATCCATGAAGTTTACTTCCTGATAGATTCCTGGCTTGGTGATCCGGAGTGCTTCTCATTGGCAACCACATTAGTCGATTGAAAGGAATTACACTTTTTAACAATTTAAACTATTTTAAATTGGCATCTCTAATTCTGATGTGGAGCTAGCAGACTAAGTGTTCGTTCTTAGGGATCCCATGTATGAAGAACAATGGATCTTGTTCAGTATGCTTATACCCATTTTCTCTGGTACAATTAATTTGCAGTCTGCTGCCCTCTGTCATCTCTTATAACACTGAGATATGGGCAGGTTTTGGGCCAGATCATATCTTCTGTCTAATCAGAGAGTGTGGGATCTCCTGGGTCTAGGGTAATCAGGGACATAAGGGGCCCAATTTTTAAGGCCACCCACTGGGATATCTTGTTGACCTCTGGGACACAGTTTAGACCTTGATTCTATGATCAGAAGGTCACTCTCGCTATAAATAGCCCCACAGATATGAGCATTAGCAAAGGCACACCAACTATCTGTGTCCCTTGTCTTTCCTCAGCTCTAATGCCTTGGTCAGAGCTGCCAGTTCAATTTTGTGGGCTGATGTTCCTGCCAGGAGTGACTCTGCACATATACTCTCGGTGTTTGTGAACATTGCTGCCCCAGCATACCTCTGTCCATCCTGAATGAGGCTGTTGCCACTGGAGAACCACATTACCTTTACATACATCTGAGCAGTCCTGCAGAGGCCCTTTGGGGACAGGACCCCAAGTTGAGTAAGCATACCAGAGCCTAGGGAAGTCACCTGTACTTGGCACAGTAAGGTCTTCTTAGCAGAGTCACAATAGTCTGAGATTTTTCAGGGCCTAAGTGGTCCTGGGTTTTTGTTTTGTTTCTGTTGCCACCAGGAAGTCATTTATAGACTGATGAAGAGACTTTATCATTAGGTTTTAGCAAGACAGAATGTTGAACTTTGTTCTGAACAAAAAGCTGGTAGTTTTCCCTTTTGCTTTCATGGTTACCCTGAGCTTAGTAAGGGGGCACTTTTGATCTTTAGGTCCACCTTATCTCTTTCTTCTATGTTTTAGGCATTTCTTGTTGGGAGCAACCTTGCTTGAGCGTTAACTGCCTTGTCAGCCATAAGTGCTTACTGGCACAAAGTCCTGGCCTCTGTGGGAAAGTACTACCCCAGTTGAGAACAAATAGGTATAGATCTTGAGGACAGGTACCTAGCAACCCATTCTGTTCTCTTCTTTCTGCTGAACTTTTTACCCAGCCAATATCCTGTTCTTGGGAATAGGTGCATTCCCCAGAGACAAAGCGACACTACTTCACCCCCTCTCCTTACCCCATATCCTGCTTGTATGAGCATATAACCTGGGTGGGAACAATAAAAATTTGTCAGCTTGATCAGACCTCCTGACTTCCTGTCTGTTCTTTGAATATCTTGTCCCCCCATTCTCTTCCAGGTGATCCCCCGTCCCTGTCAACCGTCTCGTGGGTCAGCACAATCTCTTATGGTCTTCTGGTTTGGTATTGGCTGCCAACAGGATCTTTGCCAGGTCTCGAGTCTGTTGCTTCTGTCCTCTCTTCTGCTCTGTAGTCTCTCTTCTATTAATACTCTCCCTGACACTGTCACTAAGTCCCTGAGACTCTTTTCTTCTAATCTTTCAGACCTCTGGAACTTTATCTTAATATCTGGTGCTGCCTGGTTAGTTAAAGCTAGAACAACTGCTGCCTTTGCACCTGGTGATTCAGGGTCCATGGGGGTGGGGGTGTTGTCGAATTGTCTCCAAGACCCTCTCTAAAAAATGCTGCAGGACTTTCATTTTCTCCTTGTCTAATGGCATATACTCTAGCGAAATTTGTGGGCCATCTTGCAGTCACATTGAGACTTGCCAGCAGAAACTGATGGTAGAACAAGAGGCTCTTCTTAGATTCAGAGGGGTTAAAATCCCAGTCTGGGCAAGTAGCTTGAGTACTAGTGGGCTATCCTGTAGGGCCAGAACCCTGCTTCCTAGCTTCTTTTTTGATCTTTTCCCTCTCCTCTGTAGTAAAGAGGACTTATAAAATTGTTGGCCATCATTCCAAGTGGGCTGGTGAGTGAAGAGGACTGTCTGTAAGAGATTGATTAGATCTCTAGGGTTGTCTGAAACCAGAGAATTCTCAGTGCTCCAACTATAAAGATCACTGTTGACAAAGTGCCAGTCGTGATAGGGTTGATTCCCTTGGTCATTGTCTGACCCTGCTATGCCCAAGTGCAGTATTACAGACTGTGGCTCAGGGGGCATTCCCCATCTGCTCTAGGTCCCTGCATCAGTACCCACTCCCACTGCCTGTAATGGTGCTGCCTGATGCCCAGTTGCCAATGGCAGCTAGAGTTCTATCTGAAGGGTTAAGCAAGGATCGGGTGGAACAATTACATTTTCCTCTGTCCCTCTTGGAGAAACAGGTAAAGGGGTGGTAAGGAAGGGGATGAATGATCTAGCCTCTCTTCCTTCATATCCTTGATCTTCTTCATAGTCAAGACAAGAACTTCTGCTGGTTGTCTGGGGAGAAAAGATTTAAGCCAAGAGGGAGGGTTATCTAGGACATGTTAACAAACCACCACATAAGTTATTTGACCTGGGTGCTGAGAGCCCCTTAGTCCAGAGAGGGTAGTGGTGGGGACACAGAGATTTTCTAAATCTCTAACTGTACTGAAATGCTGATGATAACTTGTAAAATATTCGAAAAACTTTCTTGCCCTTTCCTAGGGTAAAAAGCTGTTGGGTTAGGCAATTGACACCTTACATCAGGGGATTAAGTAATGTGGCCTTTGTTGTATCTCAGCAGGAACTGGGCAGCTCTAACTTTCAGCCTCCCAGTAAGAAAACACAGGAAGATAAAGGAAAACTGAGAAAAGTGATTACAGTGTTTATTACTAAGTTGTAAAAAGTTTCCTATGAAAGCTGTCTAATGGGAAAAGCAGAGACATTCTAAGTGGGGAAAGGGAAAAATACAACCAAAGTAAAATTTCCTCTAGACAAAAAGAAAAGGAAAATTTTCTCTTCTATTCTCTTTGATCTCAATACTTACACATCTTTCAGAATATATAATTAACTATTGCAAAGTTGATCACAAGTTCACACAAAAAATCAAATCATAAATTGAAATAGAAGTTTACAACAAAGAGTGTTTATATGCACATCCATTAGGAGTAATTATCTGCCTAAACATCCATTACCTGTCAAAAGCCCAAGGTTCACTGAAGATTTAAAACCAGAACTAAGTTATCAGTGAAGTTTTGTATAGATAAACTCAGTCAATATTTTGGCTTCTATCCTAGCACCCATAATAAACCATTATATCTCCTTTTAGCACCTTTGGTTAATTGTTTTACAACCTCTTGGAATGTGCTCTGAGTAGGAGTAAGTCTTGGTAAGATTTAAGATTAATTAACTGTTGACACTTGAGAGACTGGCAGAGTTCTCATTGCAGCTTTGACTATCAGAAAAAGACTTAATAGCAGTTCCTAATACAAAAGTCCCTTTTAAGTCTCTATAAAAGAGCATAAAAATCACAGGTATAATTTTAGGAATTCTTATAGGGTCATGATTAAGACTTAAGAAGTCTTAATCTATTTGTCTATATAGCATCACTACAAGACAGTACATCTTTGTGGATCTGTAGAGATACTCTCCAAAGGGGTGTGTTATTAGTTAGTGAATGTTATATATGTTTAATAATAGCAAGAAAAGCATATTAATAGCAAGAATCTATCCTAAAATGAATCCCTTACAGCCATGCATAATAACCCATTGCAGATCATAGAATAATCTGAAGCAGGCCATCTCAGGAAGATCACCTGCTATATTACCTTATCCCATTATGTCTCCTGACACCTGGGTGGCCAAACATGGAATTAAAAATGATCTTTTCAATACCTTGGACCAATTTCAAATCAAGGGATCCTTCTGGGGGCCAGCTGGTAAAGTGGGCTTTTCAGACATGCAGAATCTGGTTAGTTTACCTTTCTGAATAATGACCAAGAGATTCTCCCCCACTTCCTTTAACACCCTTAAAATGACTAAGAAGCAACCCCAAAAGGGTTTAAGGTGTCTGTCCCATGTTCATGTGCCTGTCAAAGTCACTTTGTAACAACAACATCAAAACACACACACAAACACACACACACAAATGCAAGGCAGAGACACACAAACATAACCTTCACTCTCTACTGAGCACAGACAAGAAACAACCAGAAAGTAATACTCATGAAAAAGACCTCACTATAAATAACACCAAAGCACAAATTCAACCTTCTCTCTCTATCAGGAAGAAATGAGAAATCACAGAAAGTGGTGCACACCCACAAGAAAAGAACAATATTGATGGGTGTCTCTCAGCTCCCCTGAGCACAGGCCCACCCCAGACTGAAAATCAGGACATCTCCTGGCCTAACCACAGCCACGGCTTCTAGACACATTTGTCCTAACCAAAAACCAGCCACGGAAACCAATTCCAGGCCTTGTTCCCAAAAGGATGGGATCATTTAGAATCAGTGAACAGAAAAAGGCACAATCAGAAACAAAAACCAATCAAAACCAGAAAAAAGATACAGCCTGCAGTAACAAGAACCAACCAGAAGGTGGCACACACAGACAACGATGTGGTTGCTGTCCCTCAGAATCTGTGAACAGAGACTGCCAGCAACAAAAACAAAAACCAGAAAATGATACAGTAACAAGAACCAGAATGAGACAGTCACACACACATGATAACCCTCAGTACTGCACAAATGTTTGCTAAAACCTGGAAATATCACCATAGCAACATAAGTCATTTATCTTTACACAAGTTTTCATTATGCTTTGTAGATCTCACAAAAAGGTTCTAACATTCAGACAAATTAGCCTCCACACAAATCACAAGCTTTTGCCACTCTCAAGACCTTAACTGCTCAGACCACATAGAAAACTTCTGACACTCCAATTCCTCACCAAGGTTTAAACCTAGAGGAATTACCATGGCAACTGACACCACCAAGTTCTACCCAAATAAATCATCTGAGCATGGCTGAAAGACTTACCACATTTGCCTCTACACAAGCTTGCTTCCATTCCACTCTGCAGATGTAACACAGAAAGCTAAGGCCAATTCAGTCCTCAGACAGCCAAGAAGCAGGAAGTTTAACACAGTGTTACAAACATAAAAACACAAATACCTAGACTAGTTTTGCTGTCATCAAGGACCTCCACATTGATATTCATGAGAGTCATGAGGACTATCCAGACCAACACACCAAAATATAGTGACAGGGAAATGTTAGTGATCCCAACAAAACAAGAGACAGAAGCCAGACTTATGCAAACTCACATCAGGTATTTTATTATATTTGTGATAGCTTGGGTGCCCCCAATGCACCACCATCGTGCAGGATGGTTTTGGTAAGTGTGGGGGGAGGAGGGGAATGAATATCTGTCAAGGTAAGGGTTTATATTATGCAGCAAGCCGGAAATACTTGTGCAAGCATTAAATTGGAAAGCTACAGTGGACTTTAAGATGCTCTGAGTCATACCATAACCTTGATTTCTACTCCGCGTTCCATAGGTAGAGGATAGGAAAAAGGTGGGCTTGAAACTTAGGGGCACAAATTTATTGGCAGAATAAAATTGAGGCACTGGTCTTGTTGATCATGTTGCTGGAGCTAGGCTCAGGATTTGTTCAGAGCAACATGGAAACTAATGATAGGTACCAGAATGTTAATTTACTTGAGTTTAAACTTAGGTCAGGTTCTATAAAATGGAATCTAAACTTAATAGATTTGGCCTCTCATCTGAAGAATGGTTCTCCACCTATGGCTCTCAACCTTCTGTGGTATTGTATGACTCTTGTCACATGATCTCCTATCACATATCCTGGATATCAGATATTTATATTACAATAAAAACAGTAGCAAAATTATCTTATGAAGAAACAATGAAAATACTTTTATGTCTGAGGAGGCTGTGAGTTACCACAAATGAGGAACTGTGTTAATGGGACCCAGCATTAGGAAGGATGAGAACCACTACCTTCAAAGGACTTACTAACTTTGCAGCATTCATATGACTTTTAGCCACCTGTGGATCCGGGTCTGGACACTCTGACACACTCTTCTCTCCAAGGTCTTGCATGCCTACAGGGCATATGAACTGACAAAGACATACTAACAGGCACATAAACAAATACATATATGGTTTTATTTGTAAAGAAATGAGAAAATGAGAAGTTAAAAGGTTTTGACACAGACAGGAATGGTGGCTGTTGTTGCTTATCAGCTTGTCTCCCTGTGGGATTGACAAACACAAAATGGATGTGGTACACCAGTGTGGGATGTTTCATGATTGAATCATTTGAAATGGTAAAACCCTCCCTGAATCCAGTTCTTTAGAGGTGGAACTATCTTGGCATAAGTAATCTAGCCCTTGGCAGAAGAAGAGAAGTCACCCAGAATTTCCAGGTTATACTCAGCTATATTGTATGTTTTAGGCCACCTGGGTTGGTTACATGACATACTTTCAGCAAAAGAAATAAGAAAAGTATTTTCAAAGTCCTAAAAGTAGAGTGGGACATAATTAGGAAAACAAACAGAGCCAGCAAAGAGGACAGGGCAATGGGGCATGAGGAATACCAAGGTCTATGTTACACACATCTGAGAATGACATCAAGAAACTAAAGGAGAAGAGAACAAATGCAGGGGAGTCCTTTGGGAGATATTTTCCAAAATCTTTACTCAGTAGGGCCGACAGAACCATCACAGGACTGTCGTCCTGTCACTGAACATAATTTGCCAAAGGATGTCAAAATATTCTTGCAGTAATTGCATTGATCTAACAATTAAATGGTTAGAAAACTCAATGAAGACACAAATGAAAAAGTATGGTAAACTCACACATCATAGCTCAGGGCTACAGAGCAAGTACATTAGTCACCAGACTACCTTAGCCCAGGACTCTTAAATATAGTCAATAAATAAATAAATAGTAGACATAGCAAAAAAAAACAAGCTATGCTGCCTCCTTGAGCTGAAGAGTTTGTCTAGTATGTGAGAGGATGAGTTCTAACAGGGGAGTGAAGGGACAGAGGAAAGAGAGAGACCCCAGAAAACAATTTCAAGTCTCAGATACATACAAATGCTGAAAAATGCCACTTAGAAATCAAGCAGACCTGAGTTTATCATTTTCAACACAAACATAGGATTTCATTCTGAAAGTTTTTCTCATTCTGAATGGCATGTGGGGATGAACTAATGTTCTCAGACATAATTCAATCAGGCCAGGATACCCTTGAGGTCACTGTGTATCCACACTGGCCTAATTGTCACTTTGTAGCAGGCTGGCCTTGAACTCATAATAGTACTGTTATGGGCTCCCAAACTCTGGGGTTGTGGATGTTCTAAACTATTCACAGGAATACTTTTTTGATGTTTCTGGGGATGCAATCCATTGAGCTCCAGCACTCTAGGAAAATACTCAATCACCCATGTATTTTCCCAGACCAATTATCTCCTTCAGGATAATACAAATTTGAGGTCGATTTTCTAATGGGAAAATAGTCACATAAAAATAACTTAGTTGCCGGGCACTGATGGCACAGGCCTTTAAACCCAGCACTTGGGATTACAGAGGGAGTTCCACGAGAGTCAGGGATACACAGAGAAACCCTGTCCCAACCCACCCACAACCAAATAAGTAAGTAAGTAAGTAAGTAAGTAAGTAAGTAAATAAAATTTGTTACTCGCTTTAAATACCAAGCTTTACCTCCAAGGAACAACAGAAGTTTCATTTTGGTAATTTACGTTTTATTTCATAAATAAAGAGAATTTCTTGGTGGCGATGGGACAAAGAGGTGAGAAAATCCTGATCGGGTGGTAAAATAATGATGCAACAAATAAAGGCAATACAAACCAAAGGGACCTCCAAGGACTGATTCTTTCTCTAAACCAAGAATGGCCAAAATTCCCCTGCCTCACCACCCTACGTGCCTCCAGAAACACACAATCACACACACACACACACACACATACAGAGAGAGGGGGGGGTTCAAAATAGGAGTGGGAGAAAGAATTCATGACAAAAGGGCATGAAATTAATTTTTGCGTGTGATGCCACAAATAAAGGAAAATAAATAAAATAACTGATAGCCTTGTTTTGAACCTGGGAAAGCCCAACACTCATTCCCCTGCCAACACCTCTTCCCCTCCCCTCCCCCAGCATACCTGGTCACTAGGCCCCGCCTTTACTGGGCAGAGCTTTCTTTTTTTTTTTTTTTTTTTTTTTTTTTTTTTGGTTTTTCGAGACAGGGTTTCTCTGTTTAGCCCTGGCTGTCCTGGAACTCACTTTGTAGACCAGGCTGGCCTCGAACTCAGAAATCCGCCTACCTCTGCCTCCCGAGTGCTGGGATTAAAGGCGTGCGCCACCACGCCCGGCTAGGGGCAGAGCTTTCTTAGAAGCCAGACAGACACATATAAAAAACTCAAATCCTTTCCCAGTCAACACTTCTGATCAGCTAGTCCTTCTGATCACACCTGCTCTCTCCCAGAGTGCCCAGAGTCTCCTGTAAAAGCCTCCAGACAACAGTTGTACCTGCAAGAAGTACAGCTCTCAGGACCACCATTTGCATCACACCTTTTTGGGCACGAGCTACCAACTGCCCACATCACCCAACATTGTGGATATGAAGCCCTGCAGCACCAGCACTGACCCTGAACCCAGTTGTGCCGAGTGCCCTCGACTCCACCTAGACCAGCCTGCTCAACACGACCTGGAAATACCTATGGAGACTACCAGCGACGAGTTCACCTCCGAGATATTCCTGGCCTCTGGCTCTGTCCTGCAGCTGCCCCTGGATGACTTCAACATGCACATTGAGCCCCGGCCCAACTCGATCCTGCAATTGTCGCTCCCAGGACACACCAACCTCATGGTTCCCGAGGGCCTCCAGGACTGCACGTGGCCAGGCCAACCTGAGTTCTCCCGTTCCCGCCCGCTTGCATCCCCTCTCCTGAACATGCCCCGGGACCTCATAGTCATCCAGCCAGAATCCTTCAGTGCTTCGGTAAGAGATAGCGAGGGCTTGGAATATGCCTCTCCCTCAGGGATGCCATGGATGAACGCTCCAGATGGCCTGGACCCAGAACTTGATCTCTCATTTTCTTCATTAGATGGCGGGAGTCCTTCAGCCTCTCCTGGTTCAGAGAGTGTTGCTTCGGGGTCCACCTGGAGCCTCCAAAGTAGCATGCTGGAGCAGCTTCCAAACTCACCACTGCAACCTCTCCCTCCATCTCCTCCTCCCAGCCACCAAGAACAGAGCCCTCTGAGTCCCGCGAGCCCTCTGAGTCCCCCCAGACCTAATCGCCCTCCATGCAAGGCCAGGAGACGCCTCCTCTTCTAGGAAAAATTCAGTGCTCCAGCAATACACAGCGAAATGGACAATTAATTGCCTCGAATCCCAGACCTCCTGTGAACACCCAACAACCTAATGTTGAGCCTGTGTGGACACTGTGCTTTCTGCTGCACACTAGAGACAGGAGATAAAGACTTCAAGAAGAGTGGAGACACTACAGCACACCTTGGATGTTTAAAAAGAAAAATCTGCCTTTAAAAACCAGAAGATGGATTGTCAAACTTCAGGCTTCATCTCAAAACCTTCCATTGTCACCTGATGTGCATTGGTGAATCCAATAAGAATCCTGTGAGCCTACCATGTTTCCCGGAAACAAAAAACCACTGGGTTTGCTGCCAGTGTCTGCCTGTGACTGAGGGAAGACTTGTCCTAGTCGGTTCAAGCTGCTCTCCTTGGAAACTGATAATACCATAGGAGGAGAACATGGTCCAGCCCTGAATGAATGATGCTGCTTCACTCCTTCTCATCCATCCCTCTGCCTGCTGGAGTGGTCTTCACCTGTCAGTCTCCTGAGAGGGAGACTTGATGCAGATTGTCACCAGCTGTTTTCAGCAGACACTGGATGGACATTTCTTTTTGACTGAAGTTTCACAGTGACATAACCATTGGAGTCATGGAACGTGTTTGCGTTACTGTTCCCAATTCTATTTTACTTTTAATTTAGCAATAAAATTTTTTCTTCTCTAAACCAAACTTACGTGAAATATTCAGTTGTTATAGAAATTTCATCAAAATGTATGGAAATAGAATATTACTTGTAAAGTTTAAGGCTGTGTGATAATTTGTGTTCTGAAAGCTTTTATCTTTAAGACACCATGTGGGAACAGCTTACAGGTGCACTTGATCACAACATGAAAATAACCCAGAAGCACCAAGGTCTGTCAGCTGAGGATGAAGCTGACACTTGGGAAGCTGAAAGAATGGGTTGGTCCTGCCGGTGGTGGCACACACCTTTAGTCCCAGGACTCAAGAAGCAGAGGCAGGCAGATCTCTGAGTTCTAAGCCAGCCTGGACTCTAGGTTTAGTTCCAGAACAACCAAGGGTCTAAACAACAAAACCCTGTATAGAAATAAAGAAACTAAAGAGAATAGGAGAATGTAAAGGGTTCTTTGGAAAGTCAATTGTGTTGGATGGTGTTTAGCTAAGTCAGACTCATGAAGGAACTTTTCCCAGAATCTGAGGAGAAAGGATGTGCTAAAGGAAGCAAAAGAAAAAACAGGCCTGCCGGGCTTGGTGGCACACGCCTTTAATCCCAGCACTCCGGAGGCAGAGGCAGGTGGATTTCTGAGTTCAAGGCCAGCCTGGTCTACAAAGTGAGTGCCAGGTCAGCCAGGGCTACACAGAGAAACCCTGTCTTGAAAAACCAAAAAAAACAAAAAAACAAAAAACAAAAAAGAAAAAGCAGGCCAGGCAATGGTGGCACACGCCTTTAATCCCAGCACTTGGGAGGCAGAGGCAGGAGGAATTCTGAGTTCAAGGCCAGCCTGATCTACAAAGTGACTTCCAGGACAGCAAGGGCTATACAGAGACACCCTGTCTCGAAATACAAAACAAAAGAAACAAAGAAAGGAAGGAAGGAAGAAAGAAAGAAAGAAAGAAAGAAAGAAAGAAAGAAAGAAAGAAAGAAAGAAAGAAAGAAAGAAAGAAAGGAAGAAAGAAAGGAAGGAAAGAAGGAAAGGAAAAAAGAACACACAATAAAGGATTCTTTCTTAACTGCCAGCAGGTATTGGTCCCCCTTACATTCTGTAGTTAAGCTCCATAGCTTTGTCATAACTCCATAGAGAGAAATGCACAAAAAATAGTTCTGGTGGTGTGCTGCATTTTCTTACCACTTCCAGAGACTCAGGCTGATTGGCAGAGTGAGGTCAGCTGAGACAAACTCACCTGCTGAGGCAAGACACATGCTGATGCAAGGCAAGACTTGTGCTTAAGACAAAACCTGTGGAGGACCCCAGATGTTTGGAAGGAGGGTAAAAGGACTAGACAGACAAACAAACAAACAAAGAGGCTGTTTTTGGCTTGCTTGCATAGCAAAACACTTGTTGGTCTCTCCTCCTCCCTGATCTTTGCTCTGCCATGAGAGGCACAGCTCCTAATATCCCTGGTGGTCCAAATCCCTTCTTCCTGACTGTTCCTGCTAGGTCCTGCCACCTGCTGCTATCCTGTATCTACCAAGCTGGATTGATGGTATATCTGAGAAGTCATTGCCAGTGGGTCTTCCTGCTGCTGTGGACCTGTGAATCAAGCTGCTTCTACTGACCAGTGAACTCAACAACCAATTTCCGTACAACACAGATGACAGTTGCTCCAGAGAACCCTTTTTAAACAGGTCCACTTCCCCAATATCCTGTCTTTTCCACTACCTCTGGTGGGTGCTGGCCTAAAAGGGAGGTTAAAGCATTTCAGAACCAACATTAAAATAAACACTAAAACAATTGAAGATAGAAAAAAGAGAGAGGCCAGTATTCTGCTAGCAGCCTTCAGATGAAGATGTAGCATAGAACTCTCAGCTCCTCCTGCACCATGCTTGCCTGGAGGTTGCCATGCTTCAGCGGACTGAATTTCTTAACCTATAAGTAAGACCCAGTTAAATGTTCTCTTTATAAGAAAAAAGAAAAGAAAAGAAGAGAAGAGATAAGAATGAATTGGTATTTCTCTTTTCCTTCCTCTCCTTTTTCTTTTACAAAGTTTATACCAACCTTCTCATAATCCTTCTATAGCAAAAAAAAACAAAACCTAGGAGACTGCAGAATGTTGGGAATAATGGCATTCAGTAGGAAAGGTTAAAATCAACAAGTGAGTGTGATAGGTCAATTGATTGGTTCTGCATATGAAAAGAAAAAAAACCCGAAATGGATTACTATCCACATTTTCAAACTAAACCTTTAAGTCCAACATACTTAAAAGGCTTAAGTTTACTGGCTGAGGTGGTATTTACCTGTAATTTCAGGGTAAAGCAGAAGGAGCAGAAGCTAAAACAGAATCTCATCTAAATATAAAGTTCAAGGCCAGCATTTGGCTCCATGCACCCCTGGAGAAAAGGAAAGGGGGAAAAAACACACTGGAGGCACCAAGTATGCCAGCAGGTGGGAAAGTGCTCAGAAAGCCCACTCACTAAGGACAGTCAGAAGTCCCTGAAGCATTTAGGACCTACTCACATAGCATTAGGAGGGCGACTTGTGTTGAATTTTAGGTCAGGTTCTCTGAAATGCAGTCTAAAAATAATAAATTTGGCCTCTCATCCTTGCCCCTTTCTTTTGTGACTAGAAGTCAAAATCATGGGACTTCCCGACACTTCTTGAAAACAGTGACAGGGTTGTGGCTTTTTGGTGTCCCTGGGGCATGGGTAGGGCCCATCAGTGGGAGACAGGAAGCTCTCTTGAGCCTGAATTCTCCTCCTGAAGTCCGGGGTCTTCTTCAACTGCACACTGATATGTGGTGGATCCACATTGCAAATCTGAAGCACAAGGACCCCTTCTGGAAAGCTCTAGTGAGTCTAGGCAGTGTCTCTTGACTAGGGCCCAATCTCTGGGCTAAAGTTGGTAGAACCCTGGAGGTGGACCTGTTTTATGTAAATCAAGAAGCTTAAGCCAAAATGTACAAAATGTCATTGTACACCCATGTAATTGTGTAATAATTAGCAATCGTCTATTTCTTTAATAACTTCTGTCAGTAGATGAAACAATCTTAACATTAAAAGAGGTAAGTACCAACTGATATGAGGAATGTTGTACCCTAAATGGCTAAGGAAAGAAGAGTCATTCTGTCATCCTCAGTCTCCAAGGTCAATTTTATTATGGTCCCTTTTAAGATTCTATTAATCGTCTCTGCCTATCCTGAACTCTGGGGCTATTAGCACAATGAAATTTCTAATCAATCCCATGAAGACTAGATAATCTCTAACTTAACTGGGACACAAAGGAAGGTCCATTGTCTGACCCAATAAGCTTAGAAAAAACACACCTTGGAAGAATTTCTTTTAGTAGTTTCTTTGTTACCATCCGCACAGTCTCATGCTTAGTTGGGAAAGCCTCAGTCCATCCTGAAAAGGTATCTATAAACACCAGCAAGTATTTGTATCTGGGAAGTCCACTTCCCAATATTCTCCTGGCTTGGTGCTCAGGGATTCTTCTCATTGGCAAATACATTAGTCAATTAACAGACCTTACATTTTGTGACAATTTCAGTTATTTTCAAATTGGTATCTCTATCTAATGTGGATTGGCAGACTAAGTTCTGCATTCTGCAGGGTCACGTTTTTGAAGAACAAAGGATCTTGTTCTATATGCTTATACCCATTTTCTCTGGTACAAATAGTTGTAGTCAGCTGTCCTTTGTCATCTTTTATGACACTGAGATATGGGCAGGGTTGGTTTGTTTTTCTTTGTTTTTTTTTTGGGGGGGGGCTCAGATCACATTTTCTGTCTAGTCAGAGAGTATGGGATCTCCTCAGCCTAGGGCAATCAAGGATATGAGGAGCCCAGTTTTTTATTTATTTATTTTTATTAGATATTTTCTTTATATACATTTCAAATGCTATCCCAAAAGTTCCCTATACCCTCCCTCTGCCCTGCTCCCTATCCACCCTCTCTTGCTTCTTGGCCCTGGCGTTCCCCTGTACTGGGGCATATAAAGTTGGCAATATCAAGGGGCCTCTCTTCCCAGTGATGGCCGACTAGGCCATCTTCTGATACATATGCAGCTAGAGATATGAGCTCTGGGCGTACTGGTAAGTTCATATTATTTTTCCACCTATAGGGTTGCAGATACCTTCAGGTCCTTCAGTGCTTTCTCTAGCTTCTCCATTGGGGGCCCTGTGTTTCTTCTTATAGATGACTGTGAGCATCCACTTCTGTACATGTCAGGCACTGGCATAGCCTCATATGAGACAGCTATAACAGGGTCCCTTCAGCAAAATCTTTCTGGCATATGCAATGGTGTCTGGGTTTGGTGGCTGATTATGGGATGGTACCCCGGGTGAAGTAGTCTCTGGATACTCCATCTTTTCGTCTTAGCTCAAAACTTTGTCTTTGTAACTCCTTTCAGGGGTACTTTGTTCCCTCTTCTAAGGAGGAATGAAGTATCCACACATTGGTCTTCCCTCTACTTGATTTTCTTATGTTTTGCACATTGTATCTTGGTGTTCTATGTTTCTGGGCTAATATCCACTTATCAACGAGTGCATATCTAATGACTTCTTTTGTGATTGGATTACCTCACTAAGGATGATATGCTCCAGATACATCCATTTGTCAAAGAATTTCATAAATCCATTCCTTTTAATAGCTGAGTAGTACTCCATTGTATGAATGTACCACATTTTCTGTATTCGTTCCTCTGTTGAGGGACATCTGGGTTGTTTCTAGCTTCTGGCTATTATAAATGACGCTGCATCAATGAACATAGTGGAGCATGTGTCCTTATTACATGTTAGAGCATCTTCTGGATAGATGCCTAAGAGTGGTATAGCTGGGTGCTCTCAAGGGCTCATCAAGAACTGCCTGCTATCCCAGCTCCTGAAGATCCAGAGCCCTCTTCAAGCCTCCTAGTGCATACAATTACATACACCGACCCCAAACACAAACACACCAGCATAGCCAGTGTAGCCTGAACACTGGGTTCTCTTCTCTCAAAAAGTTAGAATAAAAAGGGGCGAATATGAATTCAATGTAAAATAAAAATCTCAGAGACAAGAACTAGTATAAATACATCAACTAAGATGTTGTTATTATTGTCATCAGTTCCAAAATCAAATATATAATGATAAGTGTGAAACATCCTAAACAAGTTAATTGTGTGAAATTGCCTCTGCTTACCCATAACTGGAAACAGAATTTCTCTCAAAGCAAAGGAAGGCACCTGCACACATGGGTGACACTCAAACACACACACAATCACACACATGCACAAACACATACAAATCCAGTGAAGATGACTGAGTTCAGTGGAAAAGGCAAACTTTTTAATAACATATAACAAGACCATGCTTTTGTACATGAAAACTGAAATTGAATCACTATCTTGGCTTTACATAATGCATGACTTCCGGATCAAGACGTTAAGTCGATTGGGTGTGGTGGTGCATGCTTGTAGCAAGATCACTGAAGGCACAAAGAGAAGACAACCAAGATTCAAGGCTGCACTGGCTACACTGCTCCTTCCTGAGTGGGAACCACGAGGTGAACTGTGAAAGGTAGCATGTAAAACCACAAGGAAAGGCCCAGTGTGTGGAGCCCCGCTGAGAACACACATGAAGGCCGATGGCTGAAGGCCCAGGGGTCAGGAGGTGCATACACTCTCAGCTACAAAGACCATTCAGAGACAACCAGGGCTACATGAGACAATGGGTCAAAGAAAGTAAAAACAAAGAATTAGGGACTGGAGAGATGATTCAGCCCTTAGAAGAATGGTTCTCTACCTAAGGCTCTCAGTCCCTCTGAGCGTTTGAATGATTCTTGCACATTGATCTCCTATCACATATCCTGGATATCAGATATTTACACACTATATCAATATCAACAGTAGGAAAATTACAGTTATGAAGTAGTAATGAAGACACTTTTATGTCTGGGCAGGGTGTGTGTCACCACAAATGGGGAACTATATTAATGGGACCCAGCATTAGGAAGGATGGGAACCACTACCTTTAAGGGACTTACTAAGTTTTCAGCTTTCATATGACTTTTAGCCACCTGTGGATCCGGGTCTGGACACTCTGACACACTCTTCTCTCCAAGGTCTTGTATGCCTACAGGGCATATGAACTGACAAAGACATACTAACAGGCACATAAACAAATACATATATGGTTTTATTTTTAAAGAAATGGGAAAATGAGAAGTTAAAAGCTTTTGACACAGACAGGAATGGTGGCTGTTGTTGCTTATCAGCTTGTCTCCCTGGGGGATTGACAAACACATAATGGATGTGGTACACCAGTGTGGGATGTTTCATGATTGAATCATTTGAAATGGTAAAACCCTCCCTGAATCCAGTTCTTTAGAGGTGGAACTATCTTGGCATAAGTAATCTAGCCCTTGGCAGATGAAGAGAAGTCACCCAGAAGTTCCAGGTTATACTCAGCTATATTGTATGTTTTAGGCCACCTGGGTTGGTTACATGACATACTTTCAGCAAAAGAAATGATAAAAGTGTTTTCAAAGTCCTAAAAGTAGAGTGGGACATAATTAGGAAAACAAACAGAGCCAGCAAAGAGGACAGGGCAATGGGGCATGAGGAATATCAAGGTCTATGTTACACACATCTGAGAATGACATCAAGAAACTAAAGGAGAAGAGAACAAATGCAGGGGAGGCCTTTGGGAGATACTTTCCAAAACCTTTACTCACTAGGGCCGACAGAACCATCACAGGACTGTCGTCCTGTCACTGAACATAATTTGCCAATGGATGTCAAAATATTCTTGCAGTAATTGCATTGATCTAACAATTAAATGGTTAGAAAACTCAATGAAGACACAAATGAAAAAGTATGGTAAACTCATACATCATAGCTCAGGGCTACAGAGCAAGTACACCAGTCACCAGACTGCCTTGGCCAAGGACTCTTAAATATAGTCAATAAATAAATAAATAGTAGATATAGCAAAAAAAAAAAAAACCCAAAAAACAGGCTGTACTGTGTCATTGAGCTGTAGAGTTGGTCTAGTATGTGAGAGGATGAGCTCTAACAGGGGAGTGAAGGGAGAGAGGAGAGAGAGCCTCGAAACAATTTCAAGTCTCAGACACATATAAATATAACAAATGCTGAAAAATGCCACTTAGAAATCAAGCAGATCTGAGCTTATCATTTTCAACACAAACAAAGGATTTCATTCTGAAAGTTTTTCTCATTCTCAATGACAAGTGGGGATGAACTAATTTTCTCAGACATAATTCAATCAAGCCAGGCTAGCCTTAAGGTCACTGTGTATCCACATTGGCCTAGTTGTCACTTTGTAGCAGGCTGGCCTTGAACTCATAATGGTACTGTTATCGGCTCCCAAACTCTGGGGTTGTGGATGTTCTAAACTATTCACAGGAATACTTTTTTGATGTTTCTAGGGATGCAATCCATTGAGCTCCAGCATTCTAGGAAAATACTCAATCACCCATGTATTTTCCCAGACCAATTATCTCCTTCAGGATAATACAAATAAGAGGTCGATTTTCTAATGGGAAAATAGTCACATAAAAATAACTTAGTTGCGGGGCACGCCTTTAATCCCAGCACTTGGGATTACAGAGGGAATTCCACCAGAGTCAGGGATACACAGAGAAACCCTGTCCCAATCCACCCACAACCTAATAAATATGTAAGTAAGTAAGTAAGTAAATAAATAAATAAAATTTGTTACTCGCTTTAAATACCAAGCTTTAACTCCAAGGAACAACAGAAATTTCATTTTGGTAATTTACATTTTATTTCATAAATAAAGAGAATTTCTTGGTGGGGATGAGATAAAGAGGTGAGAAAATCCTGACTCAGGTGGGAAAATAATGATGCAACAAATAAAGGCAAAACAAACCAAAGATACCTCCAAGGACTGATTCTTTCTCTAATCCACCAGAAGGCCCAAAATTCCCCTGCCTCACCACCCTACGTGCCTCCAGAAACACACAATCACACACAGAGAGAGAGAGAGAGAGAGAGAGAGAGAGAGAGAGAGAGAGAGGTTTCTAAATAGGAGTGGGAGAAAGAATTCATGACAAAAGGGCATGAAAATAATTTTTGCGTGTGATGCCACAAATGAAGGAAAGGTAAACTATAACTGATAGCCTTGTTTTGAACCCAGGAAAGCCCAACACTCATTCCCCTGCCAACACCTCTCCCCCTCCCCTCCCCCAGCATACCTGGTCATTAGGCCCCGCCTTTACTGGGCGGAGCTTTCTTAGAAGCCAGACAGACACATATAAAAAACTCAAATCCTTTCCTAGTCAACACTTCTGATCAGCTAGTCCTTCTGATCACACCTGCTCTCTCCCAGAGTGCCCAGAGTCTCCTGTAAAAGCCTCCAGACAACAGTTGTACCTGCAAGAAGTACAGCTCTCAGGACCACCATTTGCATCACACCTTTTTGGGCACGAGCTACCAACTGCCCACATCACCCAACATTGTGGATATGAAGCCCTGCAGCACCAGCACTGACCCTGAACCCAGTTGTGCCGAGTGCCCTGGACTCCACCTAGACCAGCCTGCTCAACACGACCTGGAAATACCTATGGAGACTACCAGCGACGAGTTCACCTCCGAGGTATTCCTGGCCTCTGGCTCTGTCCTGCAGCTGCCCCTGGATGACTTCAACATGCACATTGAGCCCCAGCCCAACTCGATCCTGCAATTGTCGCTCCCAGGACACACCAACCTCATGGTTCCCGAGGGCCTCCAGGACTGCACGTGGCCAGGCCAACCTGAGTTCTCCTCTTCCCGCCCGCTTGCATCCCCTCTCCTGAACATGCCCCGGGAGCTCATAGTTATCCAGCCAGAATCCTTCAGTGCTTCGGTAAGAGACAGCGAGGGCTTGGAATATGCCTCTCCCTCAGGGATGCCATGGATGAACGCTCCAGATGGCCTGGACCCAGAACTTGATCTCTCATTTTCTTCATCAGATGGCGGGAGTCCTTCAGCCTCTCCTGGTGCAGAGAGTTTTGCTTCGGGGTCCACCTGGAGCCTCCAAAGTAGCATGCTGGAGCCGCTTCCAGACTCACCACTGCAGCCTCTCCCTCCATCTCCTCCTCCCAGCCACCAAGAACAGAGCCCTCTGAGTCCCGCGAGCCCTCTGAGTCCCGCCAGACCTAATCGCCCTCCATGCAAGGCCAGGAGACGCCTCCTCTTCTAGGAAAAATTCAGTGCTCCAGCAATACACAGCGAAATGGACAATTAATTGACTCGAATCCCAGACCTCCTGTGAACACCCAACAACCTAATGTTGAGCCTGTGTGCACACAGGGCTTTCTGCTGCACACTAGAGACAGGAGATAAAGACTTCAAGAAGAGTGGAGACACTACAGCACACCTTGGAAGTTTAAAAAAAAAATCTGCCTTTGAATACCAGAAGATGAATTGTCAAACTTCAGGCTGCATCTCAAAACCTTCCATTGTCACCGGATGTGCATTGGTGAATCCCAGTAAGAATCCTGTGAGCCTACTCTGTTTCCCGGAAACAAAAAAACCACTGAGTTTGCTGCCAGTGTCTGTCTGTGACTGAGGGGAGACTTGTCCTATTTGGTCAAGCTGCTCTCCTTGGAAACTGATAATACCATAGGAGGAGAACATGGTCCAGCCCTGAATGAATGATGCTGCTTCACTCCTTATCATCCATCCCTCTGCCTGCTGGAGTGGCCTACACCTGTCAGTCTCCTCAGAGGGAGACTTGATGCAGATTGTCACCAGCTGTGTTCAGCAGACACTGGATGGACATTTCTTTTTGACTGAAGTTTCACAGTGACATAACCATTGGAGTCATGGAACGTGTTTGTGTTACTGTTCCAAATTCTATTATACTTTTAATTTAGCAATAAATTTTTTTCTTCTCTAAACCAAACTTATGTGAAATATTCAGTCATTATAGAAATTTCATCAAAATGTATGGAAATAGAATATTACTTGTAAAGTTTAAGGCTGTGTGATAATTTGTTTTCTGAAAGCTTTTATCTTTAAGACACCATGTGGGAACAGCTTACAGGTTCACTTGATCACAACATGAAAATAACCCAGAAGCACCAAGGTCTGTCGGCTGAGGATGAAGCTGACACTTGGGAAGCTGAAAGAATGGGTTGGTCCTGCCGGTGGTGGCACACACCTTTAGTCCCAGGACTCAAGAAGCAGCGGCAGGCAGATCTCTGAGTTCTAAACCAGCCTGGACTCTAGGTTTAGTTCCAGACAAACCAAGGGCCTGAACAACGAAACCCTGTATAGAAATAAAGAAACAAAAGAGAATAGGAGAATGTAAAGTGTTCTTTGGAAAGTTAGTTGTGTTGGATGGTGTTTATCTAAGTCAGACTCATGAAGGAACTTTTCCCAGAATCTGAGGAGAAAGGATGTTGTGCTAAAGGAAGCAAAAGAAAAAACATGGTTGGCAATGGTGGCACACGCCTTTAATCCCAGCACTTTGGAGGCAGAGGCTGGAGGAATTCTGAGTTCAAGGCCAGCCTGATCTACAAAGTGAGTTCCAGGACAGCAAGGACTATACAGAGACACCCTGTCTGGAAATACAAAACAAAAGAAACAAAGGAAGGAAGGAAGGAAGGAAGGAAGGAAGGAAGGAAGGAAGGAAGGAAGGAAGGAAGGAAGGAAGAAAGAAAGAAAGAAAGAAAGAAAGAAAGAAAGAAAGAAAGAAAGAAAGAAAGAAAGAAAAGAACACACAATTAAGGAATCTTTCTTAACTGCAAGTAGGTATTGGTCCTCTTTACATTGTGTAGTTGAGCTTAATTTGTCATAACTCCATAGAGAGAAATGCACAAAAAATACTTCTGGTGGTGTGCTGCATTTTCTTACCACTTCCAGAGACTCAGGCTGATTGGCAGAGTGAGGTCAGCTGAGACAAACTCACCTGCTGAGGCAAGACACATGCTGATGCAAGGCAAGACTTGTGCTTAAGACAAAACCTGTGGAGGACCCCAGATGTTTGGAAGGAGGGTAAAAGGACTAGACAGACAAACAAACAAACAAAGAGGCTGTTTTTTGCTTGCTTGCATAGCAAAACACTTGTTGGTCTCTCCTCCTCCCTGATCTTTGCTCTGCCATGAGAGTCACAGCTCCTAATATCCCTGGTGGTCCAAATCCCTTCTTCCTGACTGTTCCTGCTAGGTCCTGCCACCTGCTGCTATCCTGTATCTACCAAGCTGGATTGATGGTATATCTGAGAAGTCATTGCCAGTGGGTCTTCCTGCTGCTGAGGACCTGTGAATCAAGCTGCTGCTGCCTACCTGTGAATCAAGCTGCTTCTACTGACCAGTGAACTCAACAACCAATTTCCGTACAACACAGATGACAGTTGCTCCAGAGAACCCTTTTTAAACAGGTCCACTTCCCCAATATCCTGTCTTTTCCACTACCTCTGGTGGGTGCTGGCCTAAAAGGGAGGTTAAAGCATTTCAGAACCAACATTAAAATAAACACTAAAACAATTGAAGATAGAAAAAAGAGAGAGGCCAGTATTCTGCTAGCAGCCTTCAGATGAAGATGTAGCATAGAACTCTCAGCTCCTCCTGCACCATGCTTGCCTGGAGGTTGCCATGCTTCAGCGGACTGAATTTCTTAACCTATAAGTAAGACCCAGTTAAATGTTCTCTTTATAAGAAATAAAAGAAAAGAAGAGAAGAGATAAGAATGAATTGGTATTTCTCTTTTCCTTCCTCTCCTTTTTCTTTTACAAAGTTTATACCAACCTTCTCATAATCCTTCTATAGCAAAAACAACAAAACCTAGGAGACTGCAGAATGTTGGGAATAATGGCATTCAGTAGGAAAGGCTAAAATCAACAAGTGAGTGTGATAGGTCAATTGATTGGTTCTGCATATGAAAAGAAAAAAAAAACCCGAAATGGATTACTATCCGCATTTTCAAACTAAACCTTTAAGTCCAACATACTTAAAAGGCTTAAGTTTACTGGCTGAGGTGGTATTTACCTGTAATCTCAGGGTAAGGCAGAAGGAGCAGAAGCTAAAGCAGAATCTCATCTAAGTATAAAGTTCAAGGCCAGCATTCGGCTCCATGCACCCCTGGAGAAAAGGAAAGGGGGAAAAAACACACTGGAGGCACCAAGTATGCCAGCAGGTGGGAAAGTGCTCAGAAAGCCCACTCACTAAGGACAGTCAGAAGTCCCTGAAGCATTTAGGACCTACTCACATAGCATTAGGAGGGCGACTTGTGTTGAATTTTAGGTCAGGTTCTCTGAAATGCAGTCTAAAAATAATAAATTTGGCCTCTCATCCTTGCCCCTTTCTTTTGTGACTAGAAGTCAAAATCATGGGACTTCCCGACACTTCTTGAAAACAGTGACAGGGTTGTGGCTTTTTGGTGTCCCTGGGGCATGGGTAGGGCCCATCAGTGGGAGACAGGAAGCTCTCTTGAGCCTGAATTCTCCTCCTGAAGTCCGGGGTCTTCTTCAACTGCACACTGATATGTGGTGGATCCACATTGCAAATCTGAAGCACAAGGACCCCTTCAGGAAAGCTCTAGTGAGTCTAGGCAGTGTCTCTTGACTAGGGCCCAATCTCTGAGCTAAAGTTGGTAGAACCCTGGAGGTGGACCTGTTTTATGTAAATCAATAAGCTTAAGCCAAATTGTACAAAATGTCATTGTACACCCATGAAATTGTGTAATAATTAGCAATCATCTATTTCTGTAATAACTTCTGTCAGTAGATGAACCAATCATAACATTAAAAGAGGTAAGTACCAACTGATATGAGGAATGTTATACCCTAAAGGGCTAAGGAAAGAAGAGTCATTCTATCATCCTCAGTCTCCAAGGTCAATTTTATTATGGTCCCTTTTAAGATTCTATTAATCGTCTCTGCCTATCCTGAACTCTGGGGCTATTAGCACAATGAAATTTCTAATCGATCCCATGAAGACTAGATAATCTCTAACTTAACTGGGACACAAAGGAAGGTCCATTGTCTGACCCAATAAGCTTAGAAAAAACACACCTTGGAAGAATTTCTTTTAGTAGTTTCTTTGTTACCATCCGCACAGTCTCATGCTTAGTTGGGAAAGCCTCAGTCCATCCTGAAAAGGTATCTATAAACACCAGCAAGTATTTGTATCTGGGAAGTCCACTTCCCAATATTCTCCTGGCTTGGTGCTCAGGGATTCTTCTCATTGGCAAATACATTAGTCAATTAACAGACCTTACATTTTGTGACAATTTCAGTTATTTTCAAATTGGTATCTCTATCTAATGTGGATTGGCAGACTAAGTTCTGCATTCTGCAGGGTCACGTTTTTGAAGAACAAAGGATCTTGTTCTATATGCTTATACCCATTTTCTCTGGTACAAATAGTTGTAGTCAGCTGTCCTTTGTCATCTTTTATGACACTGAGATATGGGCAGGGTTGGTTTGTTTTTCTTTGTTTTTTTTTTGGGGGGGGGCGCTCAGATCACATTTTCTGACTAGTCAGAGTGTATGGGATCTCCTCAGCCTAGGGCAATCAAGGATATGAGGAGCCTAGTTTTTTATTTATTTATTTTTATTAGATATTTTCTTTATATACATTTCAAATGCTATCCCAAAAGTTCCCTATACCCTCCCTCTGCCCTGCTCCCTATCCACCCACTCTTGCTTCTTGGCCCTGGCGTACCCCTGTACTGGGGCATATAAAGTTGGCAATATCAAGGGGCCTCTCTTCCCAGTGATGGCCGACTAGGCCATCTTCTGATACATATGCAGCTAGAGATATGAGCTCTGGGCGTACTGGTAAGTTCATATTATTTTTCCACCTATAGGGTTGCAGATACCTTCAGGTCCTTCAGTGCTTTCTCTAGCTTCTCCATTGGGGGCCCTGTGTTTCTTCTTATAGATGACTGTGAGCATCCACTTCTGTACATGTCAGGCACTGGCATAGCCTCATATGAGACAGCTATAACAGGGTCCCTTCAGCAAAATCTTTCTGGCATATGCAATGGTGTCTGGGTTTGGTGGCTGATTATGGGATGGTACCCCGGGTGAAGTAGTCTCTGGAAACTCCATCTTTTCGTCTTAGCTCAAAACTTTGTCTTTGTAACTCCTTTCAGGGGTACTTTGTTCCCTCTTCTAAGGAGGAATGAAGTATTCACCCATTGGTCTTCCCTCTACTTGATTTTCTTATGTTTTGCACATTGTATCTTGGTGTTCTATGTTTCTGGGCTAATATCCACTTATCAACGAGTGCATATCTAATGACTTCTTTTGTGATTGGATTACCTCACTAAGGATGATGTGCTCCAGATACATCCATTTGTCGAAGAATTTCATAAATCCATTCCTTTTAATAGCTGAGTAGTACTCCATTGTATGAATGGACCACATTTTCTATATTCGTTCCTCTGTTGAGGGACATCAGGGTTGTTTCTAGCTTCTGGCTATTATAAATAACGCTGCATCAATGAATATAGTGGAGCATGTGTCCTTATTACATGTTAGAGCATCTTCTGGGTAGATGCCGAAGAGTGGTATAGCTGGGTGCTCTCAAGGGCTCATCAAGAACTGCCTGCTATCCCAGCTCCTGAAGATCCAGCGCCCTCTTCAAGCCTCCTAGTGCATACAATTACATACACCGACCCCAAACACAAACACACCAGCATAGCCAGTGTAGCCTGAACTCTGGGTTCTCTTCTCTCAAAAAGTTAGAATAAAAAGGAGCCAATATGAATTCAATGTAATATAAAAATCTCAGAGACAAGAACTAGTAAAAATACATCAACTAAGATGTTGTTATTATTGTCATCAGTTCCAAAATCAAATATATAATGATAAGTGTGAAACATCCTAAACAAGTTAATTGTGTGAAATTGCCTCTGCTTACCCATAACTGGAAACAGAATTTCTCTCAAAGCAAAGGAAGACACCTGCACACACCAGTGACACTCAAACACACACACAATCACACACATGCACAAACACATACAAATCCAGTGAAGATGACTGAGTTCAGTGGAAAAGGCAAACTTTTTAATAACATATAACAAGACCATGCTTTTGTACATGAAAACTGAAATTGAATCACTATCTTGGCTTTACATAATGCATGACTTCCGGATCAAGACGTTAAGTCGATTGGGTGTGGTGGTGCATGCTTGTAGCAAGATCACTGAAGGCACAAAGAGAAGACAACCAAGATTCAAGGCTGCACTGGCTACACTGCTCCTTCCTGAGTGGGAACCACGAGGTGAACTGTGAAAGGTAGCATGTAAAACCACAAGGAAAGGCCCAGTGTGTGGAGCCCCGCTGAGAACCCACATGAAGGCCGATGGCTGAAGGCCCAAGGGTCAGGAGGTGCATACACTCTCAGCTACAAAGACCATTCAGAGACAACCAGGGCAACATGAGACCATGGATCAAAGAAAGTAAAAACAAAGAATTAGGGACTGGAGAAATGATTCAGCCCTTAGAAGAATGGTTCTCTACCTAAGGCTCTCAGTCCCTCTGAGCGTTTGAATGAATCTTGCACATTGATCTCCTATCACATATCCTGGATATCAGATATTTACACACTATATCAATATCAACAGTAGGAAAATTACAGTTATGAAGTAGTAATGAAGACACTTTTATGTCTGGGCAGGGTGTGTGTCACCACAAATGAGGAACTATATTAATGGGACCCAGCATTAGGAAGGATGAGAACCACTACCTTTAAGGGACTTACTCAGTTTTCAGCATTCATATGACTTTTAGCCACCTTGGATCCAGGTCTGGACACTCTGACACACTCTTCTCTCCAAGGTCTTGCATGCCTACAGGGCATATGAACTGACAAAGACATACTAACAGGCACATAAACAAATACATATATGGTTTTATTTTTAAAGAAATGGAAAAATGAGAAGTTAAAAGGTTTTGACACAGACAGGAATGGTGGCTGTTGTTGCTTATCAGCTTGTCTCCCTGTGGGATTGACAAACACAAAATGGATGTGGTACACCAGTGTGGGATGTTTCATGATTGAATCATTTGAAATGGTAAAACCCTCCCTGAATCCAGTTCTTTAGAGGTGGAACTATCTTGGCATAAGTAATCTAGCCCTTGGCAGATGAAGAGAAGTCACCCAGAAGTTCCAGGTTATACTCAGCTATATTGTATGTTTTAGGCCACCTGGGTTGGTTACATGACATACTTTCAGCAAAAGAAATGATAAAAGTATTTTCAAAGTCCTAAAAGTAGAGTGGGACATAATTAGGAAAACAAACAGAGCCAGCCAAGAAGACAGGGCAATGGGGCATGAGGAATATCAAGGTCTATTTTACACACATCTGAGAATGACATCAAGAAACTAAAGGAGAAGAGAACAAATGTAGGGGAGGCCTTTGGGAGATATTTTCCAAAACCTTTACTCAGTAGGGCTGACAGAACCATCACAGGACTGTCGTCCTGTCACTGAACATAATTTGCCAATGGATGTCAAAATATTCTTGCAGTAATTGCATTGATCTAACAATTAAATGGTTAGAAAACTCAATGAAGACACAAATGAAAAAGTATGGTAAACTCACACATCATAGCTCAGGGCTACAGAGCAAGTACACCAGTCACCAGACTGCCTTGGCCCAGGACTCTTAAATATAGTCAATAAATAAATATATAGTAGATATAGAAAAAAAAACAAAAAACAAAAAACAGGCTGTGCTGTGTCCTTGAGCTGTAGAGTTGGTCTAGTATGTGAGAGGATGAGCTCTAACAGGGGAGTGAAGGGAGAGAGGAGAGAGAGCCTAGAAAACAATTTCAAGTCTCAGACACATATAAATATAACAAATGCTGAAAAATGCCACTTAGAAATCAAGCAGATCTGAGCTTATCATTTTCAACACAAACAAAGGATTTCATTCTGAAAGTTTTTCTCATTCTCAATGACAAGTGGGGATGAACTAATTTTCTCAGACATAATTCAATCAAGCCAGGCTAGCCTTAAGGTCACTGTGTATCCACATTGGCCTAGTTGTCACTTTGTAGCAGGCTGGCCTTGAACTCATAATGGTACTGTTATCGGCTCCCAAACTCTGGGGTTGTGGATGTTCTAAACTATTCACAGGAATACTTTTTTGATGTTTCTAGGGATGCAATCCATTGAGCTCCAGCATTCTAGGAAAATACTCAATCACCCATGTATTTTCCCAGACCAATTATCTCCTTCAGGATAATACAAATTTGAGGTCGATTTTCTAATGGGAAAATAGTCACATAAAAATAACTTAGTTGCCAGCCACTGATGGCACACGCCTTTAATCCCAGCACTTGGGATTACAGAGGGAGTTCCACGAGAGTCAGGGATACACAGAGAAACCCTGTCCCAACTCACCCACAACCTAATAAATATGTAAGTAAGTAAGTAAATAAATAAATAAATAAATAAAATTTGTTACTCACTTTAAATACCAAGCTTTAACTCCAAGGAACAACAGAAGTTTCATTTTGGTAATTTACATTTTATTTCATAAATAAAGAGAATTTCTTGGTGGGGATGAGACAAAGAGGTAAGAAAATCCTGACTCAGGTGGGAAAATAATGATGCAACAAATAAAGGCAAAACAAACCAAAGATACCTCCAAGGACTCATTCTTTCTCTAATCCACCAGAAGGCCCAAAATTCCCCTGCCTCACCACCCTACTTGCCTCCAGAAACACACAATCACACACACACACACAGAGAGAGAGAGAGAGAGAGAGAGAGAGAGAGGTTTCTAAATAGGAGTGGGAGAAAGAATTCATGACAAAAGGGCATGAAAATAATTTTTGCGTGTGATGCCACAAATAAAAAAAAGGTAAACTATAACTGATAGCCTTGTTTTGAACCCAGGAAAGCCCAACACTCCTTCCCCTGCCAACACCTCTCCCCCTCCCCTCCCCCAGCATACCTGGTCATTAGACCCCGCCTTTACTGGGTGGAGCTTTCTTAGAAGCCAGACAGACACATATAAAAAACTCAAATCCTTTAAGTCAACACTTCTGATCAGCTAGTCCTTCTGATCACACCTGCTCTCTCCCAGAGTGCCCAGAGTCTCCTGTAAAAGCCTCCAGACAACAGTTGTACCTGCAAGAAGTACAGCTCTCAGGACCACCATTTGCATCACACCTTTTTGGGCACGAGCTACCAACTGCCCACATCACCCAACGTTGTGGATATGAAGCCCTGCAGCACCAGCACTGACCCTGAACCAGGTTGTGCCGAGTGCCCTGGACTCCACCTAGACCAGCCTGCTCAACACGACCTGGAAATACCTATGGAGACTACTAGCGACGAGTTCACCTCCGAGGTATTCCTGGCCTCTGGATCTGTCCAGCAGCTGCCCCTGGATGACTTCAACATGCATATTGAGCCCCAGCCCAACTCGATCCTGCAATTGTCGCTCCCAGGACACACCAACCTCATGGTTCCCGAGGGCCTCCAGGACTGCACGTGGCCAGGCCAACCTGAGTTCTCCTCTTCCCGCCCGCTTGCATCCCCTCTCCTGAACATGCCCCGGGAGCTCATAGTTATCCAGCCAGAATCCTTCAGTGCTTCGGTAAGAGATAGCGAGGGCTTGGAATATGCCTCTCCCTCAGGGATGCCATGGATGAACGCTCCAGATGGCCTGGACCCAGAACTTGATCTCTCATTTTCTTCATCAGATGGCGGGAGTCCTTCAGCCTCTCCTGGTGCAGAGAGTTTTGCTTCGGGGTCCACCTGGAGCCTCCAAAGTAGCATGCTGGAGCCGCTTCCAGACTCACCACTGCAGCCTCTCCCTCCATCTCCTCCTCCCAGCCACCAAGAACAGAGCCCTCTGAGTCCCGCGAGCCCTCTGAGTCCCGCCAGACCTAATCGCCCTCCATGCAAGGCCAGGAGAAGCCTCCTCTTCTAGGAAAAATTCAGTGCTCCAGCAATACACAGCGAAATGGACAATTGTCTCGAATCCCAGACCTCCTGTGAACACCCAACAACCTAATGTTGATCCTGTGTGCACACAGGGCTTTCTGCTGCACACTAGAGACAGGAGATAAAGACTTCAAGAAGAGTGGAGACACTACAGCACACCTTGGAAGTTTAAAAAAAAAAAATCTGCCTTTGAATACCAGAAGATGGATTGTCAAACTTCAGGCTGCATCTCAAAACCTTCCATTGTCACCGGATGTGCATTGGTGAATCCCAGTAAGAACCCTGTGAGCCTACTCTGTTTCCCGGAAACAAAAAAACCACTGAGTTTGCTGCCAGTGTCTGTCTGTGACTGAGGGGAGATTTGTCCTATTTGGTCAAGCTGCTCTCCTTGGAAACTGATAATACCATAGGAGGAGAACATGGTCCAGCCCTGAATGAATGATGCTGCTTCACTCCTTCTCATCCATCCCTCTGCCTGCTGGAGTGGTCTTCACCTGTCAGTCTCCTCAGAGGGAGACTTGATGCAGATTGTCACCAGCTGTGTTCAGCAGACACTGGATGGACATTTCTTTTTGACTGAAGTTTCACAGTGACATAACCATTGGAGTCATGGAACGTGTTTGTGTTACTGTTCCAAATTCTATTATACTTTTAATTTAGCAATAAATTTTTTTCTTCTCTAAACCAAACTTACGTGAAATATTCAGTTGTTATAGAAATTTCATCAAAATGTATGGAAATAGAATATTACTTGTAAAGTTTAAGGCTGTGTGATAATTTGTTTTCTGAAAGCTTTTATCTTTAAGACACCATGTGGGAACAGCTTACAGGTGCACTTGATCACAACATGAAAATAACCCAGAAGCACCAAGGTCTGTCGGCTGAGGATGAAGCTGACACTTGGGAAGCTGAAAGAATGGCTTGGTCCTGCCGGTGGTGGCACACACCTTTTAGTCCCAGGACTCAAGAAGCAGAGGCAGGCAGATCTCTGAGTTCTAAACCAGCCTGGACTCTAGGTTTAGTTCCAGACAAACCAAGGGCCTGAACAACGAAACCCTGTATAGAAATAAAGAAACAAAAGAGAATAGGAGAATGTAAAGTGTTCTTTGGAAAGTTAGTTGTGTTGGATGGTGTTTATCTAAGTCAGACTCATGAAGGAACTTTTCCCAGAATCTGAGGAGAAAGGATATTGTGCTAAAGGAAGCAAAAGAAAAAACATGGTTGGCAATGGTGGCACACGCCTTTAATCCCAGCACTTTGGAGGCAGAGGCTGGAGGAATTCTGAGTTCAAGACCAGCCTGATCTACAAAGTGAGTTCCAGGACAGCAAGGACTATACAGAGAACCCTGTCTCGAAATACAAAACAAAAGAAACAAAGGAAGGAAGGAAGAAAGAAAGAAAGAAAGAAAGAAAGAAAGAAAGAAAGAAAAGAACACACAATTAAGGATTCTTTCTTAACTGCAAGCAGGTATTGGTCCTCTTTACACTGTGTAGTTGAGCTTAATTTGTCATAACTCCATAGAGAGAAATGCACAAAAAATACTTCTGGTGGTGTGCTGCATATTCTTACCACTTCCAGAGACTCAGGCTGATTGGCAGAGTGAGGTCAGCTGAGACAAACTCACCTGCTGAGGCAAGACACATGCTGATGCAAGGCAAGACTTGTGCTTAAGACAAAACCTGTGGAGGACCCCAGATGTTTGGAAGGAGGGTAAAAGGACTAGACAGACAAACAAACAAACAAAGAGGCTGTTTTTGGCTTGCTTGCATAGCAAAACACTTGTTGGTCTCTCCTCCTCCCTGATCTTTGCTCTGCCATGAGAGGCACAGCTCCTCATATCCCTGGTGGTCCAAATCCCTTTTGCCTGACTGTTCCTGCTAGGCCCTGCCACCTGCTGCTATCCTGTATCTACCAAGCTGGATTGATGGTATATCTGAGAAGTCATTGCCAGTGGGTCTTCCTGCTGCTGTGGACCTGTGAATCAAGCTGCTGCTACTGACCAGTGAACTCAACAACCAATTTCCATACAACACAGATGACAGTTGCTCCAGAGAACCCTTTTTAAACAGGTCCACTTCCCCAATATCCTGTCTTTTCCACTACCTCTGGTGGGTGCTGGCCTAAAAGGGAGGTTAAAGCATTTCAGAACCACCATTAAAATAAACACCAAAACAATTAAAGATAGAGAAAAGAGAGAGGCCAGTATTCTGCTAGCAGCCTTCAGATGAAGATGTAGAATAGAACTCTCAGCTCCTCCTGTGCCATGCCTGCCTGGAAGTTGCCATGCTTCAGCGGACTGAACTTCTTAACCTATAAGCCAGACACAGTTAAATGTTGTCTTTATAAGAAAAAAGAAAAGAAGAGAAGAGAAGAGAAGAGATAAGAATGAATTGGTATTTCTCTTTTCCTTCCTCTCCTTTTTCTTTTACAAAGTTTATACCAACCTTCTCATAATCCTTCTATAGCAAAAACAACAAAACCTAGGAGACTGCAGAATGTTGGGAATAATGGCATTCAGTAGGAAAGGTTAAAATCAACAAGTGAGTGTGATAGGTCAATTGATTGGTTCGGCATATGAAAAGAAAAAAAACCCAAAATGGATTACTATCCGCATTTTCCAACTAAACCTTTAAGTCCAACATACTTAAAAGGCTTAAGTTTACTGGTTGAGGTGGTATTTACCTGTAATCTCAGGGTAAGGCAGAAGGAGCAGAAGCTAAAACAGAATCTCATCTAAGTATAAAGTTCAAGGCCAGCATTCGGCTCCATGCACCCCTGGAGAAAAGGAAAGGGGGGAAAAACACACTGGAGGCACCAAGTATGCCAGCAGGTGGGAAAGTGCTCAGAAAGCCCACTCACTAAGGACAGTCAGAAGTCCCTGAAGCATTTAGGACCTACTCACATAGCATTAGGAGGGCGACTTGTGTTGAATTTTAGGTCAGGTTCTCTGAAATGCAGTCTAAAAGTAATAAATTTGGCCTCTCATCCTTGCCCCTTTCTTTTGTGACTAGAAGTCAAAATCATGGGACTTCCTGACACTTCTTGAAAACAGTGACAGGGTTGTGGCTTTTTGGTGTCCCTGGGGCATGGGTAGGGCCCATCAGTGGGAGACAGGAAGCTCTCTTGAGCCTGAATTCTCCTCCTGAAGTCCGGGGTCTTCTTCAACTGCACACTGATATGTGGTGGATCCACATTGCAAATCTGAAGCACAAGGACCCCTTCAGGAAAGCTCTAGTGAGTCTAGGCAGTGTCTCTTGACTATGGCCCAATCTCTGGACTAACTTTGGTAGAGCCCTGGAGGTGGACCCGTTTTTTGTAAATCAAGAAGCTTAAGCCAAACATGTTTTTGTACCCATTGTACACCCATGAAATTGTGTAATAATTAGCAATCATCTATTTCTGTAATAACTTCTGTCAGTAGGTGAACCAATCTTAACTTTAACAGAGGTAAGTACCCTCTGGTATGAGGAATGGTGTACCCTATAAAGGGCAAAGGAAAGAAGAGTCATTCTGTCATCCTCAGTCTCCAAGGTCAATTTTATTATGGTCCCTTTTAAGATTCTAGTAATTGTCTCTGCCTATCCTGAACTCTGGGGCTGTAAGCACAATGAAGTTTCTAATCAATCCCCAGAAGACTAGCCAATCTCTAACTTACCTGGGACACAAAGGATGGTCCATTGTCTGACCCTATAAGCTTAGAAGAAACACACCTTGGAAGAATTTCTTTTAGTAGTTTCTTTGTTATCATCCGCACAGTCTCATGCTTAGTTGGCAAGTGTCTCAGTCCATCCTGAAAAGGTATCTATAAACACCAGCAAGTATTTGTATCTGGGAAGTCCACTTCCCAAAAGAATCCTGGCTTGGTGCTCAGGGATTCTCATTGGCAAATACATTAGTCAATTAACAGACCCTACAATTTGTGACAATTTCAGTTATTTTCAAATTGGTATCTCTATCTAATGTGGACTGGCAGACTAAGTCCTGCATTCTGCAGGGTCATGTTTTTGAAGTACAAAGGATCTTGTTCTATATGCTTATACCCATTTTCTCTGGTACAAATAGTTGTAGTCAGCTGTCCTTTGTCATCTTTTATGACACTGAGATATGGGCAGGGGTTTTTTTGTTTTTTGTTTTTTGTTTGTTTTTGTTTGTTTTTTGTTTTTTGTTTTTTTGGTTTGTTTTGGGTTTTTTGGCCCAGATCACATTTTCTGACTAGTCAGAGAGTATGGGATCTCCTGGACCTCGGGCAATCAAGGATATAAGGAGCCCAGTTTTTTCAAAATAACTTATTTTTTTATTAGATATTTTCTTTATAGACATTTCAAATGCTATCTCAAAAGTTTCCTATGCCCTCCCTCCGCCCTGCTCCCCTACCCACCCACTCCCACTTCTTGGCCCTGGCTTTCCCCTGTACTGGGGCATATAAAGTTGGCAATATCAAGGGGCCTCTCTTCCCAGTGATGGCCGACTAGGCCATCTTCTGATACATATGCAGCTGGAGACACGAGCTCTGGGGGTACTGGTTAGTTCATATTGTTGTTCCACCTATAGGGTTGCAGATACCTTCAGCTTCTTGGGTGCTTTCTCTAGCTTCTCCATTGGGGGCCCTGTGTTCCATCTTATAGATGACTGTGAGCATCCACTTCTGTATTTGCCAGGCACTGGCATAGCCTCATAGGAGACAGCTATAACAGGTCCCTTCAGCAAAATCTTTCTGGCATATGCAATAGTGTCTGGTTTTGGTAGCTGATTATGGGATGGTACCCCGGGTGGAGTAGTCTCTGGATAGTCCATCCTTTTGTCTTAGCTCCAAACTTTGTGTCTATAACTCCTTTCATGGGTATTTTGTTCCCTATTCTAAGGATGAATGAAGTATCCACCCATTGGTCTTCTCTCTTCTTGATTTTCTTGTGTTTTGCAAATTGTATCTTGGGTGTTATATGTTTCTGGGCTAATATCCACATATCAGTGAGTGCATACCTAAGGACTTCTTTTGTGATTGGGTTACCTCACTAAGGATGATATCCTCCAGATACATCCATTTGTCCAAGAATTTCATAAATCCATTCCTTTTAATAGCTGAGTAGTACTCCATTGTATGAATGGACCACATTTTCTGTATTCGTTCCTCTCTTGAGGGACATCTGGGTTCTTTCCAGCTTCTAGCTATTATAAATAAGGCTGCTATGAACATAGTGAAGCATGTGTTCTTATTACCAGTTGGAACTTCTTCGGGGTATATGGCCAGGAGAGGTATTGCTGGATCTTCTGGTAGTATTATGTCCAATTTTCTGAGGAACCTCCAGACTGTCTTCCAGAGTGGTTTTACAAGCTTGCAATCCCACCAGCAGTGGAGGAGTCTTCCTCTTTCTCCACATCCTCGCCAGCATCTGCTGTCACCTGAATTTTTGATCTTAGTCATTCTGACTGGTGTGAGATGGAATCTCAGGGTTGTTTTGATTTGCATTTCCCTGATGATTAAGGATGTTGAACATTTTTTCAGGTGCTTCTCAGCCATTCAGTATTAGGAGCCCAGTTTTTATGGCCACCCTCTGGGCTATTGTGTTGCACTCTGGAGTTGAGTTTAGACATTCCTTCTACCACCAGAAGGCCTCTCTGCCTATAAATAGCCACATGGATATGAGCAGTAGCAAAGGCAACAGTAGCTATCTGTGTCTCTAATCTTTTCTCAGCTCTAACACCTTGTTCAGAGCTTTCAGCTCAGTTTTCTGGGCTGATCCTTGCCAGGAGTGGCTTTGTCCATATAATCTCGGTGTTTGAGACTACCACTGCCTTATCATACCACTGACCATCCTGCATGAGGCTGTTGCCACTGGTGAGCCATGTTGCCTCTGCATCCATCTGAGCATTCATGCAGAGGCCCTTCAATAGAGGTCAGGGTCAGGCAGCAGGGTATCTAAAAAATAATCATGGAGGTATTCAAGAAGAGAGGCTGGTAATGAGTCATTCAGTACCATCTTTAACCAGGAGGTCATTGCTGCACTGGTGTGTAAACAGGTCGGGGGCCAGCTGCTTCCACTTAGTGACACATTGGCCATTGGCTGATGCCAGGGCCAGAAGTCTGAGTATGCATCACCTGGTCTAGGGAGGTCACATGTAGCTGGTAGAGTAAGGCCTTCTGAGTGGAGGCTCAATAGTCCAAATATTTCAGGGCCTCTAAGGGGTCCTGAGTTTTAGTTTTGTTTCTGTTGCCACCAGGAAGTCATTTATAAACTGATGAAGAGACTTTATCTTTAGGTTTAAGCAAGAAAGAATATTGAACTTCATTATCAACAATAAAAAACCTGGTGGGGTTCCCTTTTACTTTTAGAGTTACCCTGGGTTTGGGGAGGGGACAATTTTGATCTTTAGTGTCCTCCCTTATCGACTTATTTTTTGTTTTAAGCATCTCTTAGGGTCTTCTGGATTGGTCATGGCTGCCAACAGGATCTTTTCCCGTCTCAAGCCTGTTGCTTTTGTCCTTTCATCTGCCTCACTTCTGTAGCCACTCTTCTATTAAATACTCTCTCTGCCACTATCACTAACTCCCTCAGACTCCTTTCTCCTAACCTCTCAACCTTCTGGAGGTTTTTCTTAATATCTGTTTCTGACTGACTAATAAAAGCTAGAGAACTAGCTGCCTTTGCTTCTGGTGATTCAGGGTTCATGGGGGTGTGTTGTTGAAATGTATCAATGACTGTCTCTAAAAACACTTGCAGGGCTTTCATTGTCTCCCTTGAAGCGGCCCTGAAACGTGACAGCAGAGCCTGATGCTAGACCAAGAGTCTCTTCTTAGCTTCAAAGGTGTTAAAATCCCAGTATGGGCAAGTTAGGAAAAAGCAAGTATCAAAAGTTGCTTGATTAATAATGGGCTCCCCTGTGAGGGTAGGATCCAGCCTCCTACCTTCTGTCTGGATCCTTTCCCTCTCCTCTGTGGTAAAGAGGGCCTATAAAAGTTATTGACAGTCATCCCAAGTGTGCTGGTGACTTAAGAGGACTGTCTCTAAGAGATTGATTAGATTTCTAGGGTTGTCTGAAAAGGGAGAATTCTGAGTGTTCCACCTATAAAGGTCACAGGTGGCAAAGAGCTTGTAGTGATAGGGCTGATCCCCTTGGTCATCAACTGGCCCTGCTATGCACACTGTGATTCAGAGGGCATCCCATGTCTGCTCCATGTACCTGAAGTAGGCCTGTGATGGGGCTGCCTGCTGCCCAGTTGCCAGTGGCAGCTGCTATTCCACCCAAGGGGTTAAATAAGGTGGGGGTGGAAAAATAACATCTTCCTCTATCCCTCATTAGCTAACCAGGTAGAGGAGTGGTACAGAAAAGGATGGATGACCTAGTATTTCTTCCTTCGTGTCCTGGACTTCTTGTTAGCCAAGGCAAGGACTTCTGCTGGTTGTCTTGGGAGAAAAGTTTCAGCTAGGAAGGTGGGTCCTCTAGGAGATCTCACCAAACAACCACAGAAGGTATTTTGTCTGGAAGGTCAAACTTGGGTATAAAAATTACCTTTTCAATACCTTGGACCAATTTCAAATCAGAGGGCTCTTCTGGGGACCAGTTGGTGTTGAAAGTGGGCCATTCTGACCTGCAGAATGTGGATAATTTATCTTTCTTAATGAGTCAGAGATTTTCCCCTCATTCCTTTAAAATCCTCAAAGTCACTGAGAAGCAAGTCCAAAGGGATTGAAGGTGTCTGTCCCATGTTAATACACCTGTCAAAGTCACTTTGTAACAACAACAACAAAAACCCTAAATACAATAACAGAGAAACACAAATGTAACCTTCCCTCTCTACCAAGTAGAGACAAGAAACAACCAGAAAGTAATTCTCGTGAAAAAGACCTCTCTAAATCCCAAAACACAAATGAACCTTCTCTTTCTATAAGGCAGAAATGAGAAATAACCAGAAACTGGTGCACACCCACACAAAAAAGAACCATATTGGTGGGTGTCTCTCAGCTCCCCTGAGCCAATGTCCACCCCATACTAAGACTCAGAATGTCTCCTGGCCCAGACTTAGCCATAGCTCCCAGACTCATCTGTCCTAACTGGAAACCAGCCACAGAAACCAATTCAAGGCCTTGTTCCCAGAAGGATGGGGTCATTTAGAATCAATGAACAGAAAAAGGCACAACCAGAAACAAAAATTGACCAAAACCAGAAAAAGATACTGTCTGCAGTAACAAGAACCAACCAGAAGGTGGCACGCACAGAAGACAATGTGGTGTCACTCAGAATCTGTGAAAAGAGACAACTAGCAACAAAGACCAAAACCAGAAAAAGATACAGCCCACAGTAACAAAAACCAACCACAAGTTGGTGCTCACACAAATGACAACCCTCAGTAATGCACAGATGTTTACTCCAACATGGAAAAATCACCATGGCAACATAAGTCACTTATCTTTACACACACTTTTGTTATGCTCTGTAGATCTCACAAAAGTTTTAACATTCAGACAAATTAGCCACCACACAAATCACAAGGTTTTTGTGCCAAGGCACAAGCACTCACGTGCTCAGACTACATAGAAAACTTCCTACACTCAAATTCCTCAGCAGAGCTCAAACCTAGAAGAATTACTATGGCAACAGAAGCCACACCTCAGCAGAAATAAATCACCTCAGCAGGGCTGGAAAAGTTATCACATTTACATTACACAAGCTTGTGTCCACTCTGCAGATCTCACACAGAAAGCTCAGACCAATTCAGTGCTCAGACAATCAAGAAGCAGGAATCTCAACACTGTTGCAAACATAAAAACACAAATACCTAGACTAGTTGTATTGGTTTCAATATCCTCCAGACTGATACTCCTGTAAGACATGAGGAACTTCCTAACCAAGTGTTAGTGATCCCCAAGAAAACCAGACAGGAGCCAGCCAGTCTGATGCAACTCACAGCACGATCTTTTTTTTTTTTTTTAAACATTTCAAAATTTATCCCCTTTCCCAGTTCTTCATACTCCCCCCAAAACCCCATCCCATCCCCCTCCCCCTGCTTTTATGAAGGTGTTTCCCCACCCACTCCCAACTCCCCACCATCCCATTCCCCTCCACTGGGGCATCAAGCCTTCACAGGACCGAGGACTTCTTCTCCCATTGATGCCCAACAAGGCCATCCTCTGCTACATACGAGGCTGGAGCCATGGGTCTCTTCACGTATACTCTTTGGTTAGTGATTTAGTCCCTGGGAGATCTGGAGAGTCTGGTTGTTTGATCTTGTTGTTCTTCCTTTAGGGTTGCAAACCCCTTCAGCTCCTTCAGTCCTTTTTCTAACTTCTCCATTGGGGACCCACTGCTCAGTCCAATGGTTAGCTGAGAGAGCATCTGCTTCTGTATTTGACAGGCTCTGACAGAGCCTCTTTGGAGAAAGCTATATCAGGATCCTGTCGGCATGCACTTCTTCTTAGCAGTCACAATACTGTCTGCATTTGGTGACTGTATATGGAATGAATCCCTAGGTGGGGCAGTCTTTGGATGGCCTTTCCTTCAGTCTCTGCTCCACATTTGTCTTTGTATTTGCTCCCAAGAGTATTTTGTTTTCCCTTCTAAGAAGAAGTGAATCATTCACATTTTGGTCTTCCTTCTTGATCTCCATGTGGTCTATGAATTGTATCTTGGATATTCCAAGCTTTGGAGCTAATATCCACTTATCAGTGAGTGCATAGCATGTGTGTTCTTCTGTGATTGGGTTAACTTACTCAGGATGATATTTTCTAGTTCCATCCATTTGCCAAAGAATTTTATGAAGTCATTTTTTTAATAGCAGAGTAGTACTCCACTGTGTAAATGTATCACATTTTCGGTATCCATACTTCTGTTGAGAGATATCTGGGTTCTTTCCAGCATATTGTAAATAAGGATTCTATGAACACAGTGGGGCATGTGTCCTTGTTACATGTTGGAGCATCTTTTGGGTATATGCCCAGGAGTAGTGTAGCTGAGCCCACTATGTTCATAGCAGCCTGATTTATAGTAGTCACCTGAATTTTTTATCTTAGCCATTCTGACTGGTGTGGGGTGGAAACTCACGATTGTTTCGCTTTTCATTTCCCTGATGACTAAGGATGTTGAACATTTCTTTAGGTGCTTCTCGGCCATTTGATATTCTTCAGTTGAGAATTCTTTGTTTACCTCTGTACCCCATTTTTAATATGGTTATTTGATTCTCTAAAGGCTAACTTCTTGAGTTATTTGTATATATTGAATATTAGCCCTTTCTTGGATGTAGGATTGGTAAAGATCCTTTCCCAATCTGTTGGTTGCCATTTTGTACTATGGACCATGCCCTTTGCCTTACAGAAGCTTTGCAATTTTAAGAGGTCCCATTTTTCTATTGTTGATCTTAGAGGAGAAGCCATTGGTGTTCTGTTCAGGAATTTTTTCCCTGTGCCCATGTATTTGAGGCTTTCCCCTTCTTTCTCTCCCATTAGTTTCAGTGTATCTGGTTTCATGTAGAGATCCTTGATACACTTGGACTTGAGTATTGTACAAGGAGATAAGAATAGATCGATTTACATTCTTCTACATGCTGACTGCCAATTGAACCAGCACCATTTGTTGAAAATGCTGTCTTTTTTCCACTGGATGGTTTTAGCTCCTTTGACCAAGATCAGTGACCATAGGTGTATGGGTTCATTTCTGGGTCTTCAATTCTATTCCATTGATCTTCCTGCCTGCCTCAGTACCAATACCCTACAGTTTTTAATCACTATTGCTTTGTAATACAGCTTGTGGTCAGGGATTGTGATTCCCCCAGAAGTTCTTTTATTATTGAGAATAGTTTTCGATATACTTGAGTTTTTGTTATTCAAAATAAATTTGCAAATTGCTCTTTCCAACTCTATAAAGAATTGAGTTGGAATTCTGATGGGGACTGCACTGAAGCTATAGATTGCTTTCAGCAAGGTGACCATTTTTACTATATTAATCCTGCCAATCCATGAGCAGGGGAGGTCTTTCCATCTTCTGAGATCTTTGATTTCTTTCTTCAGAGCCTTGAAGTTCTTGTCATAAAGATCTTTCACTTGCTTGGTTAGAGTCACACCAAGGTATTTTATACTGTTTGTGACTATAGTGAAGGGAATCATTTCCCTAATTTCTTTTTCAGCCTGTTTATTCTTTGAGAAGAAGAAGGCTACTGATTTGTTTGAGTTAATTTCATATATCAGCACATTGGTGAAGTTGTTTAGCAGTTTTAGGAGTTCTCTGGTGGAATTTTTAGGGTCACTTATATATACTATCATATCATCTGCAAATAGTGATATTTTTACTTCTTCGTTTCCAATTTGTATCCCTTTGACCTCGTTTTGTTGCCTAATTGCTCTGGCTAGGACTTCAAGTACTATATTGAATAGGCAAGGAGAGAGTTAACAGCCTTCTATTCAAGCTAGATCAGCCCACCCGCCAATGCACCACCATCACACAGGACAGTTTTGGTCGGGAGGGAGCCCTGAATATCTATCTGGGCAAGGCTTTATAGTAAGCAGCAAGCAAGGGATAAGTATGCAAGCATTTAATTGGAAAGCTACTGTAGCCTTTAACATAATTGGCTAATGCTGGGTGTCATATAATTTGATTTCTGCTTCCCTATGCATTGGTGATAGGTAGGCAGGAAGTAGGCTTGTAACCTGGGGGTGCAGGTTTGTTAGAGGAATAACCTGGCCTTCTTGGAAGTGTAACCTGGAAACTCTAGTCTTATTGGGGATTAGCCTAGAGACTGGAGCTAGGCTCAGGTTTTGTTGGGGGACAACTTAAAAACTAATGCTAGGTATCAGCCTGTTAGTTTATTTGAGTTCAAACTTAGGTCAGGTTCTATAAAATGGGGTCTGAACGTATAAGATTTGACCTCTCATCAGAAGAGTGGTTCCCCACCTATACCCTTCAGAGCTTTTCAATGACTCTTGCCAGGTGATCTCCTATCAGACATCCTGCATATCAGATATTTACTTTATTCTAACAGTAGCAAAATTACATTAGTAAGTAGCAATGAAAATACTTTTATGTCTGAGGAGGATGGGGATCACCACAACATGAGGAACTATATTAAAGGGTCCCAGGATCAGAAAGGTGAGAACTACTGCCTTAAAAGGACTTACAACTTTTGCAGCATTCACAAGACTCTTAGCCACCTGTGACTCCAAATCTAGACTACCTGACCCCCTCTTCTCTCTTGCATGCCTGAAGGGCCTATGAACTAGCAAAGGCAAACTAACAGGTACATAAACCAATAAATATATGGGTTTAAAAAATGAGAAAATGAGAAGTTAAAAATTTTTTGACACAGGGAGCACCTGGTGGCTATGGTAGGTTAACAGTTTGTCTCCATGTGGGATTGACAAACACACAGGGATGTAGTCCACCTGTGAGGGGTTGTTCTTGATTGAATTGTTTGAAGTGGGAAAACCTACCCTGAATCCCGTTCTTTGGAGGAGGAAATATCTTGCACAAGTAATCCAGCCCTTGGGAGGTGGAGAGAAGTCACTAGAAGTTTGAGGCTATCCTCAACTATACAGCTTTTTAGGCGAATCAGGTTGGTTACATGGCACTGTGTCTTTAAAAAAAAAAAAAGAAAGAAAAAGAAAAAAAAAAGAAATGCTAAATGGTTTATTTTGTTTTGGGTTTTTTGGGGGGGTTGTTTTTTTGTTTTGTTTTGTTTGGTTTGGTTTGGTTTTTTGGTTTTGGTTTTTTGAGACAGGGTTTCTCTGTATAGCTCTGACTGTCCTGGAACTCACTTTGTAGACCAGGCTGGCCTCCAACTCAGAAATCTGCCTGCCTCTGCCTCCTGAGTGCTGGGATTAAAGGCGTGCGCCACCACACCCGGCTGCTAAATGTATTTTTAAAGTCATAAAATTACAGTGGCACATACTTAGGAAAATGAACAAAGCCGATGAAGAGGACAGGGCAATGGGGCATGAGTCATGCCAAAGTCTGTCTTACACATGCAGAGAATGGCATCACGAAACCAAAGGCAAAATGAACATATTTGGGGAGGCCTATGGGAGACATTTTCCAAAATGCTTACTCAGCATGGCAGAGAGTATCTTGACAGGGCTGTCTTCCTGTCACTTAACCTTTATCACCAATAGATGTCAATATATTCCCATAGTAACTGCATTGATCTAACATTTAAGTGGCTACTCAGTAGAAATGCAAATAAAAGTGTGGTAAACTCACCCATCAGAGAGCAGGGCTACATAGCAAGTACACCAGACACTACATTGACTTAGCCGAGGCCTCTAAAATATAGTCAATAAATAAGAAAATAATAAACATAGCAAAAGAAGTGCCCAGGCTGTGTCCCTGAGCTGTTGTGCTTGTCTGGTGTGTGTGAAGATGATCTCTAACAGAGGACTGAAGGGGGAGAGGAGAGAGAGAGCCTAAAAATGGTTTCAAGTCCCAGATATATGTAAATAGAACAAATGCCCAAAAAATGCCACTTAGAAATTATACAGATCTGATCATTTTCAACACAAACAAAGGATTTAATTCTGAAAAAAATTTTCCCACCCGTAATGACTTGTAAGGATGAACTAATTTCTCAGATATGATTCAAGCAGTCCAGGCTAGCCTTGAGGTCACTGTGTATCCAGACTGCCCTAGTTGTCACTATGTAGGAAGCTGACCTTGAACTCATAATCTTGCTGATCCTGTCTCCCAACTTGTGGTTGTGGATGCTCTAAACTATTCACAGGAATACTTTTTTGATATTTCTGGGGATCAAATCCATTGACCTCCAGCATGCTAGGCAATTATTCAATCACTTATATATTTTCCCAGATCAATTATGTCCTTCAATTTAATACAAATTTGGGTCAATTATCTAATTGAAAAATAGGCAAATACAAATGTCTTAGTTATTGGAGTTAAGTACCAAGCTTGATCTCCAAGGAACAATGGAAGTTTCTTTTTAGTAATTTCCATTTCAATTTTGTTTTGTGGATAAAATTTCTAGGTGGGAATGGACAAAGAGTTCATGTCAACGTGCCAGGAGGTGAAAAAATAGTTTTCCTGTATGTGATGCCACAAATAAAGGCAATGTAAACTATAGGGACACCCAGGAGCAAATTCCTTTTCTAAACCCCCAAATCTCCCAACATTCCCTTGCCACACCCCACCTGCACCTCCAGAAACAAACACACCCACATATGAACATGCACACACACACAAACACACATTTCTAGGTAGAGATGGGACAGAGTTCATGACAACCCGGCAGGGGTTGGGAAAATAATTTTCCTCTGTGTGATGTCAATAAAGGCATAAGGACATTCAAAGGCTGATTTCCTTCTCTGAAACCCAGATATTCCCAACAATCCTCCTCCCTGCCACAGCCTCTGAGGGCCTGATTTCTAGGCTCCACCTTACCTAGGTGGAGCTTCCTACATAAAGAACCAAGGTCCTCTCCCAGGCAACACTCCAGATGAGCTAGTCCTTCTGATAAAAATCTGCTCTCTCCCAGAGAGCCCACTGATTCTCTTGAAAAAGCCTGCTAGACAAGAGTTGTACCTGAAAGAGGTCCATCACCAGTATCGCACCTCTTTAGGCACCACCCACCAAGTGCAAACAAAATCACAACATGGAGGGAGTGAGGCCCAGCAGCACCAGCGCTGACCTCGGGCCCACTCCTGCCAAGCACCCTCGCCTCCAACTACAGCAGCCTGCTCAGTGGGACCTGGAACGGCCTATCCAGCCCTCGACCTGGCAAGGACAGGCTGAGATCTCGCCCACCAGCCCGCTTGGGTCAACTCTCCTGGACATGCGCTGGGAACTCATACACAGCCAGACGGGATCCTTCAGTTCTTCAGTAAGAGACAGCAAGGGCTTGGAATACGCCTCTCCCTCAGGGATGCCGTGGATGAACGCTCCAGATGGCCTGGACCCAGGCCTTCATCTCTCATCTTCTTCACTAGGTGGTCAAGTCCCAGATGGCTGGAGTCCTTCAGCCTCTCCTGCTGCTGAGAGTTATGCTCTGTGGTCCACCTGGAATCTCAAAGGCAGCATGCTGAAGCCTCTTCCAGACTCGCCTCTGCAGCCTCTCCCTCCATCTCCTCCTCCTAGTCACCAAGAACAGTGCCCTCTGAGTCCTGTGAGACCTACTTGCCCTCCATGCAAGGCCAGGAGGCGCCTCCTCTTCTAGGAAAAATGGACAGCTCCAGCAACACACACCAACATGAACAATTAATTACCCGGACTCCCAGACCTCCTGTGGACACCCAACAACCTAATGTTGAGCCTGTGTGCACACAGTGCTTTCTGCTGCACACTAGAGACAGGAGATAAAGTCTTCAAGAAGTGTGGAGACACTACATCATAGCTTGGAAGTTTAAAAAAAAAAATCTGCCTTTGACAACCAGAAGATGGATTGACAAACTTGGAGCTTTATCTCAAAACCTTCCATTTCCCCATCCTTGGTGGTTCCCGGTAAGAAACCTGACAGCTCTACTGTTTCTCCCAAAGCAAGAAACCACTGGGTTTGCTCTGCTGCCAGTGTCTGTCCTTACTGTTTTTCCGTGGCTGAATAAAGACTTATCCAGGTTGGTTCAAGCTGCTCTCCTCAGAAACTGACAATACCATAGGAGGAGAAGATGGTTCCAGCCCTGAATGGATGATGTCTTCCCTTCTTCTCATCCATCCCTCTGCCTGCTGGAGTGGTCTTCACCTGTCAGTCTCCTCAGAGGGAGACTTGATGCAGATTGTCACCAGCTGTGTTCAGTATTCACTGGATGGATCGCTCTTTTCGACTTTAGCATTAGATTCATGGAAAGTGTTTGGGGTTAGTGTTCTTCCAAATTGTTTTATATTTTTAACTTAGTAAAATTTTTTTATCTCCAGTAAACTTGTATGAAATGTTCAGTCATTGTTGAATTTGCCTCATCGTGTATGGAAATAAAATATTACCTGTAAAGTTTAAGCCTATGCCATAATTTTGTTTTCTTGAAGCTTTAAGACACCGTGGGGAACAGCTTACAGGTGCACATAATCACAAAATGAAAATAACACAGAAGCAGCAAGGTCTGTCAGCTGATGTTGGAGCTGACATGATATAGGGGCTGAAAGAATGGGTTGGGCCTGGTGGTGTTGGTACATGCTGTTGGTCTCAGTACTCACAAAGCAGAGACAGGCAGATCCCTGAATTTGAGGCTAGCTGGGCCCACAAAAGCCCTGTCTTACAAAAATGAGAGAGAGACAGAGGGAGGGGGGAGGGAGGGAGGGAGAGAGAGAGAGAGAGAGAGAGAGAGAGAGAGAGAGAGGAAACCTAAGATTTGTTTGGAAAGTCAGTTGCATTGTATAGATTTTTTTTGTAACACAGACTCATGAAGAAACTTTTCCCAGCAGCAGACAAAGGAGAAAGGATGCTCTGCTGAAGCAAGCAGGTGGAAGGACGTGTGATGAAGGGGACTTCACTAACTACAAGCAGGTATTAATTAGTCTGCCTTATGCTGCATAGTTGAGCTAAATTTGTCAGGACTCCAAGGAAAGAATCAGACCAAAATATTTCTGGTGGTGTGTTGCAGTTTCTTGCCACTTCCACAGACTCAGGCTGATTGGCAGAGTGAGGTCAGCTGAGACAGATCCGCCTGCTGAGGCAAGACACATGCTGAGGCAAGGCAAGGCCATTGGAGAACAAGCGATATCTGGAGGGAGTGTAAAGGGGACTCACTGCCAGGGAAAGAGGCTGCTCTTGGCTTGCTTACATAGCGAAACACTTGTTGGTCTCTCCTGGACCCTGATCTTTGCTCTGTCATGAGAGGCACAGCTCCTAGCACCCATATTTGTCAGAATCCCTCCTGCCTGGACGTTCCTATTAGGTCCTGCCACCGGAAGCTATCCTGTCTCTTCTAAACTGGAATGATGTTACATCGGAGAAGTGTTTGCAAGTGGATCTAGCTGCTGCTGCCAACCTGTGACCTCAACTGCCAATTTCCAGACAACACAGATAGCAGTTGCTCCAAACAACCATTTGTAAACAGGTCCACTTCCCTAGTATCCTGACTTTTCTACTACCTCTGGCGGGTGGTGGCTAAAAGTGTAGTTAAAGCATTGAGGAACCATCATTAAAATAGGCATTGAAATAATTAAAGTTAGAGAGAAAGACAGAAAGAGAAAATAAATTGGTATTTTTCTTTTCCTTCCTCTGTCTCTCCTTTTACCAAATTCACACCAACCTCCTTGTAATCCTACTATAGGGAAACACAGCATAAAAGCAGGAGACTACGTAATGTTGGAAATACTGCCAATTAGTAGGAAAGGTTAAAGTTTTCAATAAAGTGTAGTAGGACAATTTATTGGATCTGCATATGAGAAAAACTGAAATGGATCACTATCTGCATTTTCAAACTAAACCTTTATGTCGAGTACACTTAAACAGCTCATTTGTGCCAGGGATGGTGGCTCACACCTTTAATCCCAGCACTTTGGAGGCAGAGGCAGGCAGATTTCTGAGTTCGAGGCCAGCCTGGTCTACAAAGTGAGTGCCAGGACAGCCAGGGCTACACAGAGAAACCCTGTCTCGAAAAACAAAAACAAAAACAAAAACAAACAAAAAAGCTTATTTGCGCTGGTTGAAGTGGTATTTAACTGTAATTTCAGGGTAATGCAGAATGAGCAGAAGATAAAACACAGTCTCAACTACAGAGCAAGTTCAAGGTCAGCTTGGGTTCCACAGGACCATGGGGGAAAAGGAGGGAAAAACAAAAAACAAAAACAGGAGGCACCATTTATACCAGCAGATGGACAATTGCTTAGAAATCCAGGTCACTAAGTGCAGTAAGACAGAGCCTTTACAACACACAGTATTAGGACAGGTACTTAAGAAGAGCAAAAACCTATACACACAGTATTAGGACAGGTACTTAAGAAGCCTTCAGTGGGGTTGGGGAGATGGCACAGAGGTTAGGAACACTGAATGTTCTTCCAGAGTTCCTGAGTTCAATTCATAGGAGTCACATGGTGACTCATAACCATCTGGAATAAATGAAAAACAAAGGAAGAAGAAGCCTTGCAGGGCAGTGGGGAGGCAGAGGCAGGCAGATCTCTGTTGAGTCCTGTCTGGTCCAGAGATCAAATTCCAGGTCAGGCAGAGCTACACAGAGAAACTCTGCCTCAAAAACAAACAAATGAACAAACAGAAAATCTGCTTAAGCAGGAAATGTGGACCAGGCAGGCTGTCAGGGGCAGGCAGGCTGTCAGGGGCCATTCGTTCCTGAGCTCTTGAGGGGTAGAAGGGAGTGATTTCTGTGTGTTCAAGTTTGCACTCCAACAAATAGCAACAGTTCCATTTCTTACTTTTAAAATGACTATACCAAGCTGGGCGTAGTGGTGCATGCCTTTAATCCCAGCACTCGGGAGGCAGAGGCAGGTGGATTTCTGAGTTCGAGGCCAGCCTGGTCTACATAATGAGTTCCAGGACAGCCAGGGCTACACAGAGAAACCCTGTCTCGAAAAGCCAGAAGAAGGAGGAGGAGGAGGAGGAGGAGGAAGACTATACCAAAGCAAAGTTTGCACATCAAACTCCACTCATAAACTAATAAAATGTATATATCAAAATAGATGAGGGTGGGAAAAGGAGCTTAAGAGAGAAAGAACAAATCATGTACACGCTATTGTAATTCTGTAGTATGGGGGAACGATAGTGCAGGCTTTAATTCCAGCACTCACAGAAGCAGATGCTAAACAGTAGATTTTGAATTCAAGGCCATTGGGTCTGCATTGTGATTTCCAGGCTGACCAGAGCAAAATAATGAGACCCTGTTAAAGGAAAATAAAACTGTGCCTTAGAGTTCAGAATTACTAAAAGAGAAATTTTAAATGTTTTCACCACAAAATGATTTGGACGTGAGGTGAAAAGCAGGCTCATTAGGTTTGTAACAGGGCCCCAGACCTTAGCACAACTGGCTCCATGATGGAAGTACCACCACTCAGGTGTTAAAAGTCAACAAGTGGATAGCAACACATCCAAAACAAAGACCTAATCCATCAAAGACTACTGTTCTGGGCAAGTCTCTAAATGTGATTTTGACAGACCAGATCTTTTGGGTTCACACTCCGTCTTAGAGAGCCTGACCTAACAAGCCCATACCTACCACCAGTTTCCAGGATACCTCCCAACAAGACCTGTGTCTAGTACCAGTTTCCAGGATATTCCCCAACAGCTCTGCACCCCCCAGGTTACAAGCCTGCCCCTGAAACTTCACTTCCTAACAACCACCAACCAGAAGGAAAGCAGAAATTAAGTTTATGATTAGGCTCCCAGCACCAGCCAAATATGTTGAAGGCCATAAAGACCTTCTAGAAACTTAAACTCGTGTATGTGCAGGCTTCTCTTAAATACCACACAACAGCCTCATTTAATCATTAATGATCTATACATCACAGGACTTTATATAAATGAATACAAACAGTCACTACTTACAATTGAGAAATAAAGTCATTAGGACAAGTATGGTGTAAGAGAGAACAGGGTTCTCTTTTTTCCTTTTTTTTTTTAAATTGGATATTTTCTTTATTTACATTTCAATGTTTTCTCCTTTACAGGTCTCCCCTTCAAAAACCCTCTATCCCATCCCTCCTCCCCTTGCCTCTATGAGGATGTTCACCCACCTATCCACCTCATCGTGTCTTCCTGCCTGGCATTCCCTTACACTGGGGAGCATTGAATAACTTCAGGCCCAAAGGCCTTTCCTCCCACAGATGTCCAACAAGGCCATCCTCTGCCACATATTCAGCCAGCACCACGGGTCTCTCTATGTGTCCTCTTTGGTTTGTGGTCCAGTCCCCAGGAGCTCCATCCATGGGGCTGAAAACCGCCTCAGCTCCTTAGGACCTTTCTCTAACTCCTCCATCAGGGACCTCTTGCTCAGTCCAATGGTTGGCTGTGAGCATCCACCTCTGTATTTGCCAGGCTCTGGCAGAGCCTCTCAGGAGACAGCTACATCAGGCTTCTATCACCAAGCACTTCCCAGCATCCACAATAACATCTGGGTTTGGTGTCTGTATGTGGGATGGATCCCCCAAGTGGGCCAGTCTCTGGATGGCCTTTCCTTCAGTCTCTGCACCACACATTATCTGCATGTTTCCTCCTGTGAGTGTTTTGTTCACTCTTCTAATTAAGAAGCACTAAAGCATACCCTAAAGCATACACATTTTGGACTTCCTTCTTCTTAGGCTTCACATGGTCTGTAAATTGAATCTTGGTTATTCCAAACTTTTGGGCTAATATCCACTTAACAGTGAGTACATACCCTGTGTGTTCTTCTGTGACTGAGTTACCTCACTCAGAATGATATTTTCAAGTTCCATCCATTTGCCTGCAAATTTCATGAAGTCATTGTTTTTCACGGATGAGTAGTACTCCATTGACTAAATGTACCACATTTTCTGTATCTGTTCCTCTCTTAAGGGACATCTGGGTTCTTTCCAGCTTCTGCCTATTATAAATGAGGCTGCATCAATGAACACAGTGGAGCATGTGTCCTTATTACATGTTAGAGCATCTTCTGGATAGATGCCTAAGAGTGGTATAGCTGGGTGCTCTCAAGGGCTCATCAAGAACTGCCTGCTATCCCAGCTCCTGGAGATCCAGAGCCCTCTTCAGGCCTCCAAGTGCATACAATTACATACACAGACCCCAAACACAAACACACCAGCATAGCTAGTGTAGCCTGAAGTCTAGGTTCTCTTCTCTCAAAAAGTTAAAATAAAAGGAGCCAATATGAATTCAATGTAAAATAAAAATCTCAGAGACAAGAACTAGTAAAAAATACATCAACATAAGATGTTATTATTGGCATCAGTTCCAAAATCAAATATTAATGATAAGTGTGAAACATCCTAAACAAGTTAATTGTGTGAAATTGCCTCTGCTTACCCATAACTGGAAACAGAATTTCTCTCAAAACAAAGGAAGGCACCTCACACACCAGTGACACTCAAACACACACAATCACACACATGCACAAACACATACAAATCCAGTGAAGATGACTGAGTTCAGTGGAAAAGGCAAACTTTTTAATAACATATAACAAGACCATGCTTTTGTACATGAAAACTGAAATTGAATCACTATCTTGGCTTTACATAATGCATGACTTCCGGATCAAGATGTTAAGTCAACTGGTTGTGGTGGTGCATGCTTTTAGCAAGATCACTGAGGGCACAAAGAGAAGACAACCAAGATTCAAGGCTGCACTGGCTACACTGCTCCTTCCTGAGTGGGAACCACGAGGTGAACTGTGAAAGGTAGCATGTAAAACCACAAGGAAAGGCCCAGTGTGTGGAGCCCCGCTGAGAACCCACGTGAAGGCCGATGGCTGAAGGCCCAAGGGTCAGGAGGTGCATACACTCTCAGCTACAAAGAGCATTCAGAGACAACCAGGGCTACATGAGACCATGGGTCAAAGAAAGTAAAAACGAAGAATGAAGGACCGGAGAGATGATTCAGCCCTTAGAAGAATGGTTCTCTACCTAAGGCTCTCAGTCCCTCTGAGCATTTGAGTGAATCTTGCACTTTGATCACCTATCGCATATCATGGGTATCAGATATTTACACACTATATCAACAGTAGGAAAATTACAGTTATGAAGTAGCAATGAAGATACTTTTATGTCTGGGGAGGGTAAGTAAGGAACTGTATTAATGGGACCCAGCATTAGGAAGGATGAGAACCACTGCCTTCAAAGGACTTACAATGCTGTTTGCAGCATTCATGTGACTTTTAGCCACCTGTGGATCCAAGTGCGGACACTCTGACACCCTCTTCTCTCCAAGATCTTGCATGCCTATAGGGCGTATGAACTGACAAAGGCATACTATCAGGCACATAAACAAATAAATACTTATTTTAAAAGAATGAGAAAATTTGAAGGTAACACTTTTGACACAGGGAGTGCCTGGTGCCTGTGGTTGGTTATCAGCTTGTCTCCACGTGAGATTGACAAAACCCCAAGGGATCTAGTCCACCTGTGAAGAGTTGTTCTTGATTGACTCATTTACATTGGGAGGGACCACCCAGAATCCAGTTCTTTGGAGGTGTAAAAAACGTTGGTACATGTGTTCCAACCTTGGGAGGTGGAGAGAAGTCACCCAGAAGTTGGAGGATTTCCTCAACTACAACTGTGTTTTAGGCGAATTGGGTTGGTTATGTGGCACTCTGTCTTAAAAGAGAGATGCCAAGTGTGTTTTTAAAGTCACTACATAACAGTGGTGCATAATTAGGAAAGTGGACAAACCTAAGGAAGAAGAGTTATGCCAACATCTATCTTACACGTGTCCAAAGATGTCATCACAAAACTGAAGGAGAAGAGAACAAACGTAGAGGGGGCCTTTGGGAGGCGGTTTCCAAAATCCTTACTCCGCAGAGCAGACAGAATCATCGCAGGACTGTCATCCTGTCGCTGAACCTAACTTGCCAATGATTATCAGCATCCTCGACTAGTAGTGGCATTGATCTAACATTTAAATGGTTAGAAGAACTCAAGGGAGATGCAAATGAAAAAGTATGGTACACTCACCCATCAGAGTATGCCAGACACACACTGACTTACCCGGGGCCTCTAAAATAGAGTCAATAAGTAAACAAATAAGAAATCTAGGGAAAAAAGGACCCAGGCTGTGCCCTTGAGCTGTGTGCTTGTCTGGTATGTGTGAGGATGACCTCTTACAGGGGACTGAAGGGAGAGAGACTGCAAAATGGTTTCAAGTCTCAGACACATAGAACTGTAGCAAAATGTTCAACAATGCCACTTAGAAATCAAGCAGATCAGAGCTTCATTATCATTTTCAACACAAACAAAGCATTTAATAATGGAACTCTTTCATCCCACTCTTGATGGCTTGTGAGGAGGAACTAATTTTCTCAGACACAATTCAATCAGGCCAGGCTAAGCCTTGAGTTAACTATGTACCCAGACTGGCCTAGTTGTCATCATGAAGCAGGCTGGCCTCGGACTCAATCTTGCTCTTATCGTCTCCCACTCTCTGGTTCTAAAGTACTCACAGGAATACATTTTTGATGTTTCTGAGGATCAAATCCATTGACCTCCAGCATGCTAGGCAATACTCAAATCACCCATGGATTTTCCCAGATCAGTTTATGTACTTCAGTGTAATACAAATTTGAGGCCATTTTTCTAATAGAAAAATAGGCACCTAAAAATATTTTAGTTACTGTCGTTAAGTTCCAAGCTTGGTCTCCAAAGAACAACTGAAGTTTCACTTTGATAATTTGCATTTCCATTTTCTTTTGCGAATGAAGAGACTTTCTAGGATGGGACAAAGACTTCAGGACAACCTGGATCGGGGTGGCAAGATAACGTTTCTGTGTGTAATGCCACAAAATTCAGGCGTTTTTTTCTCTTGATCCCAGATATCCCCAACACTCATTACCCCTGCAACCTCATCCTGCCCCACCCAGTCCACCCCTCCAGGGCCTATGCCCTAGGCCCCGCCCTACCTGGGCGGAGCTTCCTTGGGAGCCAGGAATATATAAAGACCTCAGGTCTTCTCCCAGCCAACACTTTGGATCAGCTAGTCCTTCCTATCATATCTGCTCTCTCCCAGAGAGCCTACAAAGTCTCTTGGAAAAGCCGGCCAAACAATAGTTGTACCTGCAAGAGGTACAGCTCACAGGTCCAGCATCAACATCGCATCTCTTTGGGCACGAACTACCAACTACCCACATCACCACAACATAGTGGGAGTGAGGCCCCGCAGCACCAGCGCTGACCCTGGACCCAATCCTCCCAAGCACCCTCAACTCTACCTAGACCAGCCTGCTCAACACGACCTGGAAGGGAGTATGGAGACTTCCAGCGACTGCCTCACCTCCGTGGTGTTCCTGACCTCTGGCTCTGCCCTGCAACTGCCCCTGGACGACTTCTACCTGCACATTGAGCCCCAGCCCAACTCGATCCTGCAATTGTCGCTCCCAGGACACACCATCCTCGTGGTTCCCGAGGGCCTCCAGGACTCAACTTGGCCAGGACATCCTGAGTTCTCCCCTTCACGCCCGCTTGCATCCCCTCTCCTGAACATGCCCCGGGACCTCATAGTCATCCAGCCAGAATCCTTCAGTGCTTCGGTAAGAGACAGCGAGGGCTTGGAATACGCCTCTCCTTCAGGGATGCCATGGATGAACGCTCCAGATGGCCTGGACCCAGAACTTGATCTCTCATTTTCTTCATCAGATGGCGGGAGTCCTTCAGCCTCTCCTGGTGCAGAGAGTTTTGCTTCGGGGTCCACCTGGAGCCTCCAAAGTAGCATGCTGGAGCCGCTTCCAGACTCACCACTGCAGCCTCTCCCTCCATCTCCTCCTCCCAGCCACCAAGAACAGAGCCCTCTGAGTCCCACGAGCCCTCTGAGTCCCCCCAGACCTAATCGCCCTCCATGCAAGGCCAGGAGACGCCTCCTCTTCTAGGAAAACTTCAGTGCTCCAGCAATACACAGCGAAATGGACAATTAATTGCCTCGAATCCCAGACCTCCTGTGAACACCCAACAACCTAATGTTGAGCCTGTGTGCACACAGGGCTTTCTGCTGCACACTAGAGACAGGAGATAAAGACTTCAAGAAGAGTGGAGACACTACAGCACACCTTGGAAGTTTTTTAAAAATCTGTCTTTGAAAACCAGAAGATGAACTGTCAAACTTCAGGCTCCATCTCAAAACCTTCCATTGTCACCTGATGGGCATTGGTAGATCCCAGTAAGAACCCTGTGAGCCTCCCCTGTTTCCTGGAAACAAAAACCACTCGGTTTGCTGCCCGTGTCTGTCCTTGACTGAGTGAAGACTTGTCCTAGTCGGTTCAAGCTGCTCTCCTTGGAAACTGACTATACCATAGGAGGAGAAGATGGTTCCAGCCCTGAATGGATGATGCTACTTCACTCCTTCTCATCCATCCCTCTGCCTGCTGGAGTGGCCTACACCTGTCAGTCTCCTGAGAGGGAGACTTGATGCAGATTGTCACCAGCTGCTTTCAGTATTCACTGGATGGACCCCTCTTCTGACTGACATTCTCACAGTGACTTTAGCATGAGACTCACGGGAAGAGTTTGGGTAACTGGTCTTCCAAATTGTTTAATTTGGTTTTTTTTTTCCTCCTGTAAACTTGTATGAAAGGTTCAGTCATTATTGAATCTGCCTCAGCATGTGTGGGAATAAAATATTACCTGTAAAGTTTAAGCCTATGAGATAATTTTGTTTTTCTAAAGCTTTTACCTTTTAAGACACCACAGGGGAAAATGTACAGATGCACTTAATGACTACTTCCTTAAAGAGGAGTTCTGGGAGTGACTCGCCAGCTGCCTGGTTCTGGATGGGAGGCCGGGGCCAGACTCAGAAGCCTGTTATTGGAGTAGAATCTTGAACAAATGCTATGTGTCCCTGAGGCCCAAGTCACAGCTAAGGTTTGGAAGGGGACATGGAGATGCTGGAAAGGACAGTGTGGGGGGAGAGTGGTTGGTGGTGCCTCTGCAGTTCTGTCCCATACCAGTTCACCCTCCAACAGTCAGCCAACCCAACTGTAGTGTCAGCAGGGGCTTCCCCTGCCTTGATAGGAGCTTCCAAGTCCTTTGGGGGGCTCTCCCACTTCAGTGGTTTGAATCCCCATGGTCCCCGTAGGTTCTTGTATTTAAATGCTTGGTTATTAGGAAGTGGTGTTACTTAAGAGGGGTTAAGAGGTATGGCCTTGTTGGAGGAAGTGTGCCACTGAGGGTGGGCCTTGGGGTTTCAAGAGCTCAAGCCACCCCTCGGATCCTGATGAAGAATTCTTACCTTCCTCTCCAGTGAAATGTCTTCCTGTGTCCCATCATGACAATAAAGTAAGCTCTGAAAGTATGCAAGTCCCAATTGAACTCTTTCTTTGATAAGAATTGCTTCCGTGGTATCTCTTCACAGCAACAGAACACGGACTAAGACACCTCCTTCCATCCAAGTTTTCACTAAATGACTTTAGTTCTCCACATGGCCTACGAGGGCAGGGACAAGTTTTGGTCAGAGTAGCCAGTGATAGCCCTGGGCCTGGCAAATACACTTGGGAAATACTAATCAATGCAGGCATGGATGAATGATAACAGAGAGGACATTCTGGAAGCCTGCCAGAGGCCAAGTATTCCTTTGAGGGCTCCTTGGAGTACAACTGACTGATGTTAGGTGGTCTGGTCCCGATTGACTCTTGACTTCCACATTGATTTTTGCAATTGGCTCCTGATCCAACTCACACTTCAAGCAAGAGTGACTCCCAGTGATCCCAGTGAGCCAAGCTGGGATGAGGAGGAAGAAGAAGAAGAAGAAGAAGAAGAAGAAGAAGAAGAAGAAGAAGAAGAAGAAGAAGAAGAAGAAGAAGAAGAAGAAGAAGAAGAAGAAGAGAGGAGGAGGAGGAGGAGGAGGAGGAGGAGGAGGAGGAGGAGGAGGAGGAGGAGGAGGAGGAACCTGTGGCTAAGTGATCAGGGAGCTGCCCATCCCAGCTCGTTACCCATCCCAGCAACCCAGATGAGCTGCAATTTTCCTCCAGTTCACACGTGAAGCCAAAACATCCCAGGCCTGGTTTTACTTTCCCTCCTAAGCCCTTACACTTCCCCAACTGGGGTCTTTCTGAAATCCTAGCTGTCTGTCCCCCAAGTGGAATGTGCCATACAGAGCCTGAAGTGGGATTATGGTAGAAATAAATAAAAGATTAGCTTCCGAGATCCAGGACTAAATAAAGGATTGGGTTCTTGGTGGTTGGGAGATAAAAGAAATTTGAGGGCTGGTTCATGGATGAACCCATTCAGAAGTAGTTTGTGGCAGGGTAGGATCAGAAGCTCAGCTTTCCCTGGGTCACTCCAAGCCACATTCACTGCCCACCCCAGTCATCTGGTTTCACTTGTGAGAAAGGAAACACAGGCTAAGGCAGTAAGGAGCCCATAGGGATTCTGAAGGGAGTGTGGGGAAAGCTAGGTAGTGACTGTAGGAGACACTTCCAGGTGCGCCATCCAGGTAACACTTCCCTTCACAAGAACACTCCAGAACATCCCTCGCCACCTAAGACCAAGCAAAAGCAGTCATGTGACTCAGGCTAGGCCTACTCTAGCCCAAATATAATAGTGTCCTGCTTGTCCTAGGTCCTGGTAGACTTGTTATAGCTTAGAAGAGTCTATGAGACTGATGCAGTGGAGTACCTAGATGAGGGGAGAGAGCGCCATAGAAGAACTCAGGGAGAAAATGAAAACAAGATACCATCACTGGGGATGGAAGAAAGGTCATGCGGTCATCTGGTGAGTCTGTGTTCAGTGTCAGGAGACCAGAGGAATGGCAGGCTGGGCCCACTAAGCCCTGTTTCCAAAAGCAGAGAGTTGATGTGGGTCCCTGTGATAGGAGCCTTCTCCACACAAACTGCATTACCACGCACTGAATCACAAGGTTGAGAGACTTCCATTTCTAGCACATGAGGCTTTGCAAAGATCTCTATGTTCACTGAATGGAGAGAGGGAGAAAAAAGCCCAAACATTACATTTGCTCTTTTACTTTCTACTTCTTGTTTTAGGAGCCACACACACACACACACACACACACACACACCAATCAGTTTCATATTTATTGCTTCTTCTTAAGGAATATGATTTAGGCTCAAGTTGAGGAGAATTACATAAGATCCTCACAAGACAGCTGAGAATGAGTTGCATGGATAGTTTAGACCCTAAACATGCCCTAACCTTTCTGAGCCTGCCTTACAGCCCAGAGTGTAACAGCCAAGAGCATCTGTCAGCTGGAGACCTGTGACTCAGGTAGCCAGCAGAGTGTGGGAATCAGGCTCAGCCACCCTTCCCTGTACCTCTCTCCCTGGTGCAAAGGCACTCATAACTCCAAAAACACTGCCTGATCCTGGAAAGCCATGGGCACAAAGGGAGTCCTCCGGGGTGTTAATTTCCACCTAATCCTGAGCCCTGCTTCCCACAGAGTAGATAACAGACAGCCTGCAGCAGGATTCCCAGGATGGCCTGCAGAAAATAGGATACCCGGGCCCCACCCATCCATCTGGTTGATCTCCTTAAAGCCCTGGAATGTACACGCTGAAAAGACTCCAGTCCCTTATATTCCATAAGGACTGAGTACCACTCCTCTAGACATTCTGCACGGGTTTGTAGTTCCCTCTGTTTCTGCAGATTCAAACATTCTACTGTGCTGCTCTGGGTCAGGCTCTATTCTAAATGCAAAGGGTGCAGCTGTGATGAGAACCCAGGCCCCGCCTACAAGAACACCACAGTGATTTCAGTCTCACAGCAATGCCGAGAAAGAAAGCATGGGCTGAAACTCCCATTCTTCAAATTAAAAAAATAGAGCTTAGCGGATGGAAGCCTATTGTCCAAGGTCACAGAGCTGCTAGATACACCCGTGGCTAGAATCAGCCCAAAACCTGCCCTCAGAGCACCACCGGGGATGGTGATGGAGCCTCAGTGGCTGAGCTAAAAGGGTTGTTAGACAGCAAATAGCTCCAGAAATATCCAAGAGGATAACTGTCATGTCAGCTCCAAGCAGTTGACAGTGATTGCCTCCATGTGTGAGGGAGGACTCTGTGCCACATTCAGGATCACGGACGAAGATGCTGCAATTGATTAATCATGGTCTACGGTGGATGTAAAACCAGGAAGTGGCTGCATGTGCACCACATATGCACATTAGCCCTGTGTGTGGACAGCTCTCCGGTCTCACTGAAGAGGAAACTGAGGACTCAGGGCAGGGCCTCCTAAATTCTAGTGCAAGGCTCTTACACTAAAGAGCATTACCTTTTCTGTGCAGCCTAGCTGATTAAACAAAGAAATAAAACACCAGGATCAAGGAACTCCCAATGTTAACACAAAAGTTGTTTGTTTGTTTGTTTGTTTGTTTGTTTGGGGGGGAGAGCTGAAAGGAAGAAGAGGCTTAAAAGGTAGAGGGTGTAGCCAGAAAGGCGATCGCTCCTATTTCCTCCCTTCCAAACCAAAAGGGAGACCCACATTCTGAACCTTCATCTGTCTCAGCACTGTACTAAGTACACCAACATACTCATTCCATCCTTTCCACTACCCAGTGGAAAGGCTCCGGGTGAGACGGCTCCCCTCTGCAGATTAGAAAACAGGGTTAGAGAGGCTTACTGACCGAGTGTGGCTAAGCTGGGCTCTCAGGTCTGTGGCTCCATAGCTTGCCCTCCAGGGCTGTACCAGTGCCAGTAGGGGGTGGTAGAACACGGGCTTTAAAGTCCAACTTTAAAGACTTTATTTTTTAATTCCAACTCTACTAAAAAAGCAAAAAAAAAAAAAAAAATGGCTTCAGTTCTTGAGCTTTAATGTTCTCCATGCCTTGATTTCTTTTTTTGTTGTTTGTTTTGTTTTTTCGAGACAGGGTTTCTCTGTATAGCTCTGGCTGTCCTAGAACTCACTTTGTAGACCAGGCTGGCCTCGAACTCAAAAATCTGCTTTTGCCTCCCAAGTGCTGGGATTAAAGGTGTGCGCCACCATGCCTGGCGATTTCTTTATCTATAAACAGGGAAAACAGGCCAGGTGTGGAGGCACACACTTTTTTTTTTTTTTTTTTTTTTTTTTTTTTTGGTTTTTCAAGACACGGTTTCTCTGTATAGCCCTGGCTGTCCTGGAACTCACTTTGTAGACCAGGCTAACCTCAAACTCAGAAATCCGCCTGCCTCTGCCTCCTGAGTGCTGGGATTAAAGGTGTGCGCCACCACGCCCGGCTTTTTTTTTTTAAGTGAATTTAAATGTACTTTATTTTTAGACAACTCACATGACATGTTTTTTTTTTCTTTCTTTCTTTAAAAAAAAAAAAAAAAAAAAAAGCAATGTCACTACTCCAAATAAATCAAAGTCAAAATAAAAGCTGGAGATGACATCGGTCCCATCTGTCCTAAGTCCTGGTGTTGTGTGGCTGGTAAACAGCAGCCAATTATGGTGACAGGTGATAGAACCAATTTGCTAACATTTTTCCATGTCTAAGCCATCTTTAAAGAAAATCATGGAGTCATACCATCTTCACGGTAGTCCAGAAGAGTGACCATACCGTCTGGATTCGTGTCTTCACCAGTTAAAAAACTGGTAGTTATTGATATCAGCAAGGATGTGCTTAATCTGCTCTGCAGCTCCAGCCATAAAAGGCTCGACTCTTTCTGGTTTCTGTCCTTCAAGTTTGCCTTTGAGTGATTTCATGTAGTCTTTGATGTGCTTTTTGTAGGCCTCTTTTGCCTCAGTACCTGTGCCATCCGGACCTTCTGCGGAGGCATTTCCACCAATGAGCAAGTCAACAATGGCACCCTCTCTTCTACTGACCATCTTGCCCTCCACCTCCAGGCACAGCCTGTCCAAGATCTTGTAGATGTCAGAGAACAGCTAGTCATGGCTGATGAGGTCCGGGTAGATGATCATGGTGACGCTGGGGACAGCAGCACTAGCCTGACAGGGCAGAGCGAGAGCGGTGCAGCCTGAGCGGCTCTGGGCGGGCGGGGGTGGGTGGAGGAACAGGCGGAAAAGCGGAGGCACACACCTTTAATCCAAGCACTTGGGAGACAGAAACAGGCACATGTCTGTGAGTTCAAGGCCAACCTGGTGTACATATCAAGTTCTAAGCTAGCTAAGGCTACATAGTAAGAGCCTGTTAAAAGGGGGGGAGGGAGTAAAAGAGCTGGGTATAGCTTAGTTGGTTGCTGTTAGGTTTAAATAGAGTCATATATGAGAAGTGTTCAGCCACATACATAAGTGATAACCCTCGCTCACTGCCTCAGATACATCACCCAGTCACCCTGCAACTCCTGCTTGCCTGAATGACCTGTGTGGAGGAGCACACAGGAGCACTACCCTAGAGATGTCTTGTCCATTCTTCTTTCCCTTCAGAGGAAGTTAAGACCCGAAGCCCCACATATCAAAACATACATGTGCTGTGTAAGACACCAAGGAGGAGTGTCTTCAGACATCAGGACTGGCAGGCCACTGGACTAGGAGCACCTATAGAGTCCTAGGGCACCAAATCGACTGGGCTCCCTTAATTGAGGCTCTGCAGGGCTTCTCAGCCAGCCTGTATCTCCTTAGTCATATTCACACCAGGCACACAGCAACCCTTCAGGGCAGGATGCTGCCTCTGCTCTGCTGACCTCATTAGAGGTCATCTGTGATGGGAGTTTCAGCCCAAGAATAAGGAAGGCTTCCTGTTCTTTTGGTGACCAAGAACAATCGACAAGCGCCCCCCCCCTCCATTAACATGCATCTCTGATGGAGTCCCAAAGAAAGTAGGTATGGTGGTGTACAAAATTACAGACACTCGGGAGGCTAAGACAGGCAGGTCATGAGTTCCAAGCCATTTGAGACAATTTAATAATTCTCTGCCTCAGAAGAAACAAAAACCAGGAAGCTGGGATGTAACACAGTGGTAGAGAATTCACCTAGCATGGTAAGGTCCTGGGCTTGACCCCCTAGTTAGTGTGTGTGTGTGTGTGTGTGTGTATGCTTAAACAAACAAACTTAAATAAAGTGCTAGTAAAAGAGACAAATAACATCCCAAATGAGTACAAATAAGAAATAAGGGGCTTCGGGCGAGGGGCACTGTGCTCTGGCTCCTGGCTCCTGATGATATTAAATCTGCAGATATCTGAGTTCTAAACTGGGGACTTGTTTTACAAGATGGCAGGAAAGGACAATTAGTCTCTACTTTCTTTCTTTTTTTTTTTTTTTTTTTTTTTTTTTTGGTTTTTCGAGACAGGGCTTCTCTGTATAGCCCTGGCTGTCCTGGAACTCACTCTGTAGACCAGGCTGGCCTCAAACTCAGGAATCCGCCTGCCTCTGCCTCCTGAGTGCTGGGATTAAAAGTGTGCGCCACCACTGCCCAGCTTAGTCTCTATTCTCTATTGTTGAGCTAAATGGGTAGTGACCCTGGAAGGCCTGAGAACTTACGTCCAGTGGATTCCGGTGTGCACAAGCATCTTTCCTGACCCTGAATCCAAGGAGGAGGACCCCACCCCATGCATCCATCCCACAACCAAACATTTCTGGTACGTCTCCTGTTGCTAGGGACTGAACCATTGGGTCCAGCTCACCAAACCTTATATAGCAACATTCATAGCATATCCAGCAAAATCCTCAGAGGTGAAAAAACAAGCTAAAGGTTATTAAGGAAGTTGCCCCCAAATTCTCATCGGGGAGGTGGCAGATCCAGGAAGTAAACTTAAGTTTCTCTAATCCCAGACTTGATGCCTAACAGCTTTTGGCCATGTTCTCTGCCCTCACCAAGCAAGTGTGAGCACCCTACAGGCCAGGCAGATAACAGGTGTGGAAAGCCTACGTTTCTGCCTTAGGGAAACTTGGCTTCTACTTAATGGCAGGAAAAGCAATCTGTTGTCACCATGAAGCTGAGTGGTTTCCTTGGAGATGCATCTTGAGATAGGAAGATCTGCAAGAGGGCCTGGTGTCAAGAGCCCTTCCCTCTGCGTCGTTCCTATCACCCACTCCACCAGAATCCCAGAGAGGGCCCCTTCTGATGACTTTTCCCTGGAAGAGAGGATGTGCTAAGGCTGGTCTGTTCCCATGACAGAAACAGCACAATGTAACACTGGCTTGACCTTGATGGCTACCCACAATGTCCTGGTCCAGAGGAAACGCCATCTGTCACCTCCGGCAGGAGCCGATATGAAGTAGGTTTAGAATCATCAGGTTTCTCCCTGTGAACCACTCTGACCAAGAGATGCACTTTCAAAGGGCAGTTGATGAAAAGGCTACTTTTTATTTTCCTTTTGCCAGAAAGCCAGACATTGTCAAATTGGTTTTCCTTTTTGTTAGCCCCATGATTGCAGACATAGAGGGGAGCTGGTTTTATAACTAATTCCCCACACAAGGAACCCTACCAAGTAAGTAAACAAAAGCATCCCAGGCACACACAAGTGTGTGTACACCGCTGTGGGACAGGGTCTCCTCTCAGAGTTATCTGGTCCCCTCAGACCTCCTTGTTCAGCCTTTATAGACAAATGCCTAGACCACAGGGAACACACGCTCACCCGAGCGTGCCTCCAATTTCAGCTTAAAAGCAGCAGTCCGTATTGTAGAAATTATCATGTCAATGACCCTCAAATCAACTGAGAGTGTAAAATAGAGTCCTGTAATCAGCACGCAGTTACTAAGTGTGAGGTAAGATGCTGAGAATACAAAACTGGCAGCCCCTTCCCTTACACAGGATATAAACTAATGGAGTGACAGACATAAGTCATCGCGTGAGCATGAATGAACTGCCAAAAATATAAATAAATAAATTACCAAAGGTGGGACACCTTTGGGTGGGTCAAATGGCCCCCTCACAGGATCAAATATCAGATATCCTTCATATTGATATTTACACTATGATTCCTAACAGTAACAAATTTACAGTTATGAAGTAGCAATGAAAATAATTTTGTGATTGGGGGTCACAACAACATGAGGCACTGTATTAAAGGGTCACAGCATGAACCACTGGGTTAAGCAAAGAACCAGGTACAGAACTGAGCCTCAGCAAACTGGTGGTGACCAGGCTACTGTTGGTATCCCTGTTAACATAATATCCCAATCTATTCCACCCATTGGTGCCGTGGTTCCCAGCCCTGCCATCGACTTGTAAACATCTGAACCAGACATATAGTCTCACAGATCCTTTTGTTAGCATTTGATCTCTCCCCATTTGCCACCTTCCCACCCAGGCATAATATATCCACTGCTTCCAATCCATGCCACGCTTCACCTGCTCTGACCTGAACAGACTTTCAGTGCCAGCTGGTTCTCTTATGAGGATTCCCAAGCCTAGGTGCTCTTTGCACCAACCACAGTGTTGAAGATGATACTGGCGCCCTGGCCGCATCTGGAGATGCTGATGAAATGGATCTGGGTGGCCTACGTGTTGGGGTATTCTCCAAGCTCTCCTGTCATGTACCTGGGTAACAGGGTTCACAATCACACGTTTATAGCAAGGAAAGATGGAGTCACAAAAATTGGCCACAGGTTTCCCTGACTTTGTACACAACCCTGTGCCAGAAAGGACCTCTCCAATTAGCAGCTCCAGCCAGAGCAGAATCTTCCCAGAAAGGCATTCATGTTGCAAAACCTTAGGAGAAGGGCATCTCTTGCCTCAGAACTGGAGATCTGTGAGGGGCTGAGAGAGGCCGTGGTATCCAGCAACCTTGGGTTTGGACCATCGCTGAACCGCCCCGAGCTTCATTTCCTTTCTTTATGGTGTAGCGTTACTGTCACAGGAGGTACTTGCTGCAGTCTCCACACACAATACCTCCTGCTCATAGGAAACCATCAATAAATTGTTACAATTAGAAGGGTTTTTTTTTTAAGATTTATTTATTTTTAGTTTGTGTATATGGATGTTTCACCTGCAAATATGTTTGTGTACCGAATGCATGCAGTGCCTCCAGAGGCCAGCAGAGGGCATCAGATGACCTGGAATGGGAATTGCAGATGGTTGTTAGCTACCATGTGGGTGCTGGAAGCTGAACCCTGATCTGCAGGAGCAACGGGTGCTCTTAACTGCAGAACTATCTCTCTAGGCCCACAAATAGAATTTTTTTCAGCATCAAGGTTCCCCCCACCTGCTATGGGCTTCCTTTCTTCTCTGGACACTCCTTGTCCGTCCTCCCACAATGTTGAATAAGAAGCAAACATGTAGATGTGCTCAACAGTAAATGACAAGAGGGCCAGCAATATGGCTCAACAGGAAAAGGTGCTTGCTGCCAAGCCTGACAACCTGAACTGCCTGGCATTTGATCTCACATGGGGGAGAGAATCAACTTCTTCAAGCTGTCTGGCCGCTACATATATGCTGTGACATAGACACCTTCACACATAGACACACAGAAAATCATGAATATTTTAAGTGGGGGAAAAAAGGTACTAATAATGTCCATGTGTCACAGTCTTTGCTAACATTTAGATCCTGGTACAGAATCTCACACCAAAGGCAGGAGGCAGTAGTTAGGCCAACCTGCCCATGAAGGGATGTGATTTTAGGAAACAGAGATGTCCAAATTGCCACGAGAGGCAGCGGCAACCACAGATGTTTGAGATAGACTTTTTTTTTCTCACCTTTGTTGACTTAACAGTCCACTTGTGCACTCAGATTATATGACAATCGGAGTCCAGGCTCACGCCACAGGAGAAAATTGTATCATGCTCTGAAGACCCCCCAGGATCCACCGGGGTACCAGTTTTACTTTGCATTTGAAGTATCCCCACTTCCCAAATGGTGACATCATTTTGGAAGGTTCTAGAAACTTTGGAAAGTGGGACCCTGCTGAAGAAAGCAAATCACTGGGGAAGGTGCTTGGGGTCCGTGGCCACTTCCGGCCTCCCTTCCTGCTTCCTGGTTGGCCAATTAGTGGTGAGCTCTCCTCAGCCACACACTCCTGCCGCCCTGGAGTCGTTCTCAAGCGATCGCAGCCAAGCAATCAAGGACGACGTACTCTGAAACCATAAACTAAAATGAATTGTTTCTCCCCTAAATTGAAAAAAAGTAACGAACACAAATGTCCAAAATATGCTTTGGGAGTTATGAGGCAGCTTCTAAGAATCCCGACCAACCCCAGCCCATGAGAGAACTCTCATGCCCATCTACCGAAACGGGGGAGGTGGGGGCTGGGGGGAATCACCAGTTTCACAGATGAAAAACATTCCAGTTAGTTAGATAGAGGCCAACCTCTCCCCTCCTCTCAGAATGCAGAAAAGACCCATGGCCTTTCCAATTTCGAGCTTGCTCCACTACAGCAAACCACCATTTCTACAGCCACAGGGGTGCTTCCTCTGCCTAGTGGGTCACTATTAGGGCACAAAGCGGAGGTTCAAACCGCACAGACCAAGAGGTCTCAAGGCCCTGTGTGCGCTCCGTTCCTGGGTCATTCTTATCAACCCCACTAGCTGCAGTGTCTCAGAGAGCATGCTCGCCCCGAGAGCCGGGTCACCCTGAGCTGCCTGTTTATTTTCCTTCCTGGACACATTGGTGACTTGGTGTTTGAAAAGCCCCAACGAGGTTGGAATGAGAGCACACAAGAGAATGGACAGTCACCTCGAGGAGGCCTGCTGGTGATTTGGAATGTCCCTTTAGAAGGCTTTTTAATAAACTTTGTTTGTATCTGCCTTGATGAGGAACACATTTGTCTGGGACCATGCAGAGATGTTTGGCTTCGAGGCTTCCCTTTCTTGGCCTTAGAAGTTCTTGGTGGCAGTGGCTGCCTGCAGGCCCTTGGGACTCCCCTGCGGAGCACTGACCTGCCCACATCTTTGTCCCAGTAACTTTAGTCCGGCTACACTCCTGGACCTGATGTCTCTGATAAACTCCAGAGCCAAAAAAAAAAAAAAAAAAAAAAAACAGGATCAGATGATTAGGGAGTTCAACAGGAAAGGGGGCCCCCATTACCTTTTTCAAGAAGATTCCAGATTCAGAGCTGGGATTTGTTTTTCTCAATTTACCCAGCAATGTATTAGAGCATATCTGTAAGCTTAGCACACAGTAGGCGCCTGCGTGCGCGTGCGCGCACGCGCGCGCACACACACACACACACACACACACACGCACGAGAGAGAGAGAGAGAGAGAGAGAGAGAGAGAGAGAGAGAGAGAGAGAGAGCAGTAACTGGCTGTCTTTTCAGACTCTCTACTTGAGATAGTTGCCCCTCGGGATCTGCTGCTGTTCATCATATCCTATTGGAAAAATAATAATACTAAAGATGAGCACACAGTCCCCCAGTGCACAGAGTCCAGAAGACGAAGCTAGTGACCAATTGTACTCTAGCGAAAGGGTGGTAACCCTCCTCTGCTGACTCATTCCCATCTGGCTCTGGGGTGCCCAAGGCAGAACTCAGTGTAAGTAAAAGAGTTCGGCTGGCTGTGTCTGCAGTCAGGGAAGGGCAGAGGCAGCCAGGAACAGCTCCACGTCCTTTATTCACGGTGACATCCATTTGGCCCAAATGCCTGAGCGTCCACCTCGGCTGACACGTTCGATGTAAATAATAGAACGTGTGGAAGGGTGGCACGAGGGGCGGCACAGGTAAGAAGCGAATGCGTGACCTTGGTCTTGTTCACTAAGACCAAAGTCTAAGCCTGGCTGAGGTCAGGAAGGTTCCAGAAAGGCGTGGTCTGCCCCACGACACTCTGCACTCAAGCCTGCAGGCTTGCATTTCACAATCAGACTGTGTGAATGAGGGGAGGAAATGACCTAACCTCTCTTTGCCTCAGCTTTCCCATCTATAAAATGGAAATGCTTTCCGTGGTAAGGCTAGTTCTTGCTTTTATGGTTGAGATAATATGTGATGTATCCATGCCATTGAAGAGACTCTATAAACCCCAGTTGTGTTCGGAGAGGAGAGGAAGGGTTGGGTGGTGGGAGAGGTATGTTCGCTATTCCCAAGCAGGTAAGGGTGACACACTTGGAAAAGACAGAGATGGAGAGGACATGGGAAAGAATCGCAGGGAGCTATTGATAGACACTACGCATCACTTTTTTTCCTCGAGACAAGGTCTTATTATGTAGCTCAGGCTTGTGTCAAACTCATGATTCGCTCTCCTTAGCCTCCCAAGTCCTGGTGTCTGTGTGCCACCACATCTGACAGCCTTTTTCCTCTAAATCATGGCTACCTAGGGGTGTGGTTAATAGACTGTTTCCTTTCATTCTGAGGGAGAAAGAGAGTAAAGAATTTTGGTCAAAGGATCCCAAATCCTTTTTTTTTTTTTTGACTCAAAAGTGACAAGAGGAGAAGAAGCTGGGCTTGTGGACCCTCTGTGGTCATTTTTGTGTTATGAAATCTGAGAGAGAGCACTTCCTGCCATGCTGGTAGTCATGGGCCTCGCTTCAGGCTCCACAGGAGCCCCTCCCAAGCTGTAGCCTACAGCGCCTCCTTCCTAATGCCATCCTGGAGGGGCGGCCAGATATGTGGTATAAAAACACAGCAGCCAGCGGCCCATTCCACAACATCACGTGTCCAAATAAATGAAACTGTTGGTTCAGGCTGATTAGATGAGGGGCCTTTCCTAAAAAGCAATCCATGTGAGTCTAAGAAAAACAGGATTCTTGGTGGAATTAGGCCTCTAATCCCCTGCTTCCCTGCCACAGCTTGGTGGATCTGGGGGGCTGGGGGGGGGGGGGGGGCTTGATGCTCCAGAGATGTTGTCAAAAGCAGGCCAGAGACTGCATTCCTTTTGTGCTGCCTGCCTCCAGGCTGTTGAATCCTGCTAGACAGAAGGACTCTGATTTCTAGGCTTCAGTGAGACCAGGAACTCTGAGCTGCAGCCAGGGTTGTTGAAGAAACCCCATACTCTCTCATCACCCCGGTGAACTTTTTTTTTTTTTTTAGAACCCAGAAGGTGCAAGCTGTAGCAGCTCCACTTCACACTCCTAGTGAAAACTTACCAACGGTTGAGCTGGATTTATAGAGCACTGTGTGCACCCATGGCTCCGTACACCTAACAAAGCGTGCAAAAGAAAGAACAGAAAAAAAGCAGAAAAAGGCAACCAGTAAGGCCCCTTCAGAGTGGCTAGCCATCAGCAAGTCACAATGTACTGTACACACGGCTTTTATTTCAGGCACAATGACCTGCATCCACAGCTCTTACTCTGATACCTAGGAGCGAGGACCTGGCTCTAGTCACATGTCTATCAGGGATAGTGCTGATCTGATGCTTGCCCCAGCCTTACAGATGCTAAGGATAAAGCAAATGAACAAAAGCATGGCAGGCTCTGGAGGGAGATCTAGTCACTGTGTTCCTCCCCTAGACACGCTGCCCAGACCCTCTGAGTCTCCAGCTGCCTCAAGAGTTAGCTTGTGCTTGCTTCACATGGGTGCTATGAAGACTGAACCAGGAATTGCATGTGAAGAGCTAGACCCCTTGTGTTTGACCCCACCCCACCCCCACCATTGCCCATTTGACCTCCATCATTGCCCACGATGATGCCTGTGGGGCTAGCCAAGAGCTGGGAGGCTTGGGGCCCCACTTGAGCTGGGGAAACATCAACGACAGAGGTGAGGCGGACTCTGGGAAGAGGCGCAAGTACTTTTGACTAAAAATGAACGCAACTATAATGGTCAAGGAAAGAAGTCCAAGGGCACCGAAACTCCAGTGGTTGGAAGGTATGGGCAGGATCTGGGTAATGGAGGTAGAAGGAGCCAGGAAGCAGGGACAGCTAAAGCAAGGTGGGTGCCAGAAAAGAACTCCATGATAACAGGCAAAAGCAAGCAACCACAGCGAGCTGGAGACAGGGCCCGCTGGAGAAGACTATATCATGATGCGGAAGGCAGGTGGGACAGAAGGACAGACAGCTGCAGGGACATCAAGAGGACCCAGCAGGGTCCCCAGTGCTAACCTCTCCCTCTTTGACCCCACACTCCATCAACTTGGTCCAGCCCCTTGCTTGTGTGTCTGTTCAGTTCCTACTACCTCCAGGACTGGCTAATGTCTCCCTACCTTTCACTCCCATACATCCCCATCAACCAACTAACCTTCCCCTCAAAAAACCCCCTCAGTGAGAAAATGGCTTTAGGACCAGAGAGGGCTTAAGCAAGCCACTAACTTCAACACATGTAGATGTATGTATTAGCACCCGTGTAAGATGGGAAGCGCCCTGCTTCCATGACTGTGATAAGGATGGAGTAAGATAAGCTAACTAGGTGCCTGATACCCAGCTCTCAGTGAATTCAAAGCCATGGTTCACGGAAGAGCCTTCGGTGCATCCTATGAAATCCTATGCCTTCCTTCCTCCTTACACTCACAGGTATAGATGTTCCACTGGGATAACCTCTGGTTCAACCAAAGTCCTCGTGGAGACCCTCCTACCTGACATCACACAGCTTGGTGGTATTTCCAGCACCACAGGTTGCACTCTTGGAAGGCATGTCTGGCCATTCACTCTTGGGGACAGAGTGCATCCCTCTTTAACCTGCACCTGCTTGGCATATGAGGTAAGCTAAGTATCTGCAGGGAGCCAGTGCTCAAAGACCTTCAAAGGCCCAACAGGTAATACAAATGAGGCAGAGATGCTTGCACAGGCAGCAGAGGATGGGAGAGCCTGAGGCAAACAGCAGAACCAAGCTGTGCATTACATGGTTTGTTGAGTGACAAAGGGAAGAGGCTTTGCAGAGACAGAAGTCCTGAATCACTCTCTCAACAGGTCACCGCACACAACTGGCTCCCCCTTCTATGCACCGCGGAGGTACTGTCGGCAGAGGCCATTGAGCCCATCCAGCCAGGGCCAGTCCCTGCTGAAGATCAAACGCACCAGCTCTTCTGAAAGCACTTTGAAAGCCTGAGGCTCCAGAGACCTTGGGGACTATGTTCAGAAGTTCTGACGTTTTCCCAAACCAGTCCCCAAATCTCAGATGATCATGAACAGGTGTACAGTGAGGGGGGGCTTAAAAGGCCCCTGCTACCCTGCTGGGAGCTGCCTCCTATCTCCTCTGGATCTCCCACGGCCCTGGCTCTGCAAAGAGATGGTAATTGGGTCCCTCTGGAAAACAGCAGAAGCGGCTTAGGGCAGCTGGAGGCGGCAGAAACCCTATCCCCTCCAAAGCCCTGACAGTCTCCCATCAACAGAGCCTGTGCCTGCAGCCTCCTAAGACCACCTGGCCTCCCTGCCCTCCCTGTTCCCATGGCTCCCTACTGCCTTCCCACACACAGCGGCCAGCAGAGGCCAGCGGTTGGAGACACCGCCATCTTCCCTCCAAGGTCCTGGTGGCAGCTGCCAAATGGCACAATGACCTCCTCAAACCAAAGGTTCAGCGGTCACCCTCACTTTCTAGGGCAGAGGGACACTGAGCCCTCACCTGTGGTCCAATCTGACCTCAGTGAAGCCAGGTGTCCTGGTCACCAAGACCCCAAGCTGCATGTGATCAAACGTGTTCATTGGTGTCACATCAAAGATAATGTGACTGTTGTCAAGGCTCAGGCACCTGCTCCTCATGGAAAAGCTTTCCAGGATCTCCCAGCCACTCCAGGAGATGGGTGTTTTTATTCCTGCTGTTTACATGGGAAAACTGAAGCCTAGAGAGGCCAAGGGACAGAAAGAGAACCCGCTCCTGGTCTACTGTAAGCTACAAGCCTGTGGTAGCAGAATGTCTCATGTGCAGAACTTACGTTTAAAATTTCTTCTGTTTAATTTTTTTATAGCTAGGTGCAGTGACAAGTGCTGTGGAGACAGAAACAGAAGTCCTGGGACTCGCTGACCAGCCTGCCCGGCCTCCTTACAAGCTCCAGCTCAGGAAGAGACCTTATCTCAAAAAGGAACAGTGGAAGGTGACAGGATGGCTCAGCAGGTAAAGACACTTGTTGTATGAGCCTGACAACTTTCAAAGTCCACAGAAAGGGAAGAGAAGCAACTCCACGGGGTTGTCCTCTGACGGCCATGTGTGCACCAAGGCACATGTGACAAGAAACTAATAATAATAATAATATGATAATAATAAATTTTAAAATAATAAAGGAAACCGGACAGTTCTAAAGAACAGCATTCAATGTTTTTCTCTGGCCTTCACATGCACACACACACACACATGCACATAAAAACAAAGAAATGAGACAAATAAATGGTTGTGAGTGCTCTACGGAGCCATGTCATGCCTGACACTGAGTCAGAAAAGCCTACTGGGGAAGTGTCATTAAGCTGGGTCCTAAGACCCTGCCAACAAGAGCCAGGGAGCAGCCTTAGGACCTAGGGTTCAGATTATCCTCACTGGGACTATATAGCGCCCCTCGTCATTAATATCCATCCTGTCTCTCCTGACATTTCATCTGTTCATCTCTTTAAATGTACTCTGTGTAGCTCCTTTATCCCACTCAATAAACTATAGTGTGGCTGTTACATATCTCCCCTTAGCCTAGTGTCAAAAACAATTAAAATGTTTATATCAGCTCTATGATATGTACCCCAAAATTGAGCAAAACTAAGGTGTTCCACACAAGACAGTGGATAAGCAAGATGCATTGAGACCAAGCCCTGGAATACTGCTTAATAATAAACACAACCACTGATCACACACACACACACACACACACACACACACACAATGGATTAATCATTATTATCCAAAACTGTGCTGAAGGCAAGAAACCTTGCCTAAGGGTGCAGCTACTGGGAGTCCGCTTATGTGATTTTTCTATTCTAAGAAAAGCTAATCTTGATATCCATGGGAGAAAATCAACAGGGACAAAGACTTGTCTACAAGATAGTGTCATTTGCACTCCACACGTTGATGTGGACATACTCTTCATAAATATAATCCTTAATCTCACCTCACAGAACAGCAGAGCTTAGGTGGATCCATTTGTGCCCAGAGAACCATTAAACAGAGCTTTAACTCCAGTTAGCAATACCCATGCTGAACGACTTAGGAGTGCAAGGCCTGAAGTTTACAGTGCAATGTATTTTGGAAAGTAGAGGGATTAGGTTGAGGTTTCGTGGGCACAAGCCTGCTAACTGCAGTTTGGATCCCCAGAAATCAGGTGAGAAGCAAGAGGTTGTGGTAAACATCTGTACTATCAACTCTCCTGCATTGAACCGAGGTGGAAACAGGAGATGGATCCCAATACTCACAGGCCAGCTACCCCAGAGTCCTCAGACCATGAGGTGGAACAAGAGAGGCCTGACTCAAGCAAGGTGGGAGGAGAGAGTCAACTCTTCAAAGTTGTCTCTGACCTCCATATGTTTTCCAGGGCATGTGTGAACACACACACACACACGGGGGGGGGGGGCTTGGGGGTGGGATGCAGGGAGTGAGGGGGACTAGCAGAAGGCTAGGCAAAGGAATAAATCCATGATAAAGCGAATTTAGCAAAATGAAAGTGATGATTAAGGATTTGCTGTGTGTTTGATGTGTGATGGATTATGTTTGGAGCTTTCCATGATGAAAATCTGGACCTATCACTATTAAAGGACTCCCTACAAGCTACGGTCAGGGGAGTCAGGAAAGCCTGGGTCCAAATCCTGACCAGGCCATTTCCTCCTTGTGTGCTCTGGGACAAGATTTAGACTTGTGAATATTTGGTATATGAATGCATGGGAGGAAGCTGACAAATGTCACCTCTGTCCCAAGACAAGAGCTTTTGGGGATGAGGGAGCAGCATACAAAATGGTTTGCCAGAGTTCAGTGTGACCTGAAACTGTAATCTTGACACCCTGACCCCAGTGCTGGGGCTACAGAACCAACCCAGCTTTCACCCGCATGCTAAGGATCTGAGCTCTTTCCTGAAGCAAGCACTTTCCCCACTGGGACACCTCCTTAGCTCAAAAGCCTAAGCCTTCTAATGTTCAGTAGGACAGTAGGATAACATTTCTCAAAGGAAAGTCTCAAATTAGCTAGTAAACAGGACTCGGGCTGTGCCCACTCCACATGAATGGTGAATGTCTAACATGATCAACTTAGTTACCCTGACACAGTTACCTTGTATTAATGTGTTGCAGTGTTGCAGCGTCCTCATAAATGTGCCTGATCACTGCATGTCAACCAAAAATAAAATACATTTGAGAAGCTACAAGAGTAGCATGCATAGTGCCATGGATTCTATCTCCATCATTTAAGTAATTAATTTACTTACTTACAAAAAAAAAAAAAAAGCAGGATTTCAGCTAAGAGGTAAAGATGAGTTCTGTGGTTAAGAGCACATACCGCTCTTGCAGAGACCAGTGTTCTGGGATTTTGTTTGTTTCTTTTTCTTTCTTTCTTTTTGCTCTGTTTGCTTGTTTATGTTTTTGTTTTTGTTTGAGACAGAGTTTCTTTTCTCAGTGTACCTCTGGCTGTTTTGGAACTGAGTCTGTAGACCAAGCTGGCCTTGAACTCAAAGATCTGCCTGCCTCTGCCTCCAGACAGCTAAGATTAAAGGCGTGTGCTGCCACCACCCAGTTTTAGAATTCTGTTTTCAACTCTGTCCAGTTAGAGCAGTTCACAGCCACCTGTAATTCCAACTCCAGGGAACCTGACACCCTCTTCTGGCCTCCATAGGCACTGCATTCACGTCCACCAAATAGATAGATAGATAGATAGGTAGATAGATAGATAGATAGATAGATAGATAGATAGATAGATAGATAGATAGATAGATAGATAGATAGATAGATAGATAGAGAGATAGAGAGATAGAGAGATAGAGAGATAGAGAGATAGAGAGATAGAGAGATAGAGAGATAGAGAGATATAGTTAGATATAGTTAGATAAACATATATATGGTTTTATTATTTAAAAATAAAACCTTAAAATATAATTTTCCTGCTCATTGCAAGACCCTGGATCCAATAACTCAAGACTTTTGGAGAACTGCACCCTTTGTAGAAAAGAGAGATTAGAAATCACCGCCTCCCCGACCCCCCCACCCTCTCGTCCAATCAGAGATGTAGCTCGGAATCTTGTCTTTTTTAGGTCCCCCAAGGAGAAATCAAAGCACTAAGGTGTAGGCAAGGACTGTGGAGTTGGACTTAGAGCATTCTGTGCATCGATCCGACCCCAAAGTATTAGCAAATAAACAGAAAAGACACCTCACAAACCCAGAATAAAAGTTCTCTGTGAGGCTAAACTCTATACAATACAGGCACCACAGCATTCTTTCAGACAAAGAAATCACCAATGAGAGGCTAAAGAGATGGCTCCGTGGTTAGGGGTACTTGCTGCTTTCTGGGGACCTGGGTTCCACTCCCAGCTCCCATATGGTGGCACACAACTGTTTGTAACCCCAGTCCCAAGGGATCTAACACCTTCTTCTGGCCACTGTGGGCACAGCGCACACACGTGGTGCACAGTCATACATGCAGACAAAACAACCATACACACAAATAAATAACAAATGCCAGGAATTTTCTTAAAGAACAAAATAAATCTTCTGAGAATTAAAAATACATGGCCATGCTCACTTTGTAAAAATACATGGCCATGCTCACTTTGTAAAAATACATGGCCATGCTCACTTTGTAAAAATACATGGCCATGCTCACTTTGGCAGAACGTATACTAGAACTGAGAAGACGCTGAGGACACTTACACAACCCGTGCACAAGGATAACACCAATCCTTGGGTATCCTATACCTCTCTCTCTCTCTCTCTCTCTCTCTCTCTCTCTCTCTCTCTCTCTCTCTCTCTCTCTCTCTCTCTGAGGTGGGATCACAGTGAATATTTACAAATCTCTTGCTCAGATTCCATGCTTTATGCTTATATCAGCCTAATTAATTTCTTTTAAATCTGAGATTAAGAACCTGTGTGGCTCGGGAGGCAGAGGCAGGCGGATTTCTGAGTTCGAGGCCAGCCTGGTCTACAAAGTGAGTGCCAGGACAGCCAGGGCTACACAGAGGCTACCCTGTCTCGAAAAAAAAAAAAAAAAAAGAACCTGTGTGGGATCACTCACCCGGAGTGAAAAGTCACCAACCAGCAAGACATGGTGGCAAATACCTGGAACTCAGAAAGCTGAGGCAGGAGGGTCACACATTTTAAGATCAGCCTGGACTATATAGCAGAACCCTGTTTCAAAAGAATCATCAATATTAAAATTTGTGAAAGCAGGCAAATTTGTAGGTCAAATAAACTTGAAGAGATCATTTGTAACATAGAAAATCACAAGAATTATCCACAGGGTTGGACAGTGTGGTGAAGCCATAGAGGGGGAGCCGAGGTCCACTAAATCCAGAATAAGAAACCATGAGAATCGGAAAGAGGTCATCATAAAAGATCCAGTCATTGTGAGTTTCAGTAGCAATGAAAGAAGACGAATCCTCATAAGGACAAAGCATTCCATGCCCCAAGCAAATTAAACACAAACAACCTCGTGCCAGGACACACTGTAGCAAACATCAAAAAAAAAAAAATTCCTGAAAGAGTGTCAGAGAAGAACCATGTCTCCTATAAAGGAATGATTAGCCTTCAGGACGCCAACCACAGATGCCAGATGCCAGAAAATAATGCAATATCGTGTGTATCTTCTACATGCTGGGGAGAAATAACTGCTGTTCCTGTGTTCTATGTTCAGCTATATTATCATCTGAGTTATGACTCACAGACATTAGTGGACGTACACACCGCTAGAAGAAGAGATTGATTCAGGACAGGGTGGGGGGTGGAGGGGCAAAGAGAATCCAGGCATGGGCTAACTCCTAAGAAAGCAGTGGCTGTATAAGTGTACATAGATCAGTTGCGTGGGCACATAAGCCAGACAAACGCTCTTGCTTGGTTACTCGGTTGTCTGTGCCTCATCTGAGATGTTATTCTGCATGTGTTTGGGGCATGCTGCTCAGAGTCACTTCTGCTTACCATGGCTGTCACATCATGTTGACTTCTTCAGTTCTGGAATGTTTCACTATTTCGGGTCTAATGAGAATAGCCCTTCCTCTTTTAAGCACAATCCCACACTTTATCTTTTTTTGTTGTTTTTGTTTTTACCATCTTTTGTTGGTGAGGACGGGGATACTAGTTCTGTACACTACTTACAAATTCCACTGAGTAATATTTTATTTAACTGGGGGTGGGGGGTTATTTGCACTCCTTTGATGGCGCTTCAAGAAAAATTGGTACTGGCGAGATGGTCCAGCAGGTAAAAGTTTCTGCTGCTGAGTGATGTCCCCAGGACCCACATGGTGGAAAGGAGAGGAGCAACCCCCAAAGGCGACCCACTGACCTCCACGCATGCACACACATACATACACCTACAACATATCTACATACGTACAAGTACACATACACATGCACACAAAAAAATACATGTCATCTTTTCAGAAAGAACAGTTCTTGTCTGCCGGATTCTGCAGGAGGTTTTTTCACGGTGACTTGTGCGGCTGAAGGTTAAGGGTCCAGCAACACAAACAAAGCCTGGGAAGCCACACAGCATGACTTCCACTGCAACAAATATCTCCAGGCAGCCACAAACCCACTGAGATTCAAGGAAGGGACAGAGACCTGACCTTAAGGAATAGACCACACAGAATTTGGAAGCCACAGTTTTAAAATGATCACCTGTATTTTTAGCATGGTTGAAATCAGATGCACTTCCACAGCAGGAGCTAAAGTGTAAGATCTGTAACTGATGTAAACGCACTGTCTACCGCTCACCTTCCATAATCCTTCTATCTCGATGTCACAGAAAAGGAGTGTGTTGCTGAAACTGTTGTAAACATCCAAGATCCAACAGCTAGTATGTGGCCTCATTCAGAACAAGATGTGCAACGCGTTCTTGCTGTTTTGAAACTAGGTCTCTTTGTAACCCTGGCTGGCCTTAAAACCTTTGCTCTTCATGTACGATGCCTCTGATATGCTGGGGTTATAGGTGTGTGCCATCATACCTACTTTTTGTGCTATCATACCTACATGCCTTTTACCTATTCTGCCATCCAACAGAATTAAATGACTTCAGTCCCATTCATTGAAGCAGCCTATGAGGAATACAAGTTTAGATCCAGCCATCAAGAGAGGGAGGTGGCATCCAGGAGCAAGGGCTTCCTGTGTAAACAGGAGGTGCATGGGAAGCAGGACTGTGCTGCTGGGACAATGGGCAGTGAGCGGGCAGGGCCTCCAGTCTCCGGTGGGTGACCAGGCAGGAACAGCTGGGGCCCAGTGCTCTGCTGCCTGGCCCTGGAGAGGAACTGGCCTGCTTCTGGCTTTCCCAGGAGGAAGTTCCCCACTGCTTCTAGGGAAACCCTTCCCATCCCGGGCCTCCCTGTGCCTTGGCTGGCTTTCTTCTTCAGGAGCCTGTTGTCTTTGGGGCTAATCTGGGAGACAAGTCTCTTGTGAAGTCCCTGTAGCCTGGAAGTGGGGGGATGGAGGGGGCAAGGCAGGCCAGGCTCAAGATGTCAGTCCAGAAGTCAGCCCCTGCTGAATATATACCAACGGAAAAAGAATAAGGAGAAGGGGGGCAAAAGGCAGAGAGAGAGAGAGAGAGAGAGAGAGAGAGAGAGAACATGCAAGAAGGCTTAACTGGAAGGTCCAAGTGCAGTCCTGGTCCAATTGTGGATGAGCTTTGCAATCAAGACAAGACACTTGGGCTGGTGAGATGGTTCAGTGGGTAAGAGCACCCGACTGCTCTTCCGAAGGTCCAGAGTTCAAATCCCAGCAACCACATGGTGGCTCACAACCATCCACAACGAGATCTGGCGCCCTCTTCTGGAGTGTCTGAAGACAGCTACAGCGTACTTATATATAATAAATAAATCTTTAAAAAAAAAAAAAAAAAGACAAGACACTTATCTTCCCCGAGTCACAATTTCCTCATTTGTAAAGTCGGAAAATCGTGTCTATATGAAAAGCCTTGCTGAAAGATAAAACAAGGGAACACAGGTAAAGCGACAGGCACCAGGAGTTGTGTGAACGGCAACATAAGAACCAGAACTCTGACCCATATCTAACAGGTGTTCTAGGTGGAGGGGTCTCCTGAGACTCAAGGGAGGAGGCATGGTTGTGCAAGTTCTCAGTGCATGCTTGGGCATTTAAGTGTGCAATGCACCTCGTACTGCAGGACACACAGCAGCCTCGGCGTGTTTCCGAGTTCATGCGTACTTTGAGGATCACCAGTGCCCAGAGTGCTACTTCAAGTAAACATGTAATGCAAATTGGCAGAAGTGTGGTTAGAGTCATTTCACCTTTAGAACACAGAAGAGCATGGACAAAGGATCCCTTGAAACCAGAATTAAAGACAGTAGAAAGCCTCCAAGTAGGTGCTGGGAATCCTTCAGAAAAGCGGTCAATGCTCTTAACCACTGAGTCATCTCTCCAGCTGTACCCTCCCCCGCTTTTGAACAGTCTCTCCCTATGTGCTTCCGGCTGGCCTGCTACTCTCTATGTGAACCAGACTGACCTCAGAATCACAAGGATCCACCTGGCCCTGTCTCTAAGTGCTAGGATTAAAGGAGTCTACCACCATGCCTGGCTCGTGAAATAATTTCTTATGCAACTGGAGTCAGCAACTCAAGCAGCAATTTTAAAGGCCAAATATTCTGGGGCTGGAGAGATGGCTCAACGGTTAAGAGCACTGACTGCTCTTCTGAAGGTCCTGAGTTCAATTCCTAACAACCACATGGTGGCTCACAACCATCTGTAATGAGATCAGATGTCCTCTCTGATGTGTCTGAAAAACAGCTACAGTGTACTTACATATAATAAATAAATAAGTCTTAAAAAAAGACCAAATATTCTAATAAATACAACCCCAGGACAGACCAATGTGATACTATACAATGAGGGCTAGCAATAAGAAAACGTTTGCAAATTATTTTTATTTTATGTGTATAGTTGCTTAGCCAGCATGTCTGTAGTGCACCATGTCTCCTCTAATGCCTGCTGCCAACAGAGACCAGAAGAGAGCGTCAGAACCTCTGAAACTGGGGTTAGACTGTTGTGAGTTATTCTGTGGGTGACAGGAATCTAACCCGGTCCTCTGGAAGAGCAACAATGTTCTTAACCACTGACCAATCTCGCCAACCCCAGGAAAACCTTCGTGAGGTCTTTATTTTCCATAGTTAAATCATTGAGTTTCTTTGAAAGGCAGTAAACTTCCCTCGTACAGTTAAAACACTACTTATAACTCAGTGGTCTCGAGTTTGAGTTCAAGGATTCTGGCTAGCATACCTGTGTGCTCAGAACTGAGGCAGCTATGGAGTCTCCCCACTTGCTGCAGGCAAGCCCTGCCAAGAATATCTGGATTGTGTTTGATTTTTAACTCTTTTTTTTGTTTTGTTTTTGATTTTTAATCCTCACCTGTGAGAAAACTTTGAATATTGCGATTTTCCCCCAGCTAGGCCTGACAGTCTCATACAACGACCAACAGTTGAAGAAGCTGTGCCCTAAAGCCCATTCCCATAACAAGTTACACCAGGCAGCTCCATCTGTCTTTAAAGGCTGTACGCATGCCTCCATGGGGACTTCAGCTGGTCCCTGACATTGTGCCTGCCTGGACAGAGTTGCCTGGGCTTTCCTGGCCTGGGGGCCTGACTGTACTCCTGTGCTGGATGACACCCACAAAGAGGTGGGGTGACTCTCTAAAGCGAGGGAGCTTCCCACTCCAGGAACCCTGCTGCTGGCCGAGAGAGATGCCCCCATGCATTGCTGCACAAGCAGCCTTGGCACACAGGGAGGCGGTGCCTTCGCCCTCTGTCCTCCTGTCTGGGACCCTGTCTCAGAGCGCTCTTACCTTGTCCATTCTGCTGCTTCTTTATGTAGTTGCCATTGCTTCCACGAGGACACTAATGATAGCCACAAACACTGAGCCAGCTTCCCTCAGTCCCTACCTCTCACCGACCTATAATTAAATGGGACTGGTTCAGACTAGAGAGGTGATTCGGCTCTCTTTCAGAGAGCCCAGGTTTGATTCCTAGCACCCACACAGCAGCTCACAATTGTCTGTTACTCAAGTCCAAGGAGAGCTGAAGCCCTCCCTCTTCTGGCTTCTTCAAGAACCAAGTGTGCACACATTTGCACAGATATACATGCAGGCAAAATATCCATACACATTTAAAAAATACATAGCTTATTGTTATTTTCCAAGACAGCGTATCTCTCTTACACCTTACTGTCCTGGAGCTCACTCTGTAGATCAGGCTGGCCTCGAACTCATAGAGACCCACCTGCCTCTGCCTCCCAAGCGCTGGGATTGAGGCATTCGACACCACTGCCTGACCATAACTGATTTTTTTTAAATAGGACTGGTTCATATTAAAGAATCAATGACTAGTTGAATATCTAATTCCTCCCCAAACTAAAAGTTCGCCGAAAAGAAGAGACTCTAAATATGGGATTATAAACATTTATTCAATAAGTGTTTTCTGCCAGACACTGTACACATCAAGTCCTTAAGAATATAAGGATGGGCCCAGTATAGGGGAATGCCAGGGCCAGGAATTGGGAGTGGGTGGGTTGGGGAGCAGGGGGAGGGGGTAGAAGGTAGGAGATTTTCGGAGGGGAAACTAGGCAAGGGGATAACATTTGAAATGTAGTAAAAGAAATATCTAATTTTAAAAATTACATATAAAAAAGAAGAATATAAGAATGGGGCTGGAGAGATGGTTCGCCCACCAAGAGCACTGAATGTTTCTGCAGAGGACTCTGTTTTAGTTCCTGGTACCCTAAAGGTGGCTCCCAACCAATCATAGGCACACAGGAGCTGCACATACATACTTATATACATACATACATACATACATACATACATACATACAGGCAAAACTCATAAATGAACCTTATAACAATAGAATAATATAAGGATGAATAAGAGGCCAAGTGTAACAGGAGTCTATAATCTTAGCTACTGTAAACTGAGGCAGGAAGGTCACTGACATCACAGCATGGGAAGGCAGAAATGGGGATGCAGAGACAGGAGAAAGCTAGCCAGCCCCACCCTCTGGGAGCCAACGGTCTAGTGGAAGGAGACAAAGTAACAAGTAGATGGTGGTATAGGATAGCAACTTCTCCCATAGGAGTAAGCACAGCAAGGTGGTCAGGAGCCCAAAGAGGGCCCAGCTGCTCACATTCAAGAATGGGCCAGCGAGGCCTCCAAGAGGTTCTGCGAGACTGAGTGGCTGTGGGCCAGCTGGATGGCACAGCAGATAAAAGGGGCTTGCCAGGCAAACCTGGCAACCTGTTTGATTCCTAGAACCTACTAAGGGTGAAAGAAGAAACCCAATTCTACAAGGTTGTCATCTGACCTCCACACATGCTGTATGCCACCTGTACACACACACACACACACACAATGATTAATGGGCTTATAGGAAGACTCTAAGAGCAATTCAACTTTGTTATGTTCATGGATAGTAGGCAAAGGAATGCACCCCTATTTCAAGAAGACAGTGGAGGGTGTAGGCATGCAGAATACCCAGAAGATGGATATCCTGAGATAGCCAAGAGGCCATATCCACTTATGCCCCTGACACACGGACACCTTGTTAAACCATACTGAACATGAGGGTATCATAGGCGCAATAAGACCTTTGCTTACACCTCCCAGAGCACGTGGTACCTACTTTGGTCCCTGTTGGTGTGTGGCTGACAGTCTCCCTGGACTTGGACACTAGCACCTGCAGGAAAATGGGGGATGCCTAAAAGCCTTCTGTACTCTTCCTCTGAGGCCCAGCTCTCCCCTGTGAGGCCATCTCAGATTGCACAGTCTCGAGTCCCCCTTTCTGCATCTTCCCACCTGAGACACTAGAACGTAGGCTTGGAGAGCTACAGGTGGTGGGGCCCTGTTACCTGGGGTTCTGCTGGGCAGAACTCCCTTATCCTCCCACGGGCAAAATGGCCATGCAGCACACGTCAGAGAGGCGACCAGTCGTGAGATGCGAAGTTGGTGTGTTTGACGGTCATCCTCTCTCTTCCCCTTTCTTCTTGGGTGGAAGATTCTGCCCGACCTTTCAGAACCCGTGAGGTCAGCAGTCTCCCGAGTGGTCATTTGGAATCCCATTGTCATTGTCATACACATAAGAGAAATTTCCACTCGCCTGCCTGCCCTTCACAGCCCCAAATCGTGCTTATTGGTTTGCTTTCTTTCTCTTTTAAGTTGCTCGTTGTGAAGCAGTTTAGTTCATTCCTGGAGAATGACAGAATTAAATTACCACTGTTTTTGCAACCCTTAATGAAGAATGTCTCTAGGCAGTGATCATCATTGATTGTCAAAATCTAATAATAATAATGCAGACACCAACTGTAAAATCTCTTGACTAAATTGAGCAAATATGAACACTGAATGGGTGTGCATTACATCACAAAAGGCCATTCTCAGCTTTTAGGTACAATCACGGTGTGATAGTTATGTTTTCTCCAGGGTTTATATTTTAGACCTACAAGTTGAAATTCTTAAAGATGAAGTGATAGATGTCTCTGTGGTTGGATCCAAGTAGTCTCCTTCAAAGCAGACATAGTGTGGTAGTACACAACCATAATCCCAGAATTCCAGAAGCTGAGGCAGGGGGAATCAAACGTTTAAGGATAGCCTCAGCTATGTAATGAGTCCCATGCCTGCTGAGACCATGTCTCTAAGCACAAGGTAAAAGGTTCCCGAAGAACAACACCCAAGGGTGAACCCCAGCCTATACATATACATAAAGAGACCCTGGGGAAACAGAGAGGAACACAGGCAGAACATAGGAATGCTAATATATACTTATATTATCGATAATATATTAATAAATATATATAATAAAATATATAATACTTATATTATGGATACTGATTACTGAGATTTTCCTGCCAGACTCTATACTAAATATTTACATATTACATACTACCTCAACTTGTCTCCTTGGGAACCCTGATACCTGGATGCTACTACCATCACCATTTGCATTAGAAAGAACCAAGTCACAGAGAGGCTGAGAAACCATTCCAAAGCTACCCAGCAAATACATCACAGAGCCAGGATGGTGGGGGATATGGCTGAAACCCAAGCTGACACTTTCTCCCACTGCTCCATCTTGCTTACAGGCTCCAGCAAGATGGCGGCTCCACTAGCAGCAGCTGAGGCTCTGCTTGGTGGTAACTGATGTCTGCCACCTTTGACTCAGCACTCCCACCCTTGGCAAACTCAGTAGCAGCCATGTATGAGAAAGCCCAAAGCAGGGCTCTGGGCAACAGTAAAGACTAGGAAACGATCCAATGCCTCCCAACAGGAACATGGATAAATAAACCACAGCGTGCTCATACAATGGAGTGGTGCCACACAGGGAGAATGAACAGTGCCTGTCTTTGTGTATCGACCAGGAACTTTTCACAGACATATGGTCGAATTAAAAAGGCAAGCACGTGTCTTTTAGAACAACCAGATACCAGTTATAGAAAGCTACGAAATCCAGAACTTGATTTATTGCCCAGGAGTACATACACATGTTACACACATGTCATAACAGGTACAGGAATGTTAAACACCAAATCTGCCATGATGATCACTCCAGGAGAGAAACAGACAGAAAGGAAGATGCAGATGGGGCCTCAGCTGTAAGGTCTCTACCTTGAAAAGCGAAGAGGTAGTGGGTCAGGCTGGCATACACCGCAACCCCAGCACTCATGAGGCAGAGGCAAAGACGCAGAAGAGTTTGCCGTCAGTCTGTGCTACATGGGGAATCCCTCTCCTGCACCTTAAAGTGTGTACTGAAATCTAGAAAACAACTGGAATCCAATTCCCTGTTGATGGGAGCCTATACTGGTACTTCCTAGGAAGACAGCTTTGCATAACTTACCAAACTTAAAAATGCACACACCACATGACACAGCTACTAGAACATGTTGCTTTTAAATATATGGATGTGTCTACAAAATTAAGTATACAAGACTTTATACTGAAGTATTGCTTTAAAAAACAAAGGTTTGGAAACAACCTAGACACCGCTGTGTTAGTTAACTTTCGTGTTACTGGGCTAACAATGTATCTGACAAGAAAGCCTGGAGAGATGGCTCAGGGAGTAAGAGAATTTATTGTTCTTCCAGGGGACCCAAGTTCGATTCCCAGCACCCACACTGGGAAGTTCACAACTGACTGGGACTCTAACTGAAATCCTCAGGTATCCTCACACACAATGGCACACACCACACGCACACACATACACACAGAGAGACAAATACACACACCACTGAGTGGGTACGCACATGCATAAATAAAAAAACTAAATATATATATACATATGTGTATATATATCTGTGTGTATATATGTGTGTATGTATATGTGTGTATGTATATGTATATGAGTATGTATGTGTATATATATATATGTGTGTGTGTGTGTGTGTGTGTGTGTGTGTACACATATATATTTGGGCTTGCAGATTCAGGGTATAGAGTCCACCATGGTAGGGAGAGCATGGCCCTTAGAAGTATGAGGCAGATGGTCACATTGTGTCCACAGTCAGGAAGCAGTGAGATAAACGCTGGTGCTTTGCTGACTTACTCCCATCTTCGATCTGATGCCTTCCTCCCTTCTTTGTATCTAGTCCAGGGCCCCCCAGTCCGTGGGGATGCCCTCCTGCACAAACATGCTCACAAGTGTGTTTCCTACGTGATTCCAAATTCAATCAAGCTGACCGTGAAGATGCAGAACACAGCCCCTCTCAGCTCTATAAAGAAAATGCATTGAGATGGGGCATCACGACACATATCTGAAATCTGAGAGTCTGAAGGAGGAGTATCTCAAGCTCCAGGGTAGCCTGAGCTAAGAGAGGGACCCCGGGAGTGGGAGGGACTGCTATAGAAGGAGTTCTATGGTGCCGAGCTTGGTGCACTAGTTGCTACTCTGTAACTAGGAAAGTGGCAGTGTGCGGGTGCGGGAGAAAACGGGTGTTCACACTTGGATTAGGCATAAAATACAGAGTTCTGTCGGCCTGGGAGAGGTGAAAGAGAGAGAAAGAGACTTTGTACTGCAAGCCTTCTGTATTTGGGAGCCGGGTGGGGTTCAGGTGAATATATTGCTCTTCAAAAACTGATAAAAATATAAAACTCTGAAGCAAGACAAGGTTCCTTAATTTCCCAGGCTGATACAATTGAAAATTAAACAAGGGCCTTTGTCATCTGTCCCACTGTAGTGGTCCCCAGCTTGCCAATGCTATGTATAAAGACTGTGGTGTATGGTTGGCTGGCACATACCTTTAATACCGGTGCTCAACAGATCTCAGCCAAGGCCAACCTGGTCTACAAGAGAGTTCCAGGCCAGCAAGGACTATACAGTGGGACCTTGTCCTAAAACAAAAAGGCAGAGCCAGGCATAAGGACCCCCCCCATTCTTTCTGCACCAGGTACCTCTGTGGGCTAACACACATCATGCATGACCATGTATGTCTCTGGACTTGAATTTCCATTTCCATACAATGGTATCCTTTCTGTTCAGACAGGTCACTGATCTTTTATTCCACCAAGCAAAACACCAGAGCCAAAAGGTACCTGGAACAGGGCACACCAGGATCCTCAATTATCCACTGCCAAGGACCCCAAATGCAGACTACTTCTACCTGTGCCACCACAGCAGTCTGCCAGTAATTATATCCAATCACAAACTCAGAGCCCAGCAAGGCTTGAATTAGTCTGCAAAGGGGCCTAAGGAAGGATGGGTTGCTCAGCGGGTAAAGCCCTTGCATATGACTTCTTCAGAGTCCTGATAAGAAAAGGTCCCTAGGGGAGGGCTGCTGGCTATTGGGGCCCCCTACAAGACCCTGTCCACAAACCCACTTCCTGCTCTCTCACTGTCCACAAATCCTTCCCTGGGAGCACTTTCCAGGACAAGGTGCAGCATCTTCAAGCCGTTCTAGAACCTGTGTCCATCCTTGAACAAACACTGTAGCCCACTCAGGCTGGGCTTCCAGAAGGTATCCAGCGTCTAGTGGCCCTGGCCTGATCTGCAAATGTCCTGAGAACACTATTGGGTCTCTGAACTCACAGCTTGGCAGACTTTCACAAAATGGAATTCCCCTCACGTAGAGCAATGATTTGGGAAGCCATGAAGTGGGAGGGCACGCTGGCGTGAAGAGACTTGGAGTCCGAAAGCCGGTTTAACACACTTCTACTAAAATACTCAGAGTCTGAACAAATATTTGCAACAGGTAAACTGGGGGAGTAAAGGGGCGGAGAGAATTCAAGGTTGGCGGGGAGAGAGATGGGGGTCACTGTGTGTTAGAGAGATGTGTGTGGATGTTTAAATTGTAGGTGTGAAGCTGGAGGTCCAGTAGGGACGTAAGTCCCCTTTGAAGCGCTCCTCTTTCCAATGTGCTGCTGAAGCAGCTTGCGTAGAAGAGGGCTTCAGCCTCCTGGTTCCTGGTTCTTTTCTTCTGGCGGGGGAACTCAGGCCAGATAAGAAGAGGATCTGAAAGGACTAGCAGCTAGCAGCCAGCCGGGTGGCTGAGCGTCCGAGCTGAGAGGTACTGGGGAAACACTAGCCTGCCTCGCCTGGCGGTCCGCGGTGTTTCTGCGGCAGCTGCAGGAAGCTCGGCCCGGGAGAAAAGCATCTTCACCGGGGATCCACGACTTGCTCACGTAGGCGGCGGTCGAGACTTCGGAGCGTTAGACCAGCTTGCTGAGAGGCTTCTGCTCTGTCCCTGGCTCCCCCGGCAAGGCATGGGCAGGCATTTCTCTAGAGGCACAAGGAGTTGGAGGCGCTGAGGGTTCCTGAAAACCCGGGCCAGAGAAACACGGAGTTCCTCCGCCTGGCTCAGGACCGAGGCCTCGGCCACTATATGGATGGTGCCTAACCTTGCCAGAATGAAACGGGGGCTGCACAACGGGCCCGCACAGGCCTAGAGAAACAGATAGACCTGGGTCCCTACCCAGCCTGCCTAAGGGGACTGGGTAGGAGTAAGAAGTAAATCAAAGTCCACCCGGCCACTTTCTAGAGCGCCTGCTCTATCCACCTACTGCTGTACCACCGAACAGGCAAGCACCTTCATCCCAGTCTTCTTAGCTCTGGCTGCTTACCCAGGGCCAGACGCGCGGTCCGGAAGGTGACCCTTTGGGGCGCCCTGCAGTTGTGTTTCCCAGCCTTGAGCGCACAAGGGGCACCCTTTCTCCACCTGGGATTGGGGTGCTGATCCTGCAAAGGACAGCAAGAAGTCAGTTCCCAGGAATCCCAGTTCCTACTTCCACTCAGGAAAAAAAAAAAAAAAAAAAAGTCCTAAAGAGATTCTGATCTACAGTCCCAACACACACACACACACACACACACACACACACACACACACACACCTCCTTAAAGACTGAAAAGGGAGCCGACAGAGGAATTCAGAGAAGCGATGACACATGCAACAATTCTGTCACACCTGGCTGCTGAGGAGGAGCTGAGCGGCGGAAATGGAGCCGTGGAGGGGGTGGGGGATGAGACCCAGGGTCAGCTTGGGTGGTCAAAGAAAGAAAAAAAAGGAAGAAAAAAGAAAAAGATGAAGAAGAGAGAAACCGACCTCCACCCTCTTTGGTCCGGACCAAAGCCAGATATTTTGCCCCTGCCCAGACCAACCAGACTCAGATCCAGACCCTTAACCTGGGCATGCCTGATGGTGAGGGAGAAGACAAACACCTGCAGGCATGCTCAGAAATCAGACAAATATTGAAGAAGTGCTGTTTGTCTCTTGAGTGTGCTCAGGGCTGTGAGGGATAGCTTAGAAAAACATGGAGGCTACTTGGGGATACTGTCAATAAGTGGGTATTTCCCGGAGAAATTTAGAGAAGCCTAGCTCCCTTGTATCCTGGTGGTTAGGCCGGGTTTGCCCGGCTGACCTCTCTGTAGTCATCTTTGAGATGTTGGACTACACACACACACACACACACACACACACACACACACACACACACACACTGTCCTCCTTTCCCTTCATCTCAGAGTGGGAACCACACACTGTAGATAAGTGAGATAAGTGGTCTTCGGACCGGACCGCTGGAGCCACTGGCCAGTGTGGGCTCGTGGGATTCTGGAGAACTCTTAAAGTCCAAGCAACCTGAAAGAAAGAGGTAGAAACAGGCACTGGGATAGCCACCTAGATGTGTGACTGACATACATCATTCATTCAGACCATTATCCTTCACAACGTGTCTGATCATTCTTCCTCAGCCTCTCTCACACTTCCAAGACTGCAAACCTGTGTTAAAGCTGAGTGACAGGGCACACCTGATGTTGTGCTGGCACAGAAGGAATTCCTCTAAGTCCGTTTTCTATTTTCGGAGATGTAACTGGATCCCCACCAGACTTCGGCTATTATCTTAAAAACAAGGGAAAAGACGACTGTCCACTCGTGACTGGAACTCGTTCGTGAAAGCGCCTCCCCAGCCTGTGGTTTTCCTTCCTTACCTGCTGGAAGGAGAAGACGCAGGTAAAGGCTGTAAGGGTAGGAAGGACAAAGGAAGACAGAAAAAAAAAAAAAAAAGACGTTGTACTCTGGTGCTTGATTCATACACCTCACTAAGCAAAAATAAGCAAATACAAGTCTCACACATTATACATACATAAGCATACCTGGGTTTCTGAACAGCACCCTTGCGCAGTATCACCTGTATCTTAAGAACAGATTTTTGCCCCATGCCTTTCACGCGTGACACTTGTGCACGCAACAGTCCCCAAAGCCCCTCAGCAACATCCTCGGTCTGTGTCCAAGCCAGAGTACAAGGGATACCACTTGATCTTTAAAACACACACCCAAATTGTGGGATTGCAAGGCGAGTTCCACGGAGAAAGCTGGTCCCTACATCCACCTCAGCACAGAGAAGCGAAACATCCGATGCCAGTGAGCTGTACTCCTGGGTGTCTCTTCCCAGCGATCCTCTCCCCAGCCTCAATTGGGCTCAGAGAGCTCGAGGGACAGAGCAGGCCGAAGCTTCTGCCTTCCATGACACGAGCTCTGAGCTGGTTTACCTCCAGCTGCAGCAAAGTTCGGCCACTCCACCCCGGTCCGGCCCCCTTAGCATCTCGCCCCTCCCTAAGTCTCAAAGCTAGAAGTCTAGCCCCAGCACAGCCCGAAGCACAGAGCAAAGGGTTTTGTTTTCTTTCACCTGAAAGCTGCCCAGAGGCTTGGATCACCTCTCCTCGCTGGGGTCAGCATTCCCGGGGCACTGGCAGGGCGCAGCGAGCCCCAACCAGGGCCTTTCGGCGAAGCAAACACCCGCAGATTTTCAGGACTCTGAGCGTGAGCCAGGCTGTTGGCGGGGCCCGGGAGGCTCCGGAGGCTCGGGAAGGCCGGTCCAAGTTCTGCCGGCCGTTTAAAAAAAAAAAAAAAAGGAGACTTAGAGATGAACTCGCCCGTGCGCTGCTGGCTGCCCCGCTATAGGGGCGAAGGCCCCTGACGCAAGCGGAACTCTGCGGAGCCCATACGAATCAGAACGGAGCGAGGCTCCTGGCGCACTAGGGACTCCAGGAGGCGGCTGCGCCAGAGACGCGGGTCGCGCCTCGGGAAACCGGGCGGTGGGGGGAGGGGAGAGCTCAGCCAAGAAAACCCACCGAGGCGGGGACTGGCCTGGGCGGGGAGGGGCGGCGGGGCCGGAGCCCCTCGCTGTTGGGCAGACTCCCGATGGCCAGAGGCTGACTTCCACTCCCGCCGACCGCTCCCCGGGGGGAAAAGAGAAGAAGAGAGCGAGAGCCGCGCGAGGCCTCCGGTCCCCGCAGCCTGCAGAAGTTAGAGGCTCTGCGCCGAGCGCACACTCCTGCGCCCGCCTGCAAGGCGAGCCTGCACCAGGAGAGCACAGCCTCCGGGCTGCCGGGCCGCGGAGTGCCGGCTTTTGTCATGATGGCCAGCTACCCCGAGCCCGAAGACACGGCAGGGACCCTGCTGGCTCCGGAGAGCGGACGCGCAGTCAAAGAGGCCGAGGCGTCGCCGCCGAGTCCCGGCAAGGGAGGCGGGACAGCACCGGAGAAGCCAGACCCCGCGCAGAAGCCCCCGTACTCGTACGTGGCGCTCATCGCCATGGCGATCCGCGAGAGCGCCGAGAAGAGGCTCACCCTGTCCGGCATCTACCAGTACATCATCGCCAAGTTCCCGTTCTACGAGAAGAACAAGAAGGGCTGGCAGAATAGCATCCGCCACAACCTCAGCCTCAACGAGTGCTTCATCAAGGTGCCGCGCGAGGGCGGCGGCGAGCGCAAGGGCAACTACTGGACGCTCGACCCGGCCTGCGAGGACATGTTCGAGAAGGGCAACTACCGGCGCCGCCGCCGCATGAAGCGGCCCTTCCGGCCGCCGCCCGCTCACTTCCAGCCCGGCAAGGGGCTCTTCGGGAGCGGAGGAGCGGCGGGCGGCTGCGGCGTGCCCGGAGCGGGGGCCGATGGCTATGGCTACCTGGCGCCACCCAAGTACCTGCAATCGGGGTTCCTCAACAATTCCTGGCCCCTGCCGCAGCCTCCCTCGCCCATGCCCTACGCCTCCTGCCAGATGGCGGCGGCTGCGGCGGCCGCTGCTGCAGCCGCTGCAGCCGCCGGCCCCGGCAGCCCCGGTGCAGCTGCGGTGGTCAAGGGGCTGGCGGGCCCCGCCGCCTCCTACGGGCCGTACTCGCGCGTGCAGAGCATGGCGCTGCCTCCGGGCGTCGTGAACTCCTACAACGGCCTGGGGGGCCCTCCCGCCGCGCCACCGCCGCCGCCACCGCCGCCGCACCCTCACCCGCACCCTCACGCACATCATCTGCACGCGGCCGCCGCGCCCCCGCCAGCCCCGCCACACCACGGGGCTGCCGCGCCTCCCCCGGGTCAGCTCAGCCCCGCCAGCCCGGCCACCGCCGCGCCCCCGGCACCCGCGCCCACGAGCGCGCCCGGCCTGCAGTTCGCCTGCGCCCGGCAACCCGAGCTCGCCATGATGCATTGCTCATACTGGGACCACGACAGCAAGACGGGCGCGCTGCACTCGCGCCTGGATCTCTGAGTGCCACCGCGCGCAGGAGCGGTCCCCCCTATCCCGGGAGTGGAGGAGCCGAGCTCGGGTCGCAGCCGCAGCAGCCAGCCTGACAGCGCGCACTCCGGGACAGCCTCTGGATGCAGAGCCCTCGAGCGGTCTGCCCTTCCTTGGTCCGCCCGGCTCCTGCGACTCCGCTTTGTCGCCTCCGCTGCTCCTTCGGTGCTCTTCCCCACCGCGGCCTCTGCTTTCCCGTGCTGCTGACTGGAGGCCGCCCCCTCTGTGCTTTCCGCGGGCCTTCTCTCCTCCTGGAGTTCCAGAGTCACCGCAGGGAATGAGTCCCCGGCCGAGGTGCGGTCGAAGTGTCCGAGGCGCGGCTTACCTCTTGGACCTCTCTTCCAGGTCGGTGGACTCAAGCTCGATTGTATTTTTAATTCCCCACCCCGACTGCAGTGCTGTCTGCGACTAGAAGCGCTAGGCTGCTGGGGGAAGCGGGACCCACACTACCGGAGAACGGAAAGAACGTGTCTGGTCGCTCTGCGATCCCTCCTGGAACTGATCAGAAGCCGCTTGCAGAGGGGCCCACTGGGCGGGGCGGGGGTTGAGCCCCAGGCTGAAGCAGGGACAGCCTCGTTCCGCGGCCTGCAACCGAGTTCTCATCCCCCGCTCCTCGTCAGGCCGTGGTGCCTCCGCTCTGCAGAGCACCGCTTCGGGCACCTCCAGGCTAGGTCTTTATGAAAAAGATTGGTGAGGCTTTTGAAAATATTAAAAATACTTTTTAAAGAAAAAAAGAGAGAGAGGGAGAGAATAAAACATTCATGGGGAGGGGGGGGAACGGCGAAATGTAATGGCCTTGGAGTTTGCTAAAACCAAACAGCAAAATCAAAAGTTTTAGTTTTCTTCATCGTCCCTGCTGGGAAATTTGTGTAAGAATTCCCGTGGTGACTTCATTAGGCTGTGTTCAGAAGCAGGAGAAAATAACTAGCTAAAATAAGGTTTCCACTACAAATTGGGAGTTTCTTTTCTATTTAAAAGTTGAACTCAAAACAAATTTCCCCGGATCTTCCGATTCTGCCCCTGACGCCAGAAGAGAACTCTGTCTGGCTGGTACACACCGCCCCATGACACTCCTATCCCTGATTTTTGTTTTTCCAATGTCTTGTTTCTTCCACCTTCGGAAGGAGAAATGTGAAACTCGTCATGGCCGGCCCACACGGGCTTGTGGCCCCAGCCGGCTGGCCCGAAATCCCGTGACCTGGTGGTTGAGTAATGTCTTTCGGGGACCAAATTTTCTAGAGGGAACTAGAGCACTTTTGTTGTGTTTGTATGTGTGTGAGGGCGTCCCTTGTCAATTCCCAAATAAATTTTTTTGTTTTTGTTTTTCCTTTAACACGGACTTGCATTGTTTCTTTTACACCGTAGTTCAGCAGCTAGCTAGCTAAGAGAGCGAGCCTTTCAAGCAAAATTGTGTTCTTTTTAAAAATGACACAAACAAGAGTTGAGGACAACCCGGGTGGCAGGCGCTTTGGGCTGTCGCTGCTGCTTTGTTTTTCAGGAGATTGTTTGTTTTTCTGTGTCATCGTTCCTCTCTTGCAGCTGTTTCACACCGGCAAAGATACCCGGCCCTCGCTAGAGGCTACTGTAGGCTAGGTTTGTTCTCTTTTTGCGTTCGTGTAAGTTTATATTTTGCCTCTTACATAATTGTACTAGGTGCGTGCGCTGTGATTCCACTGCTATCCTCATACATCTAAGAATTATTTTTTGTCAAAAATATATGTAACAATTTTTTAATGTAAAATCCAGATTTCAGAAACACCTTGGAAGCTGCAAGCTTTTCTACAGTGTAATCGGTGATTCGTCGTACCATTGTTTTTAGCAATTGGCATTCATTTATCTTGAAATAAGTGTAGGCAACTTAGTGCTTTAGGTGGGACTTAGTGTACAATATGCTACGGAGGTGGGCTTTTGCTTTCTCTTTACTGAGCTCCATCAAATAACGAATTAAGACCCAAGCTCTCATGAAAATACAAAAGGTGTTTGACTTGGTTGCAGATGAAATCTCTCTGGTTGATTAGAGGCGGCTGACCTTCAGTTTTCCAATGGGGTGACAGATATTGGATCCCGCAGTGAGTGGCTGAGGGTTCGTGCAACAGGAGTTTAGATCCCATGCATAACCATGAATCTGTCACCTGCCACTCTCTACCTGGATAAGAGACAGGTTCAGAGGAATGAGCTGGAAGAAGCTAAGAGCTTAAGGGTATGAACCCATGGGTCCTCATTTCAGCTAACCGAAGGTCTAACCTTAGGAATGTCAGGGTGATATCTAGATTATATGTTGCTGGGATCAAGGGAAGCCTGTTCGGCTCAGAATGCACTCTCCTTCCCCACCCCCACCCCCACCCCACCCCGCAAAGATCTCAGAAGGAGGCTACAGTGTAGAGGAGGTGCCCACGGATTCTGGAAGGTAGAAACTTCAGCTCACCCACTGGGGGTAGGCTGAAAGGAGAATCTCAGTTGTGGTGGAAAGGGAGAATCCCTCAGGCAAGAAGGTGTTTCTGTAGACTTACGTCTCAAATGTATGGATCGGATCACTGTAGTCTGTGCCTGGTGTGAGGGTTTCTAGTGTCTGTTATTTAATGGAGATAGGGTATAAGCTGTGTATCTGTCATTCACCTGCAGGGAGGGTGGATGAGGATGACATATATTTAGGATATTGTACTAACCATATGACTAATATTAGGGAGTTCTTACCAGAACCCAGTACTTGTTGCATTCATACCTCGTGCTGATCTACACAGCTGTGCTCTGGGTGTGTGTTTCTGGCTTGCTGAAGGGTAACAAATTATGTGCACCCTTCACTTCATCTGACAGAGGCTCCCTGTTCCGGGGGACTAGCTGTCAGCACCCCCAACAAACTGCTATCCAGAGTAGAAAGCAGGAGGACAAGCCTCGGAGGTAGGGCTCTTGGTGGGTAGGTCATTGCCCAGCTCCAGTAAGATGGAGAAGCTGAACAAGGCCTGCACTGGAGGATTGCCTCTCTCCACCCAAGAACTACCAGCAAGAGGCATCCACAGCTGGGAAGGCTTTGCCAAGTAAGGAAACTTAGATGGAGGGGGCTTTCCCAACTCTACACAGTGGTTGGAGGAGGTAAGAGAAGGGAGCCACTTCCCCACGGATGCCTCCAGAAAGACATCTGTCTCTAATTCCAGCCCTAAGGGGTTCTGCAAAGCGCTAAAATTTGGTCCTTCTCTCTAGTTGGGGACAATAACAGACCTTCCTTGTCTCAAATTTCCTTTCTCTCCTTTCTCCCTCTGCCTTGCACTTTTGAATTTGTTAACGAATCTGATTCAGATAATTCCCTAAGTGAGAGCAAAAGTATTCAAGAGAGTTCCTGGTGCAGAACAACTATGCCTTAGTATACACAGTCTGGCTTGGATACCTAGTAGTCCATGTGGGGATGTGCATATATGCTTGTAGTGTGTTCTATAAAAGCAACATAAATAGAATTTGAGGCAAATATCCTACCAGTTTCTAAAGGATACAGGTAATGAGTTGTGAAGCATGGTACTGAATGGTGTGTGTAGCAGGGGACTCGGTTGTGCACAGACACATCCCTAAATACCGACAGAATGCAACATTTCCTCTATGTTCGAATTCTTATAGTGATCTTTGTATTCCCTAAAAACCTAAAGTAAGTGGGTTTGTGGGGGAGGGGAATTCAATTCTCTAATGGGACTAGAGAAACATTTTACCAATGCAAGAGATACACTGAGGGATTGTATTCAGCCTTGCATTGTTTTTTGCAAGCCAAGACTGAAAAGGTAGCCATGTAGAGAGAGCCCCCTGGTGGTAGGGAAAAACTGGGGGCAAATTCAGGCTTCCTGAAGCCAAGTAACCATCTTCTGATGTGCTGGGGGGTGGGGGGTAAAGCTTGGTGAAGGCCTGAAGCTTTCCAACTGCTGAGTCAAATTCTTGCCACCCAGAAAGGGGTCCCAATGCCTGGAAGTGATTTGTTCAAGCTCAAGATTCCCAAAGTGTCCCCACTTTATTTAAATAGTACTTAACTATGTTCTTTTGGCTGTGTCACTATGTCACTGCTGTGTGACAGCCTCTGCTCCTTAGCCAGAACCTCTCTCTCTCTCTCTCTCTCTCTCTCTCTCTCTCTCTCTCTCTCTCTCTCTCTCTCAGATAGGGACGGGGGGGGGGCAAAACACTGACAGGTCTTCAAACCAGGTAAGCCAGTAAGCCAGTGACTGTGTGCTTTCTGGACAGAGTGAGTTCCAGGCTGTACCAAAGGAGTGCCTGGGACTCAGGAACCAAACTCATACAATTGAGTGGTTGAAGATCTGACCAATGAAGTTGCCAGCCACAGGTCACCAGCCTCAGAAATTCTCAGAGGAGGCCTGAGCAGGTGAGACTACCCTACTACTCAACTCTGTGACAAAGCACAGCCCTGAGTGCCAGTTTAGGCAGACTGTTCATTCAGCAGCAAGTGTGGGGTTTGTGGCCTAGGTTCTGGCTTGAGATGAAACTGTCCAAGCCCATGTCACCCCAGAGAGGTGGCTCATGCAGGACGACACACAAAAAAGAGTCTGTCCACAGGGAAGACCCCACCATGGAAGGCCAGAGTCCTCCCTTAATAACTCTGACCTTGGCAAAATACTGATTCCAGATTTCTTTCTTCTTTTTTTTTTCATCTATAGAGCAGAGATAATGAATGGCCCATCTACTAGTGATTACAATAGTTAAATACTCCAATTCAAAATACCTAGTTTTATTGTTGGTATGTTTCCCATTCCTGGAAGAAGGGAGGAAGAGAAGGGCTCAGAGTGTAGTCATAATGCCAGATGGTCCCCCAGCTGTCATTTCCAGGCCCACCGCTGAACACCCCAGGAACCCAGGCAAACCAGAACCTACTGGGCTCCAGGCGCAGCTGATGGATGTCTGTCTTGCCCAGTCCCTTGACATCAGGAATGAGGGACGGATGGCCTTGAACACTTGACCCTGAGGGCACTCTTGGACTTAGCCGGGGAAATCTCCCTATTGCTTCCGCCAAGGCCCTTTTCTCAGATATTCCAAGTTTTCTCTGAGAAAGAAGCTTTTCCCATACGTCTCCTAACTCACTGGTTCCGGAATGTTTGCATTTTTTCTTTACCTTTTCTTTTTTTCAGAAGAGCAGAAGGTGGCCGTCCTCATGTGAGAGATTGTGGGGGAGAGATTGAGTGCTAGCCTGGGCCTTTGTTGAGAATCAGGGAAACCCCGCGGGAATTGGGGTCGGGTAGACGCAGGATCCGGGCTAAACTGAGAGTCAATGGCAGACACTGCTGAGCTGTGGAGCGGGAGCCGAGTTAGTGCGAGACCAGCGGCTGGGAAAAAAATAAAAACAAAACAACAAAACAAACACAAACACAAAACAGGTGCTGAGCCTCCAGGGATGATACATGCAAGTTCAGATCCTCCTGCTTGGGTGAGACTCTCCAGTTCGCCCTGCACAGGCTTTGGAGATAGGAGAACTAATGATTTGTCAGGCCAGTCTGAGCCTAAGGTAGTCTGCACCGTGAGGCAGGGGAAGGAATCCCGCAGGAGACCGAAATCCCTCAGCAGGCAGGAGCAATCGGATGGACGAGGAAGACCAAACTGAGACCACAGCCTGATTAACTGTCTTTGATAATACTACCAGCACATCAAACAAAGCAAAGCCTTACCCCGGATTCTCATCTGTGTAAAAGGAGCCTTGTTTGGGCAGGCAAACAAAAGTTCAGGGTCCCAGGAAATGTTCACCCCCGTAGACTAGGGGGAAGGGACATTAGCCATTTGGTTTTTTGTTGTTTGCTTTTAGAAGAGAAAAAAGGAAATTCGGCACATATTTTTTGAAAAATCTTGCCCAACTACCACTGAAGGCTGTTAGAGTGAGCAGAAAGTCAGGAAACAGGGCCCCCACCCGTGGTGACATCGGGCCTTTGTCCTCTTTCCTGAAGCCCCCGCGACTGCTGACCGTGCTGAGATAAAGGCCGGGTCAGGGCCTTGTGGAATCCCGGGGGAGGGGGCAGCAGGTCGTCCCGATGGCCCTTTCAACTCAGTGCGGAGAGTTGACGGTTCCAACCCGCTGACCTCCCTCGTGAATCTACCGAACAGGGGCCACAGCCCGCCTATGTTCCCAAGCCGCTTTTGTCCTGAGAGCTTTCTCATTCCTGAGAGCCGGTCCTCATTCTCACCAGCACTTTTATTTTCTATTTAGAGATTTGGACGGGGAAGAGCTGTGCTCCCTGCGGACGTGCTCTTCATTGGAGAAACAGTGTTTTTAGCGTTTGCAGCCACTGCTAGGCTTGGTTGTCCCTACTGATTACTGCTGGTGTCTGTGCTGCCATTAACTATCTGCTTGGCGTTCTTTGTCTCCCACAGCTGAATTTCAAATTGTCTGCACAGTGTCTTCTGTCTGTCCTCCCAAGCCCTCTGCAAAGAAGGCAAGAGAGGGACTGTGAGCTCAGGCTACCAACAGCTGGGTCTCAGCAAAATTCAAACCTGCTTGAGTAACTTTTGTGACAGTGGCGGTGGCATCCCCAGGATACCTTAGACACCCCTTTGAAGGAACAGAGGAGGAGAGCCAAGCAGCTGGCTGGTGTGGAAATGCAGTCATCCTTCAGCTAAGCAGCTCGGTTGTCCATTCAAGCCTTGTAGTCCCCTGAGCCTTCTTAGCCCCAAAGGACCCTGAAACCACATATTCTCCCAAGTCAGCAAGTTCTACTTCCTCCTAGGAGACTGGGGTGAAGGTTCCATTTAATCTCCCCTGAACCAAATACTTTTTATTCTTAGGATGGTTAGACCTGAGGAGGGCCAGAGTACCCTCTACCACCTCCTTCTCTGGCTCCCTGCCCCCATCAACCAGCCCGCGGGGTCTCTGTCCCCAATGAAACAGGAGCTGCCCACCGCCAGCAGATGAGAGATAAAGGAACCGGGTGGCGCCAAGTCGCGCTGACCTAAAGACCCGGATCCGGCCTTTTCCGCACCCCAGAGCGTCAAGAGAAGCACAGGAGACCCTACTTCCCCGGAGCCATTGACCTAACTAGGTAGAAATAGATCAGCTGAACAATGTATACATAGACGTTGGATTGGCCTGCTGAGTGTAGTGTGCGTGTGCTTGTCTCTGGAAGGTTCTCCTGGATCTGTGCCCTTGTTCAAGCATCCTTGTTAATGTGCTTGCATGGAGACCAGTGTGCCCATTTAACGCAGGAACGATGCCAATGCGCGTGCACACAAATGAATGATTCTAGCATCTATCCTGTTGTCTAGCCGGCAAAATACACAGGTAGTAAACAGGCCTGGCCACCCGACAGTCACAATGATGACTTACACGTAGGCTTTCACCATTTTCAAATGTGATTTTTCACAACACCCTGAGAAATGCTCTTCTTTCCATTTTTACAGGAGGGGAAAAGAGCCAAGAGTAATCAAATAAGGAGCCTTTACAACCAATCTGAGAGAGACAGAAATTAGCCACAGCTCCTGGGATTCTGGCTGCTGAACATTGGCGTGTTTGTCTAGTTCTCCCCAAAGCCGGTTTATTTAGTGTTTTCAGGGGACACAAGCCTTTTGGGCCACTTGGACAGGCTTCCTTGGAGATGAACCACACCAAGCACAGATTTTTTTTTCATTCGTTTGCAACGATCCCTTCCATATCTGGGTGACCCAAGTGTTCAGTACAGAATAGTTCCAGGATGGTCTGAAAGCTGCTATGGCATTTCCTGGTGCCTTCAAATGGTGACCTGACCTTGTGCAAATGGATCCCAAATCCCACCTGGCTTTCTGAGGCAGCAACTCCGGACACGGAGAAAAGATCATATCCCCCAAAGATAACCCTAATTAATATCTTTGTTGAGCCAGCGCCCCCGGGAAGCAAAGAAACCCGAATTCATTTAGCTCTTGCTGTCTGGAATCCCTAACTTAAGACCCAGAGCCCATTTTACAGCAGTGGTTACTAGGAGACTAGAGCGGTGAGTTCTTTCATCTCAACACCCAGAAAATGGTCAGGGAAAGGCTGGAATCCCTGGTTAGTATCCTAATCCTGGGTCCTTCTGCTCCCAGAGCGGATCACCTGGATACTGATAGCTACATGTCTGCACCTTGGAGCCATCTCACTATTAGTCTCTGACTTCCCTTGCCAAGGACCTGACAAGAAGTTTTCCCTAGGGTTCACTAAACTAACATAAGGTTTCTGCACGCTTGGAGTCTATTGGGGGATGGGATGGAGCATACATTTCTTGGATACAGAACCCTTGCCTTCTATCTCGAGGCAATTAGTCCCCCGCCCCGTGCCCTTCCCTTCAAACCCTCATTGTCGCAGAGTGAGGTTGTCCGAGGACTGTAGCTTAACCACATTTCTCAGAGTGCCCTTGGGCCTCAGCGTCTGGCTCCTCCGACAAAGGTCGCTGCTCTGGGAGCTCCAAGGCCACCTCTACTCTGCAGGGTCGGGTCTTTGGAACCCAGCCGGAGGTTCGGCAAGGCTGTCGTTCAGCCTCACAAACTACAGGCTGCCCTCTGCTGGCACCGAACAACACCGCCACCTCCTTTGCCACCCGGGAGCTGCAGCCCTAAAAGAGTGCAGAAATAGGTGCTCCTACTCTTGCTAGATCCCCAAAGTGAATGTCGCACTTTCAACTATCAAACTCTCGCATATGCATCACCAACCTATATTAGCTCGTGTGTGTGTGTGTGTGTGTGTGTGTGTGTGTGTGTGTGTGTGTGAGAGACTCTACTAGGAGCTTCATAGTCAACCCAAGCTCTGCGCTGGCAACTCTGTAGCATTGTGGTTTCCACCGGGACCCCAGGAAAATCCGCCCTCCCCAAGGCAAGTTTGAAAAGAGAACCTGCAACCCAGCAGCGCCCAGGTAGCGCGCTGCAAGCTTCTGGAGGGCTCAAGGGTCTCCAGGGAGGGCTCCAGTCTGCGTGCTCAGGCCTTTCTGCCACCGGAGCATCCATCTGATGAGGCACAGGCATCATCCAGACCCCCAAAAGCCTGACTCTAGCATACTCAACACCACTGGATGTTGCCTGGTTCTAGGCACCTCCTAATTCTTGCAATGCATTCCATTTGTCTGTCCCCCCAACAAATGGGCAGCGCTGCAGTGACAGAGGGCTTCTTTCTCTCTCTGCCTTCACACCATAGGCCCTCCTCCGGGTTTGCTGACAGATCCGATTTCAGATGTCTAATACCAATACGGCTCTGGGAAGACTTTAGCAGTGAGGCGGAGAGTGTTCCACCGACTGCAATTCACACTGCGGTAAAAATCAGTAATCACACCTGTGGGTCTCCAGGACTCTGCACATTTTCACTTGTCCCTCTAGTTACAAAAATAACTCAAATTGAAAATCGGGAAAGTATTAAGACGCTTTCTCTCTCTCTCCCTCCCTCCCTCTCCCTCCCTCCCATCTCTATCTGTCTTTCTATCTCTATCTATATTTATCTTTATTTCTGTCTCTCCCATTTTCTCTATCTTTATCTGTTCCTGTATGTCTCTCTTTGCCTCTATCTCTGTCTGTCTCTGTCTCTGTCTCTGTCTCTCTGTCTCTCTCTGTCTCTCTGTCTCTCTGTCTCTCTGTCTCTGTCTCTGTCTCTCTCTCTCTCACACACACACTAACAGCAATCCCAGCCATCCTCTGATGGAGATGACACAGCTAACATCTTGGTGACATTTCTCTTTCAGTTTATTCATATGCTGTAACACAAGTTAAATCCATTTCCCAAATTAGCAGACTGTAATTTTCATAGAAGCTACAGGATCTTGGTATATATGTAGTCCCAGCTGGCCTTCTCCTGCCTCAGCCTCCCAAGTGAGAATTTTCCATTTTGTGTTCTGCTTGTTTTATTATTTATTTATTTATTTATTTATTTATTTATTTATTTATTTTGGTTTTTCGAGACAGGGTTTCTCTGTGTAGCCCCGGCTGTCCTGGAACTCACTTTGTAGACCAGACTGGCCTCGAACTCAGAAATCCACCTGCCTCTGCCTCCCGAGTGCTGGGATTAAAGGCATGCGCCACCACGCCCGGCTGTTCTGCTTGTTTTAAATGCTGTCAATAAGGATTTCTCCAGATTTTGATTGAAAAAAAAATATGCCTGTGATGTACCACCAATTCTGTTTCCTAAACAAGAATAGTTCCTTAGTCACAACTCTTGGGTCATTCAATACACAACTGATAGTTAATCAGAAAATATTAACCTTCGGCGCACGCCTTTAATCCCAGTACTTGGGAGGCAGAGGCTGGCAGATTTCTGAGTTTGAGGCCAGCCTGGCCTACAGAGTGAGTTCCAAAATAGCCAGGGCTACACAGAGAAACCCTGTCTCGAAAAACCAAAACAAAACAAAACAAAATTAACCTTCTAATAATCTAATAAAGAGAGCCAGGGTACCATTCTCAGGACACAAAGAATCCACCCCCAAATTTGTGACTGTCCTACTGTGGAAGAGAGCCTTTCAGCCCCTTCTGACAGCTACCTCCCTCAGCTGGAGACCCAGGGAGCAAGACTGATGGCAAGGGTGGCCTGAAAGCCAGCAGGAATGGGACTTGTATCTGGACAGCTATTCTATGCTGCTGCTAGGACCAAACCCAGGTAAACTGAAAGCAAAGCAGTGTGTGTGACCTGGGTTTATGCAATGGGTCAAACATGCATTCACTTGACCCTCAGAAAAGCTACCCATGCGCTCTGAACTGCTGCACACAAATTCCAAGAACAATACCTTCCACATCAAGTACATAACCATACTCTTAGCCTGGTACTATACAAAGCAAGCTCCAACATGTGGTAGTCACCACTCTCCAGTCTCCATGTCAGCTGTTCCACATGACTGCTGCTTCTGGCTGTAGCTATCTATGGCGTTGGGATCCCTGCAATTGCCCTCTCCCTCAACTCCTGACCCCACCGCTACCGCTAAACACAAGTCAAAATTCTGGCACAAAGCCGGACACAGGTTCTCAGGACTCAGGCAGTTTGTTCCTAACATGCTCCGTGGGCTGCTCATGACCTACTGACAATCAGCCCTAGGCTTGGGTTGTTAAAACAGGAAAATATGCAAACCCTTCATTTACAGGGATCCGGCTATTGTTGGGTCAGAAATGATATTTTTGTTTTTAAAATAAAAGGTACGTTTGCTGCCACACACACACACACACACACACTCACACACACACACTCACACACACTCACACACACACACACTCACACACACACACACTCACACACACACACTCACACACACACACACTCACACACACACACTCACACACACACACTCACACACACACACACTCACACACACACACTCACACACACACTCACACACACACACTCACACACACTCACACACACACACTCACACACACACACACTCACACACACACACACACTCACACACACACACTCACACACACACACACACACACACACACACACACACACACACACACACACACTCTTTTTGCTTGCATCTCTAGAGCTCAGAAGGCAAATGATCTGACTTATTTCACCAGTTCCAAGAGCCAGGCTGGAAAGGTCCATTTAGCTTGAATTGATGTCTGACACACTCCAGAGAGATTGAGCTTTTCTGGGTTCTGTTTTTTATGTCCACAATAAAAGCATTTATGTGGGCTGTGGTGGCACATATCTTTAATCCCAGCACTCAGGAGACAGAGGCAGGCAGATCTCAGAGAGGCCAGCCTGGTCTAACACAGTGAATTCCAGGACAGTCAGAGCTACACAGAGAAAGTCTGTCTTGAAAAAAATCAAAAGAATGAGGGTAGGGGAGTAGGTTTTATTGGTTTGCCACACAAAATACCTTTCAAAATCCATCTACCAGATGGGATAAGATAAGGAGAACACTACTTCCCTCTTGAAAAGAAACTCAAAAAATATTATTTATTTTTGTTGTTTTTGTTTTGAGACAGTGTTTCACTATGTAGCCTTGACTGGCCTGGAACCCACTGTGTGTTTCAGGTCAGTCATACGCTCAAGTCGGCCTCTGCCGCCCAAGTGCTTGTATTAAAGGCTTGTGCCACCACATTGGGTATAATTTAAGGACACTTTAATTTAGACCCAAGTTTGGTGATATAATCTCAGCATGCAACAAACTCCAAGCAGGAAGATCCATGTGTTTGAGGCTATCCTGGGCTCCATCAAAGTAGAGCAGGGCTGCTTGGCAAGGCCTTATCTTTAAAACAAAACAACAAAGCCAATTTTAACCCAGTCAGTCTAACCCTATAATCTCAAATGCACACACACACACACACACACACACACACACACACACATCTCACAGAGAAAGGTTTTAAATTAGATAGATTAATAGTCAGATAGATAGGTAGATAGATAGACAGACAGACAGACAGACAAACACATACATACATACATACATACATACATACATACATGCATACATACATACATACATACATACATACATACATATATGTAGGTTGGAGTTGAGACAAAGTCTCACTTTGTAACACAGGTTGGCCCGAAATTAACTATGTGGCCCATCCTAACCTTAAAGTCATGGCTCCTTTGTGCCTTAGTCTCCTGCATACTGTCGTAAGAGGCATGAGCCACCCTACCCATCTCTTAGAGATTGTCCCTGTCTCTAGAAAGGCTTTACAATCCTGGCACCTGTAGTTCCTCCACAGGACGCTGATGAAGCACATACAGTCACATCAGGAAATCACTGATGTTCCTATTTGAACAGAAAATTGAGGTTTTGCTAAGTGATCTCTGGAAATCAGAGATTCCAAGGAGTTTTCTGCTGGAACCTTGTGGATTTGCAAAATTCCTGAGTCCAACTCTGTGTGTGTGTGTGTGTGTGTGTGTGTGTGTGCACCAGGTAAATGATGCATATTCTATTTCTGTGAACTTTGGTTATGCTGTCCTCTTGGTACATGACAAGTCACTTTGGTCACAAGAAACATAAACCTGCTTTAACTCACTTAACCAAACCGTGGGCAGAATATCGGTATAAAGATTTGTGGATGATCCTGGAACCCCAATCAGAATACCTAAAAGACTTCAAGAAAGGCTCAAGGATCTTCAGAATTAATTTGTAGCTGGGCATGGTGTACATGCCTTTTATCCCGACAGTTAGGAAGCAGAGGCAGGAGGATCTCTGTAAGTTCAATGCCAGCCTGGTCTCTCTATGTAAGTTTCAGGCCAGCCAAAGCTTCCTCATAAGACCTGGCTTCAGAAAAGAATGCATTTGTCTTGCTGCTCCTGGTGATGCACACCTACAATCCCATTCACTTAGGAAGCTAAGGAACAACAACTGCAAGCTGAAAACCAACCTGAGCTATGCAGCAAGTTCAAGACCAGTCTAGACAACTTAATGAGACCCCTTTCTGAAGATAAAAGATGAAAGGGTTCTGGGGAGATAGCTCACTAGCAGATGGCATGCGCTTGGCCTAAGTTCAATTCCCAATAGTTGTCTCCCGACTCTTGTCAGTCCTCTCCTCTGCTCTGTGCAAGAGATGAGCCTTGGTTCCATTCTATTTGAGAGAATCTAATTGGCCCAGAAGGGTCAGGTGCTATCCTGGTTCTGTCAACTGGAAGTGTTGAGGAAAACAGTCTGATCAGTTAGTACTCACTGGAAAGCAGGCAAGCAGACAACCCCTAGCCTCTCATTTTCATTAGTCTGGAACTGATAGAATCATGTACCTGCTGCGGTGGTTTGAACGAGAATGGCCCCTCTAAGTTCATCTGCTTGAATACTTGGTCCTTACTTGGTGGAACTGTTTAGGAAGGATTAGGAGGCGTGGCCTTGTTGGAGGAGGCGTGTCTCTGGACATGAACTTGAGATTTCAAATGCCAAGGCCAAACTCAGTGCCTGCCATCTGTCTCCTGCTTGTGGATCAGCTGCAGCTCCAGGCACCAGATGCCTTCATCAACCATCATAGACTTTAACCCTCTGGAATTGTACACCCAATTAAACACTTTCAGTTTATAACTTACCTTGATCTTTGTAAGTTACCTTAATCATGGCATCTTATCATTAGCAATAAGAAAGGAACTGGCACACTTGCTCAAGAGTTTCCAAGCCCAACCAATGTCTAAGAGTATTTAGGTGGCTTTAAAATGACTGTTCCCAGACTCCACAGGACACCTGGGGCTTTTTTAAAGTAACCCTGTCCATTCCAGTATAGAGTAGAAACTGAGTTCCATTGCAAAAGCCAGAAACAGAACAATAGCCAATCTAACCATTCCCTAATAACATGGACTCAAAGTAACCAGAATTAAGAGAATTATTAAAATATGATTTGGGGCTGGGGAGGTGGCTCCGAGGTTAAGAGCATTGATTTCTCTTCTAGAGGATCCCGGTTTGAGTCTCAGCACCCACATGGTGGGTCACAACCATCTGAAACTCCAGTTTCAGGGAACCTAATGTCCTCATCTGACCTCCTCGGGCACCAGGCACACAGATGGTGCACAGACATAGAGGTAGGCAAAACATCCATACACATACAAATAAAATATAGGTTGTTAAAATGATGGCTTTTACATAGCTTATTTTCCACCTAGAGACTTACATCTTGATCTAAATTTCAAATGCCATGATTATTCACATTTGGTATATTCTACATCTCTTAAATGGTGTGATAAATTCATAAAGAAACTTACTTTTCTGAAGATCTTGGGCAAAATGTTCCCTGGGCTTTTCCTGGGGTCTCTTGTTTGGCATTCCCAAACTCTCTCCAAATTGGACAGTATTGAGCTCTCTGGCCCCCATCCACAGTCCCAAACTTCAGGATGCACACAAAAGTGTGTCTAACCCATCCGCTTGCCTTCGGGTCACAGAAGAGACTAGCCCCACTCGAGCTTGGAATCGGTGATCCAAACCTGCTCCAAACCCGCTCCAAACCTGCTCCAACTCACGGGGTGCTGAAGGAACAGGACTTCATTCTGCGTTGTTCTGTTTCCTCCCTGATAGTGTTCCCTAACCAGCCAACCAGCAGATACTTATGGCAAAAATGCCAACTGCCAGGTCTAGGGTAAAAAGAGACCTATCACCTCTGAGAGTTGCCGGAACTGCCACTCTAGGCTTGGACCCTGAGGTGAATGTGAATAGAATCCTCCTTTCCTCAGCCACCAGCTCTATCCCCTCCTCAAGGAAGGGAGAGGATAAAGGAGAGCAGAGAGTTATGGGGAATGGAGAAAGGAGACCCTTTCTTCCCAGAGACCCTGCATTCAAGGTATTGCCAATTTTTTTTTTTTTTTTTTTTTTTTTTTTTTTTTTTTTTTTTTTTTTAGAAACCTGAGCAGGTTCTAAGGAGCCAGGTATAGGTCCAATTTGACAAACCTCGTCAAGGCAGGATAACTGGGGAACCTGAACCTTCGCTAAGCCACTGTGTATCTGGAATGAGACATCACCGGGAGGGGTTGCCTGGAGATTCCTTTTCAAAGGGGTTTGACATTTGCTCACACATGGGCACAGGCTGCAGGGACAAGTCCCACGGGGTTCAACCTTCCTCAGGAAACCATGAAACAAGGTGTGTATATGCATCTCCGGGTGGACCCTGTGTGTGTGTGTGTGTGTGTGTGTGTGTGTGTGTGTGTGTGTGTATGGGGGGGGTGGTCATTGGACAAATAGCCTCCCCTAGAACTCATCCATCTGAATATAGGGGTGGGGTGGAGTGGCCCGACCTAAGGGTCAAGCTGCTCATCTGTTCCCATCTGTCAAATAACTCTCAAAGTGGCACCACAGGCCCAATTACCTTTTGAAAGCACACACACCCCTCTCCAGCGCACATTCTGAGGCTACACACACACACACAGAGAGAGAGAGAGAGAGAGAGAGAGAGAGAGAGAGAGAGAGAGAGAGAGAGAGAGACAGAGAGAGAGACAGAGAGAGAGAGCCTTTGGAGCCAGAAACTCTGGGGTTGGATCCCAGCACTTCAAACTTCACCTGGCCCCTCTGAGGGGTCCAAGCTTGGAGACCACTGCTCTGAAAATGGTTTGGGGTTCCCCTATCTGCTGTAGCTTTGAGCGCAGAGTTCCTGACCGGAGTCGCGGGTCTTCAAGACCCCGAGGCCGCCGGCGGAGGCTGGCGGGGAGAAATGACGGCCGTGAGATTCCGCCCTGACTGATTTTGTTCCATTCCGGGAGGAATAATTTGTTTCGTATTGGAATCAAAGCGCCTCTCGCGGTTCCTGCGTTTTATCTCGGCCGCTCTCGGGCCCCGTGGGAAGGGGCTTGGCCGCTGCGCTGCGGCTGCTTCCCATTAGACCCAGCATGGTCCCCATTACGCGCCCGACTCCGTGCGGAGCCTGTCCCCGCTAACTGGACGCAGCTGACCCGCCTGTGCGTGGCGACACCCAGGACCCGCCCCTCCCCGCCGGATTACAGATGGCCCCACAGGGGAGAGGAAATGAGTGGCTGGGCGCTGTAGCAGAAGGCCACAGAGCTCACTGTCGCCTGCCAGGACACTTCGAAGGGGCTCTCTTCTGATCAGATGCTGCCCCCAAAGAACACCATGGGCACCTGCTCCTTGGTGAGTTAGTTCTAAGTAACTGAGTTAGTTCGCGCGGGTCTCTTGGCTTTAGTTCTGGGCTTGCCCAATTTGGCACTAAGAATAACAGGAACCCCTAAACCAGGAGATAGAAGTAAATCCCTTTCACCTGAATTCAAAAGTTGGGGCCCCCATACAGACTCTGGAGACCACTTTTTCTCCTTGAGTGGGATCCTTTCACGGATAGTGTCAAACATCAGTGAAAAGGGAAAAACCACACCCAGTCCCCTGCCTTAACATCCCTAGCAGATGAGGACAGCACCAAAACCCACTATGAAGCCCGTGAGTGGTCTCATGGTCACATGGTTTGGGCAAACCAAAGAGCCTTTTCTTCCACATTCTGGCCTCCAAGAGAGCCAACGGGACTGCCTGGGGGACTTGCCTGGGATGTGAGAAACAGCTAAGTCCTACAGCTACAACCACAAGAGAAAAAGACTCGACCCCCGAAGTCACACACAGTCTGATCGAATTTTACACTTATTTTCCTTTATTTCATTAACTTTTTTTTTATTACAAAACAATATTGTAGTAAATCATGGTAACTTATAAGTAGAACGAGAATCCGACAATCTTCCAGTCTGACCACTAACAAAGCCATTCATGTATCCATTTTTTCTATGTTGCTACACAGTTCTTAACCATTTAACAACTGGGCAGTGTAAATGCAACCTGATCTATTGAGCAAGCGACCCCACTTTAGGAAGCTACCAAGTTTTCTACTTTATAAAAAGACAATATTGCTGAAGGCTGCTTTTGTTTAAATCATATATTAAATTTTTCATAGTGTGTTTTATGAGTTTTTACATGACTACGCAGGCAGGGTTTTTGTTGTTGTTGTTGTTGTTACTGTTGTTTGGGGCAGGGAATTTGAAAAATTAGAAACATTTTGTTGTTGTTGTTTTACAAGACAGGGTTTCTCTGTGTAAGAAACATTTTTAAAATGCAAAAATTAGCCAGGATTCCACTTTTGCTCCTTAAGCTTTTTCTTGCCTCAACACTGACAGCACAGGTTCCCATTACTCCTGCAGTTTGGCTGGTTTTTGTGTCGCGTTTTGCTTTGTATTTTACAGCTGCTGCTGCTGCTGCTGCTGCTGCTGCTGCTGCTGCTGCTGCTGCTGCTGGTGGTGGTGGTGGTGTGTGTGTGTGTGTGTGTACATTTTTATAATATGACTAAAGTAATGTTGTGTCCTAGATGTGTTCCAGCCTCAATACTTTATCTCATTAATTTCTCTGTATTTTCATCTCTTTCAACTTACAAAGAAGGTAAGACTGATAAAAATGAAACAACTTGTCGGGGTCCCCAGCTTGGAACTAATAACACTGGGGGCAGAAACAGCTTCCACACCTGTATGCTACCCACAATAGAAGTCAGAATAGACTTCTGTGTACATAGAACCTCTAAGTCTCCTCCAATTCTGGATACATTCATCTAGTTGTGATTAATAACTGCTATATCTTTGCATCTGTCATTCAAATGATGAAGACTGTTATTGTTGTTGCTTGTTGTTATCTCACAATAAAAAGTATATTTGGAGATCAGAGTCTCTGACCTGATAGCTCTCTGGAGCTAACAGAACTGCTGACCAACCATGCTACTTAACCACCTTTTGCCTCCTGAGACTGTAGCAAGTGTCACATTCACATTTAAAATACCCAATAGCAGGAGGACCCAGCCCTCCCAGGGAATCTGAACCATGTTCCCAGAAGCCCCTGGTGATTGCTAAACTCCTGTCACGTGCTTGATTGACAGTGAACTTGTTCTAAAACCAGCCAGTGGTGGGGAGAGAGAGGGTGCTGGCTCAGGCTCACTGGAGTATGTTACAGCATTTGAGCTAGCTTAAATCTCCGAACAAAATCAAGCAGATACATAACACTCTGGTACTGAAGGGAAATGTATTCCCCAAGATTAATGAACTAGACATCCCTAGCACATAGAATGCTGAAGCAGGAGGATTACGATCCAGAATGGTCTACAGAGTACGTTCCAGGACAGTCTGGACTTGGAGACTCTGTCTCAGAAAATAACTAAAATGTGTGTGATCTATAACTTAAACAGTTTGAAATTTTCTTTCACTCATTTGGAATATTTGTATGTGTCTTTAAACATTCTTTAATATGTCAACAATTGGAACTAAATCAGTCAAATACAAAATTTCAAATTAGTACGGTTTGGAATATGAAGTTTCTCTGAGGAAAGAAAAGGGATTTCACTGTGTGGTCTTGAGACTGGATACCAATGGTACCAGAGTTTCTCTGTGGTCTGGCTAGCCCTCCCTCCTGGGCAGCTTGCTGCTTTTCTTACATTTACCATGGTCTGATGGATCAACTTCTTGCTCCCTCCCGAAGCTGGTGTACAAGTGGCCTCCAATAACCCTCCAGTCTCTACCCCCTCTGCGAACTGACAGCTTCACTAGGATTTGGGGGTCGAGTAGGGTCTTCCTTCGTTGCTCAGATTGGCCTTAAATACATGGACAAGCAGTCCTCCTGCCTCAGCATCCCAAGCAGCTGGCTTGTACCACCACGTTATGCTCTGCTTCTTGTCTCTTCCTTTCCCTTCCCTTCCCTTCCCTTCCCTTCCCTTCCCTTCCCTTCCCTTCCCTTCCCTTCCCTTCCCTTCCCTTCCCTTCCCTTCTCTTCTCTTCTCTTCTCTTTCCCTCCCTCCCTCCATCCCTCCCTTCCTTTCTCCCTTCCTTCCTGTTCGTTTATTCCTTGTTGGAGCAGGGATTGGGAATGTGGGAGAGGGCATTTCTCACCAAGTAGCACTAGTTATATAGATCAGGATGGCTTGGAACTTCAGTTCTTCCTGCTTCTGCCTTCCGAGTGCTTGGATTGCAGACATACCCTACCACACCCAGCTTTTTCTCTGCTCTGCCTTTGTCTTTTTAGTACCAATCTCCCGGGCACTGAGTAATACTCTCAGCTCGTCTCATAAAAGTTCTTAGGTCCAAAGTCTAGAAAAAGAACTCTCTTTGTGGTTATATCTCTTTCTTTTCCAACAGGCCCATTGGCTGTCCTGCCTCAGCTTCCTGGAGCATACCAGTCCTGTGCCTTTGGACTTCTTTCCAGCACAGAGCATCTGCGGTTATGTGACTCTGTGATTGTGCACGCTCCCCTCTAGCCAGAATACCTGTGACCCATCACCACACACTCCGTCCTTCAGTAGCTGTGGTTGAGCAGTGCAGCAGCAGTGTGTCCCATAGTTCCATGCTCTCCAGACCACTATGGACATTTGGGTTGTGGGAACTGTCCCCTACGATGTGGAAGTATTTCTAGCCTTTGCCACTAGATGTCAGTGCCCCTCTCCTCACTCCAACTCATCCTTAACCAACACTGAGGACAGTGGCAAAAGTCATGGTATGTGTGCATGTGTGTGTGCTTGTGCGAGTACGAGTGTGTGCTTGAGAATGTGTGTGTGTGTGTGCCCGTGCCCACACTCTATGCAGGGTGCACCAATAATCTCAAAAACCGGGTATGATAGCCATAATATTCTTATTTTATAAAAGACAAAACCAAGGGCTTACGCCTACAGGATGCTGCAGACATGGCCTGGGACCTCAGGCCTTCCTCCTTACCTGCAGCTTCCTCTGCTTCATAACTGTCTCCTGCTTTACTAGAGCACAGAGGATGCTCCTAGACCCAATGTCTCAGCCACGAACACACATTAGAATCACCAGGAACATCTCTTAGACTCCACCTTTGAGAATTTGGTTGGATTGATCAGTGGTGGTTCCCTGAGTAGTATCCTTGCTCTACCTTGGCCAGGTGGTTCTTGTGCTCAGCAGGCTGGCTGAGAACCTGGGGCCGTAAAAGGCATGGACATCTTCCCTCTGCACAGCGTAGACTGCCAAGTCAAAGACACAAGGCCCGGAGGAAATCAAGATGCTATAAAACAGTCTTTAGGGGAAACTATTTCCTCTCCCAGCACGGTATTAGTCATTTCCCCTCTTTGAAGCAGTATTACAGCAAGTATTTCCTTAGTTACTTAGTGGGAGATACAAAGAAAAAGATTGGGTTTCATTTATTGGTGAACTCCCTACTGAATGCTGGAAAGCCACCGCCAGGTCTGAAGAGGTTCCTGTGTTTAGTCAGCTGTGAGGCAATGAGAGCAATGCTCATCACGGAGACTGTGATGACACGGATCCATCCCTGAGATCCTGGAGTCCACACACTTCGAGGGGAACACCAACTTCGGTTCTGTGAAATCTATTTTTAGAAACTTGCTCCCTAAAAGGATGGCTCGTGGAGCTCCGGGGGAACTCAAGGAAGCCACTCCTGAGAAGGGAACCTGAAGGGATTCACATACCCATCAGGGTCCCTGCTGGTCTCTCCTGCTCCACCTAGTGTATGGAAGGTGGGGGAATCCCATTTGGAAATTCTTTGTTAAATTTGGAAATTCTTTGTTAAATTTGGAAATTCTTGTTAAAATGTCCCTTCTTAGCTAGGTTTCTACACATCTGTAATGACAGTACTCAGAAGGTAAAGGCAGAAGAAAAATCAGAAGTTCAAAGTCATCCTTGGACACATAATAAAACCAATGCAGCTTCTACAACTCTATCTACTGCCTAAAAATAAATAGATAAATAAATAAATACAATCCCTTGTTTCCTGAATTGCCAATATAATCTGTCTTTGTTAATATAGTGATCAGCTACAACAATTGACAAGTCTATATTGACTCCCTAATACTTTAAGGGTTCATAAAGTCCAAAACCAAGAACTACCACACTAAAAAGATGCTCTGGGGCTCAGAGGAGCCAGAGAGCCTTGGCTTGGCCACTGAGATTTGCCCTCCCTCTTTACCCACAGTGTCTGAGTGGGCGCCAGGACTCAGAACCCATGACTCGGAGCTCTTTGAAAACTGACACCTGTGCAGTGGATCCTTTTAACAGAAGAATCGTTAAACTGGTGTAGAGTCTTTAAATGATTCGGAACAAGTAAACACAATTTTGTACTATAGAACTTAGAAGATAATGAGTACATAATTACTTTATTACTAAAATCTTAGCATCTGGGACTAGCTATAACTGACTCGAGAGAACAAATGAATCTCAGACTTTGGCTTCTACCACAGCAGACCTGGGATCCTGGTCCATTGTAGATGTGGCCCATTGTAAATCAGAGAACTGAGAGAGGGTGTTTTTAAAAGAATCAAATAAACAAAATGAGAAGAGGTTAAAAAAATAAACCTGCTGAAAAAGGAGGAAGAGGAGGAGGAAGAGGAAGAAGAAGGAGAGGAAGGAAAAGGGGAGAGGCAGAGGGAGATAGAACAAGAACCGAATGGGCAAGAACCCAAAAAAGTACAGCATCCAAGTTTTAGGATAAAAATTGCCATCAAATCATACAAAAAAAAAAAAAAAAAAAGAGTCAAGAGCCGGGGGGCAGGGAGTGGCACAGGCCTTTAATTTCAGCACTTGAGAGGTGGACCTCTTTGAGTTGAAGCCAGCCTGGTCTACAGAGTGAGTTCCAGGATAGCCAGGGCTATACAGAGAAACCCTGTCTCAAATCCCCACCACCACCACCACCACCACCAAAAGGTCATGAGAAACTTTGTTCCTGCAACAAAGTCTCCACCGTCCCCCCAAGTCCTGGTGCTGCCCCCAGCTTGATTCCCACTCTGGAGGGAGTTGGACCAATCCTGTCAATACTGTTTTTGTGACTCTGCTAGAGTCAGGCCGCCAGGTCCATCCTGAATGGGATGACGAGTCCTTCCGATGGGAACTTTCCACATTTGTTTACAGTCGTTAGTCATTCCTTCTACAACCACATCCCAGTGCTTTATCAAAACAAAATAAAAAAGTAGATCAATAGGAGGTAGACGGGGAAGACAGACAGACAGACAGACGGGTACACACACAAGAAAAGAAGAAGCAGACCACTTTGAGCCCTCCTGTTACCTAAGAAGGCAACAAAAACTATCTGACAAGTGGGCTTCTCATTCTTAACTCTTCAAACTCCAATTCCACTGCACTATAGAACACAAACTAGCGGTCCAGGCTCCAATCTCTAGCTGACAAGGACCGGGAATCTTGGGGCAGTGAGGACAGGTTTGGTACCAGCTCCTCACACCAGGATGCGTCCTCGGGCTACCAGCCAGAGCTAGTTGACTCCCTAGGGACAGTTTTCACGGGCCTTGATACCCACCTCGGCAGAGCATTTCCTGAGAGGGGGAGAGGGGGAAGAGGTCACTGGGGTCTGCGGAAAATTAAAGACCTCCAAAAATAAGTGATCTACCCCCTTGAAAAAAAGAAAGTTTTCCAAGTGATTCTGAGGTTCTCGCCATCTTGGTCTTGCATTCTTCCCTCCCCGTCTTTCACCCTTAGCATCTCCAGGAAAGCAAAACTTGAGAAAGTCTCTACAGAACTGCAGGAACGCCTATGGTGTCCTGCGCCTGCGCTGAGAGTCACCTGCGTGGCTCAGGCCGGTGGCCGCCAGAGGGCGCTGCCAGGCGACAGGAGGGTACGGGTTAAAGTAGCTATAAAATGCTAGACCGTCTCAGGGCTGGATGAGATGGCTCTGAGACAAGATGTCCTGGCAAGATGTCTGCGAACTACAACAACATAAAGCACAGTCCTGCTTTTGTGAAGCTTCTATTCAACTTCAGGGGAGGCAGAAATAAGCAGATGTTGTAAAAGGGTGTCAGAAGTGCACCGATGCCTTGGATAACACCGGAAGGAGGGGCGGGACCGGGAGCAACTAAGGGTTAGGGAAGGGCTCTGGGAGCCAAGAGCTTAGCTCCGAACGTGTTGGTCAGACTTGCTGAAGGGAGAGGTCAACCAAGCAGCTGTTGAAGGTAAGAGAATGGGCAGGGAGTAAAACTGTATATATGTTAAATTTAGTAAGCTTTTAAAAACTGCTACATTCTGCTTATTTGCGGGAGTGGGGGGGAAGGCACATGTCTGCCACAGTGAGGGTGTGGATGTCACGGGGGGGGGGGGGCGGGGGGGGGGCACCTGGTGGAGTTTCGTCTGATGCGTCCCAGGGACCAAACTCAGCCTCAGGCTTGGCAGCAAAAAACCTTACCTACTGAGTTAGTAGATACTGAGCTATCTCATCAGCCCTTAAATGAGTGAGCGTTTGTTTCTTTTAGGATATACTAATATACATAATGGGCTTCATACATATTCATACGTGGCCTTCCCAGAAGAGAGTATCAGAACTCATTATAGATGGTTGTGAGCCATTATGTAGTTGCTGGGAATTGAACTCAGGACCTCTGGAAGAGCAGCCAGTGCTCTTAACCGCTGAGCCATCTTTCCAGCTCCCTCCTACTTAGCTCTTATTACTTCTTCTTGTCCCCTTGCCATTTCCACACACCCCCTTCCTTTTGTTAGTTTAGTCACCTTCTACTTTGGGTAACTTCTGCTCCTGTGAGGGATCCCTTACAGGACCCATACTTAGTCCCAATTAAACCCGTTGTTCCACCAAGTAGGCTGCTGGTGGTATCCCTCCTTGGTCTGTTGTTGGTTCCTTATCTAGGATGAGTAGGGTAGATGTTTGCTCATGCCTATCTTCATGACACAATTGTACTAGTGGATACATCTTACCTGGCAGGTCACTATTCGGCTTTAAATTTACAGATGAGATGGCAGCCCCAGTTACAGTATGAAATGCTCAGCCTGAGTGGGCCTCCTGCATATGGTAGCCTCGTCTATCAGTCTCTGAAATGTCTGTGTTATCCTCTAGCTCCATCATAGTTGGAATGAAGCTATTTTTCTTTTACTTCAAAATAAAATTTGTTTGAAACATAATTTTACTAGGTAGCCCAATCCAGTCTGGAACTTCCAAACCTTTGGCTCATTCTTCCCAGAGCTAGGGTTAATGCATGCACACCACACTCTGAGGGCCCCTCCCCCTTTAAATACACATACAACCTTTTCATTTCTGTGTCTGCGTAAGGGACATAGAGCTGACATGCACCTAATATAAAGAACTGCCTGCATGGGATCTTGTCCTTGACCCTTATATTCTTTCTGCCACCTCGTCTGTGACGTTCCTGTACCTTGGAGGGAGTTCTTTTTTTTTTTTTAATTTTTAATATTTTTATTACATATTTTCCTCAATTATATTTCCAATGCTATCCCAAAAGTCCCCCATAGCGCCCCCCACTTCCCTACCCACCCATTCCCATTCTTTTGGCCCTGGCATTCCCCTATATTGGGGCATATAAAGTTTGCAAGTCCAATGGGCCTCTCTTTCCATTGATGGCTGACTAGGCCATCTTTCGATACATATGCAGCTAGAGACAAGAGCTCCGGGGTTCTAGTTAGTACATCATGTTGTTCCAACAATAGGGTTGCAGATCCCTTTAGCTCCTTGGGTACTTTCTCTAGCTTCTCCATTGGGAGCCCTGTGATACATCCAATAGCTGACTGTGAACATCCACTCCTGTGTTTGCTAGGCCCCAGCATCGTCTCACAAGAGACAGCTATATTTGGGTCCTTTCAGCAAAATCTTGCTAGTGTATGCAATGGTGTCAGCGTTTAGAAGTTGATTATGGGATGGATCCCTGGATACGGCAGTCTCTAAATGATCCATCCTTTCATCACCGCTACGAACTTTGTCTCTGTAACTCCTTCCCTGGGTGTTTTGTTCCCAATTCTGAGAAGGTGCACAGTGTCCACACTTTGGTCTTCATTCTTCTTGAGTTTCATGCGTTTAGCAAATTGTATCTTAAATCTTGGGTATCCTAAGTTTTGGGCTAATATCCACTTATCAGTGAATACATATTGTGTGAGTTCTTTTGTGATTGTGTTACTTCACTCAAGATGATGCCCTCCAGGTCCATCCATTTGGCTAGGAATTTCATAAATTCATTCTTTTTAATAGCTGAGTAGTACTCCATTGTGTAAATGTACCATAATTTCTGTATCCATTCCTCTGTTGAGGGACATCTGGGTTCTTTCCAGCTTCTGGCTATTATAAATAGGGCTGCTATGAACATAGTGGAACATGTGTCCTTTTTACCGGTTGGGACATCTTCTGGATATATGCCCAGGAGAGGTATTGCTGGATCCTCCGGTAGTACTATGTCCAATTTTCTGAGGAACCGCCAGACTGATTTCCAGAGTGGTTGTACAAGCTTGCAATCCCACCAACAATGGAGGAGTGTTCCTCTTTCTCCACATCCTCGCCAGCAACTGCTGTCACCTGAATTTTTGATCTTAGCCATTCTGACTGGTGTGAGGTGGAATCTCAGGGTTGTTTTGATTTGCATTTCCCTGATGATTAAGGATGTTGAACATTTTTTCAGGTGTTTCTCTGCCATTCGGTATTCCTCAGGCGAGAATTCTTTGTTCAGTTCTGAGCCCCATTTTTTAATGGGGTTATTTGACTTTCTGGAGTCCACCTTCTTGAGTTCTTTATATATATTGGATATTAGTCCCTTATCTGATTTAGGATAGGTGAAGATCCTTTCCCAATCTGTTGGTGGTTTTTTTGTCTTATTGATGGTGTCTTTAGCCTTGCAGAAGCTTTGTAGTTTCATGAGGTCCCACTTGTCAATTCTCGATCTTACAGCACAAGCCATTACTGTTCTATTCAGGAATTTTTCCCCTGTGCCCATATCTTCAAGGCTTTTCCCCACTTTCTCCTCTATAAGTTTCAGTGTCTCTGGTTTTATGTGAAGTTCCTTGATCCACTTAGACTTGACCTTAGTACAAGGAGATAGGAATGGATCGATTCGCATTCTTCTACATGTTAACAACCAGTTGTGCCAGCACCATTTGTTGAAAATGCTGTCTTTCTTCCACTGGATGTTTTTAGCTCCCTTGTCGAAGATCAAGTGACCGTAGGTGTGTGGGTTCATTTCTGGGTCTTCAATTCTATTCCATTGGTCTATTTGTCTGTCACTATACCAGTACCATGCAGTTTTTATCACAATTGCTCTGTAGTAGAGCTTTAGGTCCGGCATGGTGATTCCACCAGAGGTTCTTTTATCCTTGAGAAGAGTTTTTGCTATCCTAGGTTTTTTGTTATTCCAGATGAATTTGCAGATTGCACTTTCTAATTCGTTGAAGAATTCATTTGGAATTTTGATGGGGATTGCATTGAATCTGTAGATTGCTTTTGGCAAGATAGCCATTTTTACAATGTTGATCCTGCCAATCCATGAGCATGGGAGATCTTTCCATCTTCTGAGATCTTCTATAATTTCTTTCTTCAGAGACTTGAAGTTTTTATTATACAGATCTTTCACTTCCTTAGTTAGAGTCACGCCAAGATATTTTATATTATTTGTGACTATTGAGAAGGGTGTTGTTTCCCTAATTTCTTTCTCAGCCTGTTTATTCTTTGTGTAGAGAAAGGCCATTGATTTGTTTGAGTTAATTTTATATCCAGCTACTTCACCGAAGCTGTTTATCAGGTTAGGAGTTCTCTGGTGGAATTTTTAGGGTCACTTATATATACTATCATATCATCTGCAAAAAGTGATATTTTGACTTCATCTTTTCCAATTTGTATCCCTTTGATCTCCTTTTGTTGTCGAATTGCTCTGGCTAGGACTTCAAGTACAATGTTGAATAGGTATGGAGAAAGTGGACAGCCTTGTCTAGTCCCTGATTTTAGAGGGATTGCTTCAAGCTTCTGACCATTTACTTTGATGTTGGCTACTGGTTTGCTGTAGATTGCTTTTATCATGTTTAGGTATGGGCCTTGAATTCCTGATCTTTCCAAGACTTTTATCATGAATGGGTGTTGGATCTTGTCAAATGCTTTTTCCGCATCTAACGAGATGACCATGTGTTTTTTGTCTTTGAGTTTGTTTATATACTAGATTACGTTGATGGATTTCCGTATATTGAACCATCCCTGCATCCCTGGGATGAAACCTACTTGGTCAGGATGGATGATTGTTTTGATGTGTTCTTGGATTCGGTTAGCAAGAATTTTATTGAGGATTTTTGCATCAATATTCATAAGGGATATTGGTCTGAAGTTTTCTATCTTTGTTGGGTCTTTTTGTGGTTTAGGTATCAGAGTAATTGTGGCTTCATAGAATGAGTTGGGTAGAGTACCTTCTGTTTCTATTTTGTGGAATAGTTTGTGAAGAACTGGGATTAGATCTTCTTTGAAGGTCTGATAGAACTCTGCACTAAACCCATCTGGTCCTGGGCTTTTTTTGGTTGGGAGACTATTAATGACTGCTTCTATTTCTTTGGGGGATATAGGGCTGTTTAGATCATTAACCTGATCTTGATTCAACTTTGGTACCTGGTATCTGTCTAGGAACTTCTCCATTTCATCCAGGTTCTCCAGTTTTGTTGAGTATAGCCTTTGGTAGAAGGATCTGATGGTGTTTTGGATGTCTTCAGGATCTGTTGTTATGTCTCCTTTTTCATTTCTGATTTTGTTAATTAGGATGCTTTCCCTGTGCCCTCTAGTGAGTCTGGCTAAGGGTTTATCTATCTTGTTGATTTTCTCAAAGAACCAGCTCCTTGATTGGTTGATTCTTTGAATAGTTTTTCTTGTTTCCACTTGGTTGATTTCACCCCTGAGTTTGATTATTTCCTGCCGACTACTCCTCTTGGGTGAATTTGCTTCCTTTTGTTCTAGTGCTTTTAGGTGTGTTGTCAAGCTGCTAATGTGTGCTCTTTCTAGTTTCCTTTTGGAGGCACTCAGAGCTATGAGTTTTCCTCTTAGAAATGCTTTCATTGCGTCCCATAAGTTTGGGTATGTTGTGGCTTCATTTTCATTGAACTCTAAAAAGTCCTTAATTTCTTTCTTTATTCCTTCCTTGACCAAGGTATCATTGAGAAGAGTGTTGTTCAGTTTCCACGTGAAGGTTGGCTTTCTATTATTTATTTTGTTATTGAAGATCAGCCTTAGTCCATGGTGATCTGATAGGATGCATGGGACAATTTCAATGTTTTTGTATCTGTTGAGTCCTGTTTTGTGCCCAATTACGTGGTCAATTTTGGAGAAGGTACCATGAGGTGCTGAGAAGAAGGTGTATCCTTTTGTTTTAGGGTAGAATGTTCTGTAGATATCTGCCAGATCCATTTGATCCATAACTTCTGTTAGTTTCACTGTGTCCCTGTTTAGTTTCTGTTTCCATGATCTGTCCATTGGTGAAAGTGGTGTGTTGAAGTCTCCCACTATTATTGTATGAGGTGCAATGTGTGCTTTGAGATTTACTAAAGTTTCTTTAATGAATGAGGCTGCCTTTGTATTTGGAGCATAGATATTCAGGATTGATAGTTCCTCTTGGAGGATTTTACCTTTGATGAGTATGAAGTGCCCCTCCCTGTCTTTTTTGATGACTTTGGGTTGGAAGTCAATCTTATCTGATATTAGAATGGCTACTCCAGCTTGTTTCTTCAGACCATTTGCTTGGAAAATTGTTTTCCAGCCTTTCATTCTGAGGTAGTGTCTATCTTTTTCTCTGAGATGAGTTTCTTGTAAGCAGCAAAATGTTGGGTCTTGTTTGTGTAGCCAGTTTGTTAGTCTATGTCTTTTTATCGGGGAGTTGAGTCCATTGATATTAAGAGATATTAAGGAAAAGTAATTGTTGTTTCCTGTTATTTTTGTTGTTAAAGTTGGCATTCTGTTCTTGTGGCTGTCTTCTTTTAGGTTTGTTGAGGGATTACCTTCTTGTTGTTTCTAGGGCGTGGTTCCTGTCCTTGTATTGGTTTTTTTCTGTTATTATCCTTTGAAGGGCTGGATTCGTGGAGAGATAATGTGTGAATTTGATTTTGTCGTGGAATACTTTGGTTTCTCCATCTATGTTAATTGAGAGTTTGGCTGGGTATAGTAGCTTGGGCTGGAATTTGTGTTCTTTTAGTGTCTGTATAACATCTGTCCAGGATCTTCTGGCTTTCATAGTCTCTGGTGAAAAATCTGGTGTAATTCTGATAGGCTTGCCTTTATATGTTACTTGGCCTTTTTCTCTTACTGCTTTTAGTATTCTATCTTTATTTAGTGCATTTGTTGTTCTGATTATTATGTGTCGGGAGGTATTTCTTTTCTGGTCCAGTCTATTTGGAGTTCTGTAGGCTTCTTGTATGTTCATGGGCATCTCTTTCTTTAGATTTGGGAAGTTTTCTTCTATAATTTTGTTGAAGATGTTTGCTGGTCCTTTGAGTTGAAAATCTTCATTCTCATCCACTCCTATTATCCGTAGGTTTGGTCTTCTCATTGTGTCCTGTATTTCCTGGATGTTTTGAGTTAGGATCTTTTTGCATTTTCCATTTTCCTTGATTGTTGTGCCCATGTTCTCTATGGAATCTTCTGCACCTGAGATTCTCTCTTCCATCTCTTGTATTCTGTTGCTGATGCTTGCATCTATGGTTCCAGATTTCTTTCCTAGGGTTTCTATCTCCAGTGTTGCCTCATTTTGGGTTTTCTTTATTGTGTCTACTTCCCTTTTTAGGTCTAGTATGGTTTTGTTCATTTCCATCATCTGATTGGATGTGTTTTCCTGTTTCTCTTTAAGGACTTCTACCAGTTTGGTTGTGTTTTCCTGTTTTTCTTTAAGGACTTGTAACTCTTTAGCCATGTTCTCCTGTAGTTCTTTAAAGTCCTTCTTGATGTCCTCTACCATCATCATGAGATATGCTTTTAAATCCAGGTCTAGTTTTTCAGGTGTGTTGGGGTGCCCTGGACTGGGCGAAGTGGGAGTGCTGGGTCCTGATGATGGTGAGTGGTCTTGGTTTCTGTTAGTAAGATTCTTACCTTTACCTCTCGCCATCTGGTAATCTCTGGAGTTGTTATAGTTGTCTCTGTTCAGAGGTTGTTCTTCTGGGGATTCTGAGTATCCTCTGTCAGCAGACCTGTACAGACTAAGTTCGGCGGAGTCCCGGAGCCAAGATGGCGCTCCCTGCAGGGCAGGTCACTGTTCTCCGGCTGGGAGGGTGTCGGATGTCTGCGGCCCCAAAAGGGTGCTGCCTCAGCGGTTCTGTGGCTCCCGCCTGTCCCAGAAGCTGTCTGCCTCTGTGGTCCTCACTCTGACCTGTACAGACTAAGTTCGGCGGAGTCCCGGAGCCAAGATGGCGCTCCCTGCAGGGCAGGTCACTGTCCTCCGACTGGGAGGGTGCCGGATGTCTGCGGCCCCTAAAGGGTGCTGCCTCAGCAGCTCTGTGGCTCCCGCCTGTCCCAGAAGCCGTCTGCCCCCGTGGTCCCCACTCTGACCTGTAGAGACTAAGCTCGGCGGAGTCCCGGAGCCAAGATGGCGCTCCCTGCAGGGCAGGTCACTGTCCTCCGACTGGGAGTGTGCCAGATGTCTGCGGCCCCAAAAGGGTGCTGCCTCAGCCCGCCTGTCCCAGAAGCTGTCTGCCTCTGTGGTCCTCACTCTAACCTGTAGACTAAGTTCGGCGGAGTCCCGGAGCCAAGATGGCGCTCTCTGCAGGGCAGGTCTCTGTCCTCCGGCTGGGAGGGTGCCGGAAGTCTGTAGACTAAGTTCGGCGGAGTCCCGGAGCCAAGATGGTGCTCTCTGCAGGGCAGGTCTCTGTCCTCCGGCTGGGCCTTGGAGGGAGTTCTATAGATGCCCCACTTATGGCATTTATTCTTGGCATTTTAAAAAAGATTTATTTATTTATTTAATGTATGTGAATACTGTGGCTGTCTTCAGGCACACCAGAAGAGGGCATTAGATCCCATTACAGATGGTTGGGAGCCACCATTTGGTTGCTGGGAATTGAACTCAGGAACTCTGGAAGAACAGCCAGTAGTGCTCTTAACCTCTGAGCCATCTCTCCAGCTCCTATTCTTAGCATTTTGACTAGTTCCTAATCAACAAGTGGGCTTCAAAGGCCAGGTAACAAACCTTAGATGCCTCTCTATCTGGTCTATACTTACCTCCACATCTTCATCAGAGGGCATCTAAGGCTTATGCTGGACATTTCTGGCTTTGTTATATATAACCTACTTTCCTGATGTTGCCACCAATGTAACTGGAAAAAAATGTGTGAATTTATGATTTTCTTTGTAATCCTACTATAAACATTTCATGAAACTAGTACCACATTTGAACATAAGAATTTGGGCCACAGTCACTCTGGTTACTGAGGTGATGTGTTGGTGTGTTTACTGAGGTGATGTGTTTTAAAATGTATAACACATTTTAAAATTAAGGGGTCTACATAATTTGCTTTCTTTCATGCCAAACAATATACCAATAGTAACTTTCCCTCTTTCTCTTGTAAAATCGAGTATAGTCACGCAGAACAGGTTAGGTGACCTGGCTTCCAGCTTGAGATCTTCCTGCCTCTGTGTCCCATGTGCTGAGATAACAGGTGTGCATCACCATTACTGTAAACCGTGTCGCTATGCTCTGCCAATCAATAGATTCTCTATTGACAAATTTTTCTCAGATAAAAATCTTATAAGGGGTGATGCACACTCACTACTCTCTCCACACTCAGGAGACCGAACATGAGGCTCTCAGTCACTTGCCAGCCTTGACTCTATAAAGGGGTCACATCTCAAAAAATGTATTGAAGAGTAGAACGTATAGCAGTTGAATATTTAATTTTTAAAAGGATCATTGAATCCAAGTATGGTGGTGCTCCTCTGTGGTCCCAGCACGAGGGAGGCAGAGGCAGGAGGACCAAAAATTTAAGATCGCCTTCAGCTGAACATCTTGCATTTTAAGATAGCTATAACCCCAGACAGGTGTCCTGAGGAAGCAAAACTGCAATCCCAGTATTGACTTTCACCTCATCATCTTCTGTCTTATCCTCTAAAACACGGGGCTACAGTCCTGGTGCGACCAGGGCTTAGTGTCATAGCTTTTTGTATCAATAGTCATCATAGTGATTTTTTTTTTTTACCTTGTAGCTTTTCTGCTCTAATTGGCACTTTTCTGTTGTCTTAAGGTGTGGGATGGAGAGAGTGAGTCAGAGGGAAAGAAGAATGGAAACTTGGATTGTTTTAAAGAATCCCATTGAGCATGACAGAGAATAAGAACAAGAATGTGAAGGGGAGACTGTCCCAAAGCTATCACCATGCCTTTGAAATCTATATGCTTCCTCGTATAAACAAAATTCAGGGAATCCCGAAGGGCCAATGGCAGAAGGAAGAAAATGCTTTTAATCGAAAGGCTTAGATGAGTATTTCTTGCTGCTGCAGCAGCAGCAGCAACAGTGTCTTGGTCCCATGGGAAGGATAAAAGGTCCCTGGCAGCCAGAGGGACATGTTTTCACACTGTGCTGTGCTCTGCTTGGCTGGATACAGCCTGGGCACACACCAGGAAGTCTGGCCAGTTTTCTTAGCGTGTAGCTGTCTCCTCCACATTTAAACATTCCTTATGAAGGGAAGAGGGAGGGAGTAGGAGGTTGCTCAGGAGGCAGACTTTCAAGAAAATTAGAGCTCAGAAGAAAATCCTAAGACTCCTGAGGCATAAAGCCCCCTCACTGAGGTTATCTAAGCAGTAAACAATTGCTGGGGAAGAGGAGCCTCTCCTGTGGGAATCCTTGCACTCTGTATAATAAACCAATCTGTTCACAAAGCTGGATAAAGTGGGACTAGTTTCTTTGGCCAGAACTTGGTGCCCGACCTGGAGTGAAGAGTGAATAGGTGTTGGTTCCCATCCCTCCAGGAAAAGTCGCCATGCAGGACTCAACAAGAAGGATGCCTGTACCACTTCCGATTTCATGTCCACCAGCGTGGGCAGGATCAGTGTCTGTGACACACAATGTTATATGGCTCATGAGAAAAATGGCTTCTCTGTGATGTGAACACTTTCCTTTACCAACTCCACATGTTCATCTGTCCATAGATATATGGACAGATTCAGTGTGCATCCACTGAGTTCAAGGTGCCCGACGGACCAGTTTCCCATTGCTACTGTAACAGGGCGCTATAGACTTACTAGTGGCTGAATAAACAAGCATATTCTTACAGTTCTGGGGGCTGACAGGCTGGCATGGATATGCTGGCCAGCCCTGCTCACTCTGAAGCTTCCAACGAGGCACCTCTCCATTTCTGTCCATCTCTGAGCACAACTATCAGTCCTTGGTAGTCTTTGATTTGCGGCTGCAATGTTCCAAACCCTGCCTCTGCCCTCCGCTTCCCTCTGGGTCTGTATGTTACAGGTTAAACTATGCCCCCTCCAAATCTGTATGCTGAAGTGCTAATTTGAAGAACCTCAGAATGTGACTTTGTGGCTAGTGTTTTTACAAAGTAAGTTAAAGTGAAGAACATAATTGCTCTAAACAGTCTTTAGTTCTATTCAGCTTACATGTCATGAAGAAAGGAAATGGTCCACATAGGTGTGCAATGCACACCACACACATACACAGAGAGAGAGAGAGAGAGACAGACAGACAGACAGACAGACAGACAGACAGAGACAGACAGAGAGACAGACACAGAGAGACAGAGACAAAGACAGAGACAGAGACAGAGACAGAGACAGAGACAGAGAGGCAGAGCCAGGATGATGCCTTCATTAACCAAGGACTGACAAAGATGGAAAACTAGCAGAAAGGCCTTCCCTCTCAAACAGAGCAACCAACTCTGCCAACACCTGATTTGGAACTTGTAGAGTCCAAGACTATGAGGAATACATTTCATTTCTCTCATTAAGTCAGTCAGTTTGTATACAGTCACCATCCCTTTGGTGTCTGTGGAGAATCAGTTCCAGAAATTCCCAGTAGATACTGAAATCTAAGGATGAGGGCTGAAGGTTTAACATACACCTGCCTAGCATGTGTGATATCCGGTGCTTAATTCCCAGCACTTAAAAAAAAAATCCAAGAATGCTAACATTCCACATATAATGTCCCTGCATTTGCACAAAACCTATATGCCCAGCCCCATATACTTAATCATTGCTAGATTATTTGTAATATGGTTGCTATATAAATAGTCATATCATATTTCTGGACTAGGAAGATGGGAATAATAAATCTGCGTGTATTTAGTACAATTAAATTATAGATGTATGTATTTGTGCATAGTGAGTCTTTGATGGTGTGTTTTAGTGTTGAGTTTTACATTGAGGGCTTCGGATATGCTAGGCAACTCTTAGACCTCACAGAAGATTTTTGAGTTGCAGTTGGTTGAGTCCATGGTGAGCGTAAGCTTTTTCCCCCAGTGCTAGAAATCAGAAAAGGTAAAGTCTTTTTAAATTGACTATTTATATTCCCTGTCCTTCTAATATCTTACTTGAACATTTCACCAATAATTTAAAAACACCATTTGGCATTTTAAAAATCTATTCATAGAAACTCTTTTATGTAAGGGGTACAATGTGTCTGCCATCTGTTTTGTCCAGTTCTCTCCCATTTGTCTATTCTTTTCTTTAAAAAAAAATTATTGCCATGACAGTCAGAAATTTCAGAATATTAAGTAGAGCAGTGTTCTTTAATGTTGCAGATATTGTGCCTGAAACTTCTGCTTCGTTAAATTTTACTACTTTAGTTTTTTGAAACAAGGCTTAGTTATAAAGCTTAGGGTAGCCTGGAACTTGCAATCCTCCTGTTTTAACCTCCTGAGGGCTGGGTAGATAGGCCTGGTGATCCAAGCACTGGGGAGACTGAGGGAGGAGGGTCTGGAATCCAAGTGTGCTCTTATGAATTACGTAGTGAGATTCTCTTAAATATCAACTAAACAGGCACAAACACTCCCAAATTAAATCTTTATCAGACTTAAAAACAAAAAAACAAAAAACCTCTCATTGGTTCGTTCCCTTTACTTTATGAGACTGTAGATTCTATCCGACATTACTTATCTGTTTGTCTAAGACTTTACAATAGCGTTAGGGACAATTCAGTGGTTGTGTGTTTGTACATATGTATTATATACACTAAAAAATAATTTATGTAACCCACGACCTCACCCAGGATAACTAAACGCCCTAGTATTGAACTCTATACCCTTTCCCTAAGGTTTGTCTGTCAGTAAGTGAAATTCAAACATCTCACTAAAGGAAGAACTATATATAATAGGGAGACAAGATGAGCAAAAACCTCTGGGCTAAGGGCTAAGTGTAAGGCTCGGCAGCCAAACAACACCTGTGGTCATACAGAGGGTTTCAAAGGCCGGACTCTTCCACCTAAAATGACCGTTCTTATAGCAGAGAATGGAAGGCCGGCAGGGCAGTGGGAACAAAGGGTCTCGGCGGAGGAGTTGCCTCTCTCGGAGGTGCGGGTTATTCCGAAGGCTACAAACGCTGCTGTCAGACCTGCACAACAAACAAGAAGGTGACACCCACAGGGCCTAGGGGCAGCAGCGGCGCAGCAAGGCGCACCGCAGAGCGCTCCACTGTGCACAGTGGCGCAGAGCGGCGCACAGCAGGAGCAGGATTGGCCCCAAAGCGGAGGGTAGGCGGGGCCTATAGAGGCAGACACCGGGAATTGGTTTTCGCGCGGAGCGTGGGCGGAGCCTCTGAAGAAGGCTCTCGCACTCGCGCAGGCGCAGTAGGACAGTGGGCGGGGTCTCGTTGAGCCCGGAAGGCAGTAGGAGGCTGGGCGCCCGGCATGCGGGTGCTGGAGCCCGGTGGGCGCGGCCGCGAGAGCTGCTGACTACGTCGTGCGGTCGGGAGCCGGTGACGGCGCGCGGAGCAGGTGAGCGCGGGAGACAGTGCTGGCAGCTTCGGCGGGCGCTTCCAGCTCGGCCTGGCCGAGCGGGCTCCGAGATGCGTGGTGCCCAGGCCTCGGTCGGCAGACAGCAAGCAGCAGTGGGCTCAGGGCAAGAGGCCCCGGAAAGAAAGGGTGTGGGGCGGCCACCCGAAGCTGCGGACCCTCCGGTGCCTCGGCGCAGTATTCGTGGCGCGGTCCGGAGTTCTCGGGCTTCGGACCTGTCGGAGTCTCGGTGCCGCTGCTGACTGCGTCCCAGGCGGCCCTTGGCCGAAATACCCCAGAGAGGTACCTACAAGTACCTACCTACACGTACCTCCCGGGGTTGCAGGAGGCCGAGCGAGCTAACCTCGCCGTAAGTGCTCGGTGGACCGGAGCTCTTGAGAGCAGCTCACTGCAGCATCCTTGCTGGCTGTGGCTACTTCCTTCGTGGAGGTTGGCTTTAGGGACAGATTTATTCCTGAATCGCTCTAGTGTTGCAATAAGCTCAACTCGAGTTGCTTAATGAAGGAGCCTGTTATCTTACAGCAGGCAGAGTGGGGTTCTGTAGTCTCTTCCTGTTGTTTTTCTCATGCAAAGGCTGACTTGGAGACCTGTCTCAGGTATAGAATGAACTGGTTCAATGAAACACAGCGAAATTACGCTGTACTCAAGGTGGAAGATGGTGGGACAGGTAACTTGAGTTGTTTTGCTGTTTAACCATCTAACGTTGCATTCAATCTGCCCCCTGTAACAGCGTGTAAACACAAGTTTAAAAATATGAAAATTGCCTTGCACTGCAACCAATGCTCATGTAAATTCCATTGTGGGCGGTGCTACTGTCGGGTGATGTCATCATAATTAGATTAGATAAGCACCGTTTCTGAAATACTGAATGGATTTTGGAAATACAGTTTATAGTAAAATCATCGTTAGTGATCTGGGGGTTGTTATTCCATATAAGGTTTTATGCTAAGAGCAGACCTGTGCAGGTCATGGTGAAGCTTAGGACAGAGTGGTGAGGTCAGGACGCAGGCGTGAAACAAGTGATAATATGAAGGTATAATAACAAGGTGTAATATGAATTATATTGACCATAACCAAGTAATTTAAGAAAAAAAAACCCTGTTGGGCCAAGAGAGCAACTCCAATGAGCTTTGAAAGTACTGAACTTGAAGTGTGTAAGATCACAAGTCACAAGACTGTTGGAACTTCAGGTCAAACACACAAACAAAAAAACAAACTTGTAGTGGAATCCCAAAGCAGGACTCTTGCAGAGGTATTTTGAACATGTTCTTAAATGTTATATGAGATTTATTGATGCGGATTACACAAGATGGGGAAAAATATTCCTTACACTCAGTGCCCTCTGTGCCTGTGGCCTGCTGGAAAGTTGAACAGATTAGGAATAGCAACGGGGTGTCACTTAAAGAGGCCTCTGTTACTTTGCTATCCCCATAATGAGGGAGAGAGTCTAGCAGAAGTGAGCTCAATGATTTTGTTATGACTTTTCATCGTGGAAATTGTAGGACTGGGTTGTAGCAAGGTTTAATCCTTGTGTAGAAAGCACTTTTAAAAGTTTCTCTTTGAAAGTGGCACAGGATTCTGTGCTTCACCGCCTTTCAGAAGCCATGAATGCTGTTAAAAGGTTTACAGTTGTTTGTTTGTTTGTTTGTTTTTTTAAAAGGAGTTCTAGATCTTTGGGGGCTGGAGAGACAGAGGTTAGGGGGCCTGCTGCTCTTGCAGAACAGAGTCCCAGAGGCTCACAACCACATCAACTCCAGCTGCAGGGAACCTGCTATCCTCTTATAACCTCCACGGGTACCTGTACTCACACATGCATGTGTGCGTGTGTGCACAAGTGCACAGGAGCGTGTGTGTGTGTGTGTGTGTGTGAGTGTGTGAGTGAGCGCACGCACATGTGCATATGCGCACATACACACAAAATGATGCACACACACACAAAATGATAAAAATCATAACAAATCTTAAGTCTTGCTTAAAAACAGTGGGTATATGAACAGGGAAAACTGAAATGCTTGTGAACTCTCACTAAGGCAGCCTTTCTCTTATTTGACCATATCTACAGAAAAAAAAATAAACACAGAAACTTGTGAATTTGTGTTTTGCCAATTTGACACTCACAATTATAAATAGAAATTGTCAGATAGTTGCTTACTCTGACCATTTTATATCATTTTTCCTAAGATGTGCCCTCTAAATTATTGGAGCGCACAACATCACTAATTTCTAAGTAGTCTGTGAATAATTGTGCGTGTATCAATATCTGTTGCTAGTTGCAAATTGTTTTTCTGCTTTTTGTTTGTTTGTTTGGGGGTTGTTTGTTCATTCCTTTTGGTTATTCAAGACTGGGTTTCTTTGTGTGGCCCTGGCTGTCCTAGAACTCACTCTGTAGACCAGGCTGGCCTCGAACTCAGAAATCCGCCTGCCTCTGCCTCTCAAGTGATGGTATTAAAGATGTGAGCCACTACTACTGGTCTAATCTTGTTTTTTTAACTCCCCTTTCAACTCACTGTGTCTTTATTTTATTTCTTTGTTGGTGTTTTGTTTTGTTGAGACACAGTCTCACTCTATAGCTCTAGCTGTCTTGGAACTCACTATGTAGACCAGGCTGACCTCAAACTCATGAAGATCTGCCTGCTTCTGCCTCACAAGTACTAGGATCAAAGGCATGTGCTACCATACCCAATGGCCCAGTGTCTATGATACTTGGATTAAAAAGGTGTTCAAATGAAGGAACCTATGTCTCATCTTTAAGAAAAACTTGCTTTTACTTTGTGTGTATGTGTGTGTGTGTGTGTGTGTGTGTGCGTGCATGCACTGGAGTGCAGGTGCCCTTAGAGTCTTAAGAGGACATCAGAACTTCCTATTGGAGGAGTTACAGGTGGTTGGGAGCTGCCTGCCTTGGATGGTAGGAACTGAACTAGTGTTCTCTGAAAGAGCAGTTCATGTTCTTAACCACTGAGCCATCTCTCCAGCCCCATGCTTTATTTAGTGCATCTCAGTAATATTTGGAGGTCTTTAGATTACAAAATACATCAACTTTCTCAGGTTTGAGTGGTGACCTTCCTACAACACTCTTAAAAGTCATATAACAAAATTTGAGTGACATCCCTTTGTCCTCTCTGATAGGCTGAGAAGGCCTTCAGTAGTTATAGCACATCACTGGGTGTGTCCTGTTGCTAGACATAGAAACCTTTCTTCTGGAATATTTTTGAAACGATTTGTGGCACCTGACTGTTTCTAGCAGAAGGGGTCGGCAGTTTCTCCTTGTTAGCAAAGGGAAGCATCCCTGGGCATCCAGGCAGGGAAGACACTTATTGAGGAGGGTGTTAAAACTGGAGCACACCTTGGGAGCGAAACACAGACAAAGCTATAGAAGCATTGCCAGGAGTAGGCTGCTCACTGCAGCTTCCTCTCCGGCATCTCCTGTGCGTGTTAGCATCTGTATGCTTCCGAGTAGCTCCCTAGCGCCTGCCTTCTCCATGGAGTGTTTGCTGCACCTGTAAGCACAGGCGAACCTCCGGCTTATGAAACTTAACTAACACTGAAACAGTGCTCTTCTTGCTTGGTCCTGGTCTCTGCTTCTAGATGCACCTCTGCTGGAGAGCTGAATGAGACCTGTAGGACTGCGGCCCTGCTGGCTGACGTAAATAAGCGAATAAACTTTGCTCTCACAGGACAAGCTAGCATATTCTTAGCTGTCTCTGGGGGGAAATGATTTAAATTATGTTAACCTTCTAAAATAGAAGGGTTGGGTTTTAAACCTCACCCTGAATGTTGAAGCTGCCCCCGTGTTTGCTTTGGAGTTTCACATATTCACTGTTTGTCTCAGCATTTGGTGTGCTCCCCGGAGCACGGCCTCAAACCCTTGGGGCTTCCTGTGCTCCAGGAAGACACCTGGGACTGGGTGGTCCCTTGGGCTCAGACAGCTTTAATATGATATAATATTCGAGATAAACTAGAATTTGTGCCCCCATTTTAACAAACTATTTTTAAGAAATTATAATCCCAACACTTGGGAGGCAGGCAGATCTGTGAGTTTGAGGCTAGCCTGGTCTACAGAGTGAGTTCCAGGATAGCCAGAGCTACACAGAGACACTCAAGAAAAAAAATTTTAATGAACAAATACATTGTAAACATTTAACATAAAAAAAATGGATTGGCTGATTTGTATGCTCAATTCTCTCTGAAAACAAAAGACTGCCCTTCTCCTGTACATAATTGAATATGTGGGCAATTTATGAAAGGATCGCAAAGTTAAAAAAAAAAAAAAGCCTTTGTAGCTGTCTTTGTCGCTTCCAACCTCTCCCTGCTGCATTTCTGCTTTTCTCTCTTCTGGCTGCTAATTGGATTGCAGACTGTCGCTAACCATGGCGTCTGGAGATGACAGTCCTATCTTTGAAGATGATGAAAGGTAAATGTCTTGTTTTGCAATAAAGCTAGCCCTTGAAAGTTTGGGGGTTGTTAGGATAGGCCTGGAGAGTTCTGCGCCTGTTGGGGACGCATTCTCTGTCATCACAGAATGCAGGCTCTGCTTTCTGACTTGGAGGAGATGGTAATGAGTGGGTATGGCCGCAGTAAATGTGGCATCCTCTTCCATAGACCGTTCTCAGCACAGAAGTCTTAGCAACCACTTGCAGATGGTTTAGAGCATACAAAGTAAGAGATTAGAACAGGTGGAGAGAGAGATTCCAGAGAACAGTGTTGGAGCCAGAGTCTCGATTTACAGCCTACTCCTCTTGACACTGTCAATGTGGCCCTGCTTAAACTTTGGGGACTCTGTACCTCCTCTTTAAGGGACTGATAGCATCCTTCTCATGGAGAGGAGTCTGAGATTTAATGGCAAAACTGGTCCACAGAGAGCACCAGCCAGCCACAGTCAGCTGTGACCCTATTACTTCAGTAAACATTACTACACAAAGCCAATCATCTATATCAATATCAAACTTCTTCTATGATAGTGTTTGAATGACAAATTAGAACACCTTTGTTGTTGTTGTTGTTATTGTTGTTGTTGTTAAATTCCCAGTCATTGGTTCTGAAAAGTTCGAAGAATTCTTGTTTGGGATCGATCTGATATATTTATTAGCACGGCTAATTTCGGGGCTTTTGGTTTTTTGCAGAAGTGGTCATAAAGTAGATGTTTTCCCTGACCTTTCCATGTACGAGACTAGCCCCGCCCAGCGTGCTGTCTGGGATTAACTGTTACAGTCTTAATTGTATTAGTATTTAGGTGACTTTGGGATTATTAGACTATTCCTGTGCATAGCTGCCTCTTGAGGGGAGAGCCGGGAGAGAGAAGCAGCTGCATGTGCTGTGAGTAGGGCGTCTGGGGGCATCACTTTACCATCTCATAGTTCCAGGGCCCCTGAAAACCTGGTATTACCATGCTGGAAGGGCTAACTAATCAATCTCTTACTGAGTTTTTTTGGTTTTGTTTTTTGGGCTTTTTTTTTTTTTTTGATTTTTTGTTTTTTTGTGAGTTTTTTTGGTTTTGGTTTTGGTTTTGGTTTTTGGTTTTTGGTTTTTGTTTTCCTTCCCCATTTTAATGGCTGTTTTATTCCTCCAGCCCTCTCTATAGCCTGGAAAAAATGACGGATCTCGTAGCTGTTTGGGACGTAGCATTAAGTGATGGAGTCCACAAGATTGAATTTGAACATGGGACCACATCAGGCAAGCGGGTTGTGTACGTGGATGGGAAGGTAGGAGACCATGTGTGACTTTGTAAAAACAAGACAGCGACGCTTGGTTTTGTCTACATATTTGGCTTATATAAAGCAACCCAATGGCTACTACAGAATACATAGACTTTAACTTCTAACATCTAAACTTAGAATGACTATCCTGGGAAACTGGACAAGGAGTAATAAAAATATAAATCGTACTGTCATTAGAACACTCTGAATTTTTTTATGTTGTTTTTAAAATCGAATACTAATTTTTCTCTGTGCTTATTACAACTGTATATATTATCATGTAGGAAGAGATAAGAAGAGAATGGATGTTCAAGTTGGTGGGCAAAGAAACGTTCTGTGTTGGAGCTGCAAAAACCAAAGCCACCATCAATATAGATGCCATAAGTGGCTTCGCATATGAGTACACGCTGGAAATCGACGGGAAGAGCCTCAAGAAGTACATGGAGAACAGGTCAAAGACCACCAGCACCTGGGTGCTGCGCCTGGACGGCGAGGACCTGAGAGTTGTTTTGGGTAAGTCGGGACTGTCGCTGCAGAGCCTTCCGGCCATCGTGATATTCTGCTCTCCTGACTTCTGTGGCCACTTTCCTAGGCTAGAGAAAGGGTCTTCATTTAGCCCACTGGGTTTTACATGTGGAATCTTAATGTCAGGTTTGATAAGGTTGGATTTGAAGGTTATAATCTTGGGTTTAAGAAGTAATATCTATCCAGGCATCGACGGTTTGCAATCTCTCTATATAAATAAAAAAGCAGTTAGAAATTTAAGAACCCTCGCGAGGACAAGAATTTTCTGCAGGTAATAGTGGGAATAGGGTTCCATGAGATCAGAGCCCTGAAAGCCCAGGTTAAAGTGAGCTTTTAAGAAGTAACCTTGTCAGCCAGGAGATGGTGGTGCACGCCTTTAGTCCCAGCACTTGGGAGGCAGAGACAGGCGGACCTCTGCGGGGCTAAGCCTAGTCTACAGAGCAAGGTTCAGAACAGCCAGAGCCACACAGAGAAGTCCTATCTTGAAAACAAAAACCAGGAAAGCACCTTTTCGTTATTCTGATGCCCCCATTTCCTTCTTATATTACTAAACAAAAATGGTGTAATAAATAAATGAATCAAATAATTCATTTATTTAGGTCGTGTTTGTTAACTGCCTCTCAAAAGGAAGATAGTCTGCCAGACATTGAGGGTGCACAGAAAAAAGGAACTTTGAGCATGGCTCAGCAGTTCATATTCTCACTGGGTGCTAGCAAGTAAGGTTTTTGTTTGTCTGGATTTGTTTTGGTTTTAGATGAGAAATATTTGTCAATAATAAGTCACATAAAAAAACTCAAAGCCAGGCATGGTGGCTCATACTAGACGTCCCAGCACTTCAGAGACTGAGACAGGAGAAACCAGAAGGTTGAGGCAGTTGGACTACAGAGTCAGACTGTGTCCTTTTACAAGAAGGGAGGGGGAGGTAAATAAAATAGTTACTTAGTGTAAAATGTCAGTTTGGCTTGTGGTGCGTCCGTGTTTTCTGTAAAGTGGTACCTAGCTGAAGAGCTGTCAAATTTGGGTTATATTGGATTTTCTTTCTGGCAAAACCAACTGAGAGTTTGCTGGTGTCTTGATGCACACACAGTGTTTATTGTTCTCTTTCTCTTCAACATTGACAGCTGTATCCACCAGGGTTCCCTAGAGGAACAGAACTCATAGGGTGAAAAAATACACACGCACACGCACACACACGCACACGCACACGCACACACACACACACACATTTATCAGACTGACTGGCTCATTGCTGTGCTCTGGGTATTCCAGTCATGGTGGTCTCACACTGGAGAGAGAGTTCATCCCATGAGTCTGGTGTCTTAGCAGCAGTATCAACCTGGGACCGAAGGCGGAGGGGCCTTGGAGAGCCGCTCGTCTTCAGTCCACAGTGGAAGCCTGATGAAGCTGAGTTCTGATATCAGGGAGGGAAGATGCAGCAGCAGGGTAGACGCACCACCTATCTAGAGTGAAGGCAGGCAGGCTGAAAGCAAAGCTTCTTTCCATGGGGGCTGCCCCTGGGAGGTGCTGCCCTCATTTAGTATGCACCTTCCCACTTCACTTAGCCTGAACATTCACACATGTGCTCTGTGGCTAACCTTTGGGCTGATTCCAGATCCAGACAAGTCGGCAACCAGGATTAAACACGACAACAATTATTAGTGCTTAATGTCTTGACTATTCATTCATCAGCTCTTGCCAAACAGTAATACTTGAATTCTTTCTTTCTTTGCTTCCTGTCTACATGTTTGTCTAACAAGACACTCCCAGTCACCTAGCTGTTGGGCTGTTGTTATTCCTTTAGTCTCCAGCTTTCAAACTACTGACTTGTTTTCAATTTGAAATCATTGTTAGTACTAAGATGGGAACAATTCGATCTGCTGTAGTACCAAATTGTAATTACCACTTTCATCGATGCTTAAAATGTCCCTTTTGGGGACAGGGGAGCTTTATGTATGTGTGTGTGTATTTGTTTTGAGACCGGGCCTTGCTCCATCTCTGCTGGCCTGGTGTTCTCTGTGTCTCCCAGGCTGGTTGTAAACGTTTGCCTGTCCTTGTGCCCCTGCCTCCCAAGTGCGTAGATTGCAGGTGTGAGACACAAAAATGTGCTGTTTTTAACCCCCAAGGAGCTTGTTAGAGTGGCTCCTGAGTCCCTTTGGCATATTCCTAGTGGACTTTGGCAGCCACCTCCAGCTTCCTTCCTTCAGACATAACAGGATGATTGGAGCTGTTTTGAACATTTATGCCTACATTTAGATATTGAGGAAAAAATTATTTCAAGATTTTAATGTAATCTAACCAGACACTAAGAGTATTTGTTCTGTCATCATTTGCTGATTCTCAGTGAGCAAAACAAGGAAATCAGGTTGGGAATTGATGGATGGATGATAGATGATAGATAGATAGGGAACAAGGGTGGGAATAGCACAGAGGGAAGAAGGAAAATAGGATAGGAACAGATCATTGCTGGTTTTGTTTTGTTTTGTATTTTAACACAGGGTCTCTCTGTGTATCAATGGCTAGCCTGGAACTTAATATGTAGACCAGGCTGGACTTGAACTCCCAGATCCTCCTGCCTCTAAGAGAACTTTTCTTTGAGGTGTCTTCTGAGTTCATAGTGATACTTGGTAAGTCAAGATGAGGAGAATAGGTTTTACTTAACCTTAGCTAACCTTTCCCCCACTTAGAATCCTCCTTTTCTTTTTTTTTAAAGGTGTAAGTATGTATGTATGTATGTATGTATATATGTATGTATGTATGTATATGAGTACACTGTAGCTGTACAGATGGTTGTGAGCCATCATGTGGTTGCTGGGAATTGAACTCCAGCCCCACTCGCTCTGGCCCAGAGATTTATTTATTATTATATGTAAGTACACTGTAGCTGTCTTCAGACACACACCAGAAGAGGAAGTCAGATCTCATTACAGATGGTTGTAAGCCACAATGTAGTTGCTGGGATTTGAACTCCAGACCTCTGGAAAAGCAACCAGTGCTCTTAACTACTGAGCCATCTCTCCAGCCCAGGACACATGGGATGATGGGATTACAACATCACATAACTTACTCGCCTTTTGCCAAATTGCAGACATATACAATGATTCCATAGCATTAGCAGCGCTGCCACCATGAACATAATCACCAACAGCGTGTTCACACTGTTTGTGCATCATCCTCCAGCTGCTCTCAGCTCTGCTCCCCTCCTGCCAGCCCTCACTTACAGGCAATCAAGCCATTGTGTTTCAGCTTCTGTCTGGTCACTGTGATGCCTGAATCTTCTGTCAGTGTTCCTGAAGAAGGGCTCATGGGAACAGTATTTTGAATTCTTGTTGTATCTACAGGAGCAGGGCTTGGGGATGCTCAGCCAGCCTGCTCTCTGCTGAACTCTGCCTTTAGGCCCCCACAAGGGGTAACACAGTTGCTCCCTGCTCCCTGCTCCCTGCTCCCTGCTCCCTGCTCCCTGCTCCCTGCTCCCTGCTCCCTGCTCCCTGCTCCCTGCTCCCTGCTCCCTGCTCCCTGCTCCCTGCTCCCTGCTCCCTGCTCCCTGCTCCCTGCTCCTTAGTGGCACAGCCATGCTTCCCCTGCCATTCTGGATTGCATCTCCTCAAGCAACAGCCAGAATAACCCTCTCCTCTCCTGTGTTGTTTCTGTCAGAGCAGGAGAGGGGAGAGTGACACAGACACAGCTTCATCTGCAGGAAGCGTGGGGAGAACTCTGAGCCTTTAACCACGCTGGTTGCTGGTTGCTCTTACTTTATCTCTTTCTGTGAAGGCCAGTCATTGTACTAGAACAGTAAATCCATGTTTGTGAATGTTGGTTGATCCAGTATATAGTCAAGGAATTTGGAAGATGTTTCTGTTAATAATCTATTACTCAAAATTACCCCATTTCCTTTTGCTCCATATTTGAACTGTATTTTTATGTACAGTTCTTATTTTTCCAGGCTTTCTTGTTGGCTTTCTCTTACTTACTTATTTACTTAACTTACTTTGGGTTTTCAAGAAAGGGCTTCTTCATGTAGCCATGTCTGTCCTGAAACTCACTCTATAAACTAGGCTGGCCTGGAGCTCACAAAGATCTGCCTGCCTCTGCCTTTTGAGTCCTGCAATTAAAGGCATGCGCCGCCGCCACCACACCCAGCCTGTCTTTCTCATTCTTGTGTAGAGTATGTGTGTATCATTTGCACATCCTTCCATTTTCTTATGTCAGCATTTTTCTCATAGTCTCCATCCCTTGAGTTCCATTTTATGCGTGTTGGTGTTTTTCCCACATGTATGTCTGTGCACCCCATGCCTGCCCTGCTGCAGAGTCAGAAGAGGTCACTGGATCCCCTTGAGGTGCAGACAGTTGTAAGCTACAATGTAATGCTGAGAATCAAACCCTAGTCTTCTAAGAGCAGCCAGTGCTTGCAACCACTGGGCTGTCCCTCCAGTCCCCCTTCTTCCCCTTTCAATCCTTGGGTTAGTTCCTCTCTGCTGGAGAGCAGGAGATCCAAGCCTTTTCCAGCCTGGCTGCCTAGGGTTTACTCTCATGGATGCTGCTGGCAGCTCCCAGTTTCATCTTGTTCCCTGAAATGCATCTTTAAGGGATTATTTCTGTGGTTGAGGAGATAAACATTTCTTGGCTTCTAAACTGAGCTGCTATTTTTCTTGAATATAGCGTAATCATTTCCCTCAGAATGTATGAAGGTTTTAGTCCCCAACTTTATTTCCATGTTGTATTCTTCACTGTTTTAAATGGGTTGTGTGCCTGTGTGACTCTCCCCCCTCCCCTTATTGAAGCTTTACTAATTGGCTTTATCCATCTTTCTGAATGTCACCATGATGTGGTCAGGGATGCAGTGACTCACTTCATCCCAACACTTACTAATGGGAATTTTAGTTGTGAGGGGTTTAGAGCAGTGGTTCTCAGCCCGTGGGTGGCAACCTCTTTGGGGGTTGCATATCATATATTTACATTACAGTTCATAACAGTAGTGTAAGTACAGTCATGAAGTAGCAACAAAATACTTCCTTCATTGGGTATCACTACAACATGAGGAACTACGCTGAGGGTTGCAGCATTAGGACGGCTGAGAACCCTGGGTTAGAGACCTCGTGCGTGTGAACATTCTGGCCTTCGTTTTTGGACAGCCTTGCAGTGTGGTTCTGGCTTGTTATTATATAACATTGCTTAGATATATCCATGATCTTTTCACTTGTGCAGATTTTGAAAATTTTGTATTCCAATATAATCTATTTTTATTTATGGCTCTGGATTAGCCATGCCCCTCATGGGCATGTCAGCAAATCCTTCTAGCTAATTTAGATAGTCTGAACACGTGTGCATTTCAGTAAATAGACTGACTGCCAGTTCTCACTACGACTGTCCCTGATCTTTGTTCTGGGTGTTCAGCCACACATTGTGATCCACTGGGTTTCCCTGCCTCTGACCATGTGTAAATCACATTCAGACAGCCTCTGGGGTGACCTGTTGCCTTCCCCCTGTCACATTTAGCCCTCCTCAGAGGCTTCCTGCAGTTTAAATGAGGTGGCCATCTGGCTCAGGATGTAGAGAGAAGGGAAGCTCCTTTGGCTTGTGTCCCACAGCAGGTAGCCTGCCAGGGTCACACCTTCTGCTGGACCCTCAGACATGACCCCTGGGCTTGACTTTGTCCTTGGATCCCAGTGCCCACAAAGGTCACTCTTTCTCTCTGCTTCCTCATCTGGTTCCTTGTCACCACAGTCTTCCAGCCTATTCTTAGGACTCCAGTGTTGACAGGCAGTGTTGGGGACTCCCCCTACTGTGAACTATGGTAGCAAGCTACTGTCTGAGGATGTACAGTGATCTTGTAGAGCCCGCACGTGTGATCTGTTTTTCCTTAGCATCTAGGAGTTTATGCCACCATCCAGTTAGCTCTGTCTATGTTGAGGCAGGAGTTATCTAGTCACTGGTGCTAAATCCCACTCCCAGTGAGCATCTGAACTTACTAAACCACGTTTTCTATGACTAAGGGCTTCCTCATTCCCTCATTGATTTGTAAACTCTTTTACAAAGATTATCCTTCAGAATTTTTTTGTTTAATCAAAATTTTTAATCACATTCTGATGGGACTATAACCTTCTTAAAAGATTTCAATAAATTTTTTTTGGTTTCATTTATGAGCAGAGTTTCTTCAAATTTTGAAAGTTCCAAAGACATTGAAAGTACGGAGTCTTAAAATGTAATTGTAGTTTATAGTGTACCCAATTTTACAAACGAAGTTAACCTGACATATAGAATTATAACTTGGAATTCATGTTGCTTTTACAGAGAAAGACACTATGGACGTATGGTGCAATGGTCAGAAAATGGAGACAGCGGTGAGTTGCCTTCCTCTATCCTGGTATGTGACAGTGACAGTGACAGTTCCTCACCCTGGAGCTTTTTAAAACGTAATATAGAGGCAAGGATATATGGGTAAGGAGGGTGAGAGCTATAGAGAACGCTCAGTCATATAAACTGCAGGCAAGTGCAAGGGCCTGAGTTAGGATTCCCAGCTAGGCATGACCCCGCCTCCCCTCCATACCCTCTTCACCCCACCCACCACACACACGCGTACACACACACACACACACATGTACACACACACACCAAACACCACGCATACACACACCACACACACCACACACACCACACACACACACACACACACACACACAGCTGGAGCAATGACTCCGTGGTTAACAGCACTTGTTGCTCTTGCAGAGGGCAGATTCAATTCCCAGCACCCACATGGTGGCTTACAAACATCCGTGGCTCTGGTTCCAGGTGATCAGCGCCCTTTTCTCACCTCTATGGCACCAGGCACACATATGGTATATAGAGATACATGCAGGCAAAGCATGCAGACATATAAAATTTAAAAGTTAAAAAGAAGAAAAATTCATTTTATGTGTTTGAGGCAAGGTTCCTCTGTGTAGCCCTGGCTGTCCTGGGACTTGCTTTGTAGACCAGACTGAACTCACAGAGATTCCCCTGCCTCTGCCTCCTAAGTGCTGGAATGGAAGGTGTGCACCACCATGCCCGCTTCTCAAATAATTTCTTTAAAAATGAAATAGAATTTTAAGACAGTAAATGAAAGCTAGGGCTGTAGCTCACTAGCAGCACACTCACCCACGGGTGAGGCCCTCAACTTCATCCCCAGCACCGAAAAACTGGCAGTAAAAAGGTGGGTTTCTGAAATCATTGCGGATGTCATTCGTACAGAGTAATGGGTTTCAGTTATAAGTGCACGCAGCTTTAGGAAGTAGGGTAAAGATAATGTTCGTCTATGATGGGCTTGTTATTAGTGACTGGCAGGAAGCCAGCATGAAGCCAGGCCTCTGTAACCCCACTGCCTGCTTGTAGCTACAGCAGTTGGGCAGCGTGGGCAGCTTCCCTACCTCAGCCTGCCCCCATCTGTGCACATGTGCAGGCTGCCCACCCCTCCTGTGCAACCCGGATTTTCACCCCAGTGTCATCACTAACGTGTGTGAAGCTGCTAAGAAGCAGGGATCGTGTTAGCAACCCTTGCTGGGCTATCCAAAGGCTTCTGCCAAGGCTCAGGACAAAGTACCCCAGGACATGCCACACACATTACACATCCCCTAAAGACCATCTGCTGGAGCAGCTCAGAGCCCAGAAAGCACTTCCTCTGCCTCCCATGTGCTTGCTGTTGCTCAGAGAGCGTGGGCTCCTGGCTAGCTCACTCTGTCCATCTCTCTGATGCTCAGATGTGCTGTCAGGACCCAGAGACTCATGCGCTAAGCAAGGCCTCGAGCACTGAGTCAGGTCCAGCCCATGAAGACAAGGCTGAAGTCTGAGTGTGCTTCCCTTGCTTTCTGGCACAATTCATCTCTGTCCTCAAAGCCCCTGCTTTTTAAGCTCCAGTTCTATTCCATAGAAATAGAATATGAACCGTAAGTATGAAACTTAGATGTAATTTCACCTTTCCTAGAAACAGCACTAAAGGGAAGGGGAAGGTGGGTTAATTTTAATGCTTAATTTAAATCAGTATATCAAGAGTGTCTTAAGAGGGGCTGGAGAGATGGCTCAGTGGTTAAGAGCACTGACTGCTCTTCCGAAGGTCCTGAGTTCAAATCCCAGCAACCACATGGTGGCTTACAATCATCCGAAATAAGATCTGACACCCTCTTCTGGAGTGTCTGAAGACAGCTACAGTGTACTTACATATAATTAATAAATAAATCTTAAAAAAAAAAAGAGTGTCATAAGGACTCATGATGGTATATGCCTTACTTTAATCCCAGCGCTCAGGAGGCAGAGACAGGCAAATCTCTGTAAATTCAAGGCCAACCTTGTGAGAACTGGGTAGTTCCTGGTCAATTCCAGGACAGTTAATACAGAGTCGTCACACTGGGTACCCATTAACCTTCAACCTGGAGGGAACTGGTTTTCTAGTGGGAACCCTTCTGTCTTTTGCATGATGGCACTTCAGCAAGTTATTAAATATGTTGCTCTTCAATTTCTGTGTCTATAAAATGAGTATAATAAAGATACTTCCGGCAGCTGCTGTAAAGACAGTTGCAATGTTGAGAATAACTGAGGAATGTGTATTGATGTGTTACTGTTTTTAGTTTTACAAACATCGTCTATACTGAGGACACAGAACTTTCTTCTCCTGAAACTTAAGATCCCTCACTGACACCCATGGTTTGTTGTAAGTGAGGGACTCTAAACGTAATCTCTAGGCTCTAATTTCGCAGTGTTTGATGTTATGACCCGTAACTTGATGTACATAGGTATTTTGGCTGTGTGTATATCTGTATATGGGTGTCAGATCCCCTGGAACTGGAGTTACAGACAGTTGTGAGCTGCCAAGTGGGTCCTCTGGAATAGCAGAGCCATCTTTCCAACCCCATGACTGGTTCTTTAAGATGACGTCACTGCTCAGACAAAGAGCTTTCTGCACCCTGACACTTTCTCCTTCGCTGTCCTAGGGCGAGTTTGTAGATGACGGGACTGAGACGCACTTCAGCGTTGGGAACCATGGCTGTTACATAAAAGCCGTGAGCAGTGGAAAGAGGAAAGAAGGGATTATCCATACCCTCATTGTGGATAACAGGGAAATCCCAGAGCTCACTCAGTGACACCTTCTTACTGAGTTCTGAGCTGAGGAGGTGACCTCGGGACTCGCCGATGGCTGTGGTAATTAAATGGGTTCAATATGTACATATTGGTAGATTTAGTCTGCAATGTTTTTATTTTTATCTTTTGTTACTTGAAACTGTAATATTCCAATGGTCAAGAAAAAACATGGACTCATAAAAATTTATTTTTAACTAATATAAAGTGTTTCTAATTCAAATGGAAAATAAAATGTGGACCAAACCACTAACATCTCACAACAGAAACCTTGACTGTAGTTAACACTGTAGAATAAAATGGTGCTGCTGGCCCTGCACAGCAGTGGGTTTGCTTTCGTGTGTTTCGCGCCTGTGCAGCTAGGTTAGCCTGTCATTTGAAGCAATTGATGTAATCAGAGAAAACAAGAAGCAGTTTTCTGCCTGAAGGCATGAAAAAAATTCAGTGATGTCATAGAAGAATTAATGTAAGTGCTGAAGAGATGGCTCAGCAGATAGGAGTGCATGCTGTTCTTGCAAAGGACCTGGGTTCAATTCCCAGTATTCACGTGGCAGCTCACACTAGCTATAATTCTAGCCCTAGGGGACTGAACCCCCTGTTTTGACCTCCATGGATATCATACATGCATGTGGTACACATACATACATTAGGACAAAAGAATCATACACATAAAATGAAAATAAATCACTCACACCTTTAATCCCAGCACTTGGGAGACAGAGGCAGGTGGATCTCTGAGTTTGAAGTCAGCATGGTTTACAGAGTGAGTTCCAGGACAGCCAGGGCTACAGAGAAACCCTGTCTTGAGAAAAAAAGAGGGAAAAAAATGAATTTTATATAAATTCATAGACAGGAAAGAAATACCCTTTATATATGTATATAGTCTTAGAAATCCTTTTATAATGCCCACATTAGGAGAAAATTAATAACCAAAAGTGGCAAAAAGATAAAAAAAGGAACCTCAGGGCTATGATAATGTTCTTGTCTTCATCTGAATGCTGGTTACAAGGACAACTTATAAACATTAATATACCTGTACACTGTTTACTTTTCTATAACATATGCTCTGCACAAATCTGAAAATAGTAATTTTATAATTGGTTTAGGGATGTAGCTCAGTGGTAGAAGGCTTGCCTAGAGTGAGTGAGGCCATGTTTGAACCCAGCACTGCCCCTGTGTGCACACACACAGACACACACAGTGACTGAAGCATATACAAGCCTACTCAACGCATTCTTTAAAAGCACCCTCACTCTCTCTTCTCTTAGCAGTCTGTCACTTAGGAATGAAACCATGAGCAATGGCTCAATGGTAAGAGAACTAGCCAGCCTTGAGCTGAAATTGTGGCCTAAAATAAATCTGTCTTTTAAATTGTTTCCCTTGGGTATTTTGTCATAGTGATGGTTGTGATTACAGGGGGAGAAGTAAAACAGATCCATATAGAGAGAACCTCTTAGAAACGTCCCCTGTCAATAAAAAAGCCAATAGCCGATGAGCTGAGATGCGAAGGAGTGAGCAGGCTGGGACTGGGACTGAAGGAGAGGTAACAAACTACACTGTAGGTAGAGAATAGTTTAAATGGGTTAAATAGCTGGTCAGGGAATGTGGCCTAGGCACTTATTCATAAATAAAAAGCCTCAGAGTCGCCATTCCAGGAGCAGAGATTGGGAAAGGAAAACTTGGAATTAAAAATAATTTTTTTTATAGATCCAAGAGTGAGAGGGTAGAAAATCCCTCTATGGTACCCTAAAACCATAGGGCAGGAGTCTATTGGCAAACCAAGGGGCTGAAGACAGGAAAGTCTAGAGGAAGGGCAAGAAGGTTTAAAACAGGAAGCATTTGGTGTCATACTACTCCTGAGGGCGAAAGCTTGAGAACTGGTGTGCATGGCTGTAGACAGCTCTTTCTTCTGGGCCTGACATCATCACCACCTTGGAGTGACCTTAACCCTTGACAGTCATGGCGCCAAAATCAACCACTTTGGCAGGTAGTGAGGTGTGTGGTAAAACAATGGGCCTTGTGGCTGCTTCCTCTTGGAAGGAGGGGAAGAGTCACAGACCTTCCATGAGATCGTAGTTGATACTTCCTCTGTTTTAATATAAGAGGTAAAATAATTGACTGGGATGGGACTTGTCAGAGGTACAGCTGCCTGGGAGTCACCCATGATCTTGTGAGAAACCAGTAAGTCTCGTTGTTTTCCAAGCTAGATCTGACAGGATCTTTCTTTGCTTTATGGACTTCCTCCCTATTTGGGGTGTGTAGATGTTTATTTTTATAAAACACGAGACACCAGTTGCTCTGGCAACCTGGGGGAGGGTGGTGAGGAAATGGAGAACAGCCCCAGTGAGATGGGCCTGTACTACAGCGAGTGAGGAATTGGTGGGGCATGAGTAAAGATGAACAAAGTAAGTGACCATTGGAAGGCACCTGAAAGCCATGGGCAAGGCTCCATTGGCAAACCAAGGGGCTGGAAACAGGGAAGTCTAGAGGGGAGAACTAGGCATTTGGAAGCCTGGGTGCAGGAGAAGATGGAAGTCCAGAGATGATACTCCATGTGCACATAAACACTGAGTGGCCCCAAGACTGAACCTCAAGCACCAATCAGTCCACAACATGACAGATTAGGATAACAGCAAACCAATACAAGTGCCCATTCATCAAGGGTGGAACAGATGCCCATAGCAAGAAATACAGCCAATGACCAAACTCCAGATACAGATCCTACCACAAAAAACTACATGAATGACCAGGATAAAACATCTCCCAAAGTGAGCATTCTCATAGTTGTATTCCCTGAGAAAAGCAACTTAACAAACAATAACAAAAAGTTATTTTAAAATAGCAACTCTAAGGATGTCAAAGGAACTTGAAGAGGATATAAATAAATGCCAAAATGAAGACTGAAAACACAGTTGAATGAAACAAGGGGGAAATTTCAACATATGAAAATAGAATTTAAAAAAAAGTCTGAAGAAAAGCCAGACTAAAATAAAACTCAAAATTAAAAATTCAGTAAGCCAAATAAAAAGTGCAATTGAAAGTCTCACACATGGAATGAATCAAGTAAAAGAAGATCAAAGCTTTAAAAAAAAAAAAGGTATTGAATAACCTAGCCAAAGAAAATATTAAATCCATCCCCCCACCAAAAAAAAAAAAAAAAACAAAAAACAAAACCATAAACAGAACACACAGGAACTCTGAGACACTGTAAAAGGGAAAAACCTATGACCCACAGAAACCCAAGTAAAAGGTACAGACAGTATTTTCAAAAACTAATAGAAAAAAAAAATCCCCATATCTAAGGAAAAAGATGGCTATCAAGGTGCAAGAGAATATATATCAAATTAGACAGGCCCAAAAGGAAGAAAAACTCCCCATCCCTTAATAAAACACTGAATGTATAGAATAAGCAACAACAATAGATATCAAAAGTTTCAACAGAGAAACAGGTCACTCACCTATAAAAGCAAGCGAAGACTTTAAAAACCAAAAGGGCTTGGACTGATTATCTGAGATTTCTGAATGACCACAGATACCAGCCCAAACTACTATACCCAGCCAAACTATCAGTTGCAATATAAGGAGAAAGAAAAAAAAAAATCTGTGATAAAAGCAGATTAGAGAAATGTATGACCACTAAGCCAGCTCTAAAGAGGATACTGGGACTAACACTTCAATCTAAAAAGGATGGAAACAAGCAAGAGAACATGGGAATATATAAGCAATGTTAGAATAATCAAAAGAGATTTAAGAAAATCTAACAAAATAAGAGGAGTTAATACAGTAACTTAATATTTACCATCACAATTAAAACAATAAAGAGACCCAGACTAGCAGATTGGATTGGAAAGCAAGAACCATCCTTTTGCTGCCTCCAAGAAACATACCTTACCTTAGGCAAAGGGATGGAAAATGATTCTTTAAGCAAACGGAACTAAGAAACGAACCCACTAAGAATCCCTGGCATCTGCAGCAGGAACCCTGTAGTCTTTTATTTCAGACTTTCTGTCTCTACTACTGAGAAGAATTTTCTGGAGCTTGAGCCACCAAGCTGTAGGAAAACAGTTGTTTATCCTAAGTGAGTGACATACAGCAAGATCTGACTCATTAACTCCTTGTGCGGGCGTGTGTGTGTGTGTGTGTGTGTGTGTGTGTGTGTGTGTGTAAGCCAGGGCCCCCTTGGAGGCCAGAAAAGAACACTGAATCCCCTATAGCTGGCACTGCAGGCAGTTGTGAACTATCTGAACCCTAGCCTGGTGAAAGACCAGCCAATCTGTTCAGTTGAGAGACCCTGATTCAATAAAATAAAGAGGAAAATAATTGAAGAATCTCAACTTTGTGTCTCCACAACATATGTGTACACATACATGCACATGCACCACCCTCAACACAAATAGGTACTTTCAGCCAGTCGTTGCTACTTTGTGGATTCTTCTTCTTCCCACCCTTGATCCCCTTTGGTTTTACCCCCATCACTAAATAGGGGAGAGAGAAGGAAAAAGGAGAGAGGGAGAGGGAGAATAGATGGAGATCTTTGAATCTCTTCTTGGTTCTCCTTGAGCATGACTACTAACTAACCGCATCCAACCTCCCTGAATGACCAAAGACCACCAACTGACCTATCAGGTCACAGACATTTATATACCTTCTGAAAAATCCCCAGGATTCCAAACATCACACAATCACAGAAACTATCTGCACCTGACTAACCCATGCCTCTGCTAGAGCATGAGGCAGATCACAGTCAGCTGCTGCGAAGCGCCCCCACATCCCCACACCTGAGATTGAAACGAAACCGTGTTTGTACTATTCCTGTGGCTTTTAGAGAAACCAAACTTCCAGAATATTCACTATATATACTCACACTAATAAATTAGAATATACACATTAGCACAAAACCGTCAGCACCCAGGGGAAGGAGTTGCAGGCGCTGAATTTGCAAGAACGGGACTCAGGAGAGCCACTGCTGTGCTAAACTCCGAATAGGACAAAGAGTGAGCACACTGCAGTTGTTTTCTTTGGCTCTGCAGTGCACCTCTCATCCAGAGAGCATGGAAATGGAGTCAAAGCAATATTGTTTGAAGGACTTAGTTTTGTCTTTTTTTTTCTAAGACTCAAAATTCAAATCATACTTGCTTTATCAATTGATATCCAGAAAAATTACATCTCCAAGATAATTGCCCCGGGTTCCTTAACCCCTTGAATACAGGGGGAACTGAAGAAAGAGAAAAAGGAAACAAAATTATGAAACACCAGTTTATTCTCACTAAGGACTTCTTTTTAGGTTGATGACGTGCGGGAGCACAAGGCACATTTCATTGAAGATACAGGATCAAGGAGTCAGCAGAACTTAATTAAAAGTTCAATTGATGTAACCTCTGGAGCAGATTATCAGCCTGAAAAAAAAAAAAAGGCATCTGCTTAGGAAAAGCAACTGTGTATAATAGTGCAAATTTTACATATGCTAATGAAAATTAGAAATATATTTTAAAGCCTCAACAATGCAAATCACTTACAAATACAAACACGTAATCCAAACATTTAGGAGGAAAGGTAGAGGGAGCCTAAGTTCAAGATCAGTGAGGGCCACAAAATGAGACCCTTAAAAATACATCAATAGCACAGTTAAGAGCGTATAGTACCCTTGGGGCTTGAGAGATCTCTCAGTGATTAAAAGCACTTATTACCCCAGAGAGGACCCAGGTTTGAGTCCCAGTGTCCATATGAAGGCTCAACCTTAATGCTAGTTTTAGAGGGCTTGGCACCCTCTCCTGACCTCTGAGAGTATCTGACATGCCTGTGGTGCAGACACACATACATGCAGGGAAACACACAAAACAAATCTTGAAATAATTTAAAGAATGTACACTGTCCTTTTTAGAAAATACAAACGGGACCGCTGAGATGGCTCAGTGGATAAAGCATTTGTTGGCCATCAATACACCCTGAATTTGATCCCTGGGACACAAATGGAAGGAGAAAACAACTATATGTTCTTTTATGACCTCCAGCATATGTCATGGTACTTGAGCACACACAACTGTAATAAGAATGCATGCACACATATTTGCATAAGTAAACACATGAAGTAGAAGCGGATAAGAGAAATGGCACTACATATACTGAGGAGTGCCAAGACGTGCTTGGAGCGGTGAGACTGAGAACTATGGTCGCTCATTCTGCTCACTTATTCCACACTGTAGGAGACATTTTTTACCTGGCAGCACTCAGGCCAGACAGAGTGCCTTTGACTAGAGTCTGCACTCGTGCCTGTGACCAGCACAGTGTGCTTTCTCCTACCTAGCTCTGTGCCGACACTCCTGCTCTGGAGGCGTACAGCATTCAGAAAACTCTTGAGTTCCACATGGAACTCTTCTTCACCTCCCCCCTTGGTGAATCCATAAAATAAGCTTCATCAAAAAAGGAACAGGGAACATTGGCCTGTGTGTGTGAGAGGTGCCATAGTAGGCCTGCGGATGTGGGAGCAGCCCCTGATGGTCTACATCTAGGGTTGTACCAATCAGAAATTTCTACTAAACACGTGTCCTCAGCAATCTTCCAAAGCATGAAACCCTAGGTCTCAAAAAAGGGATCTTAAAACTGACATAACAGAGCACTTGTCACCGTCCACCTGCATCCAGTTTGCTATGGGAAGAAGGTCCAGTGTACTGCAAGCTATCACCTTTCCGATTTCTGAACTTGAAGGTATTCAGATTGGGCACCGGTCCACAAAGAGGAAACTTTGCAGCCTGACAATCATAAGGAGTCCTATTGTCCTCCTGGCCATCAGCAAGAGCTGTGCACTTCCCAGCCCATCTCATCCCCAATTTTAAGAATGAAAACAGCGACACAAGGGCTGTAACATCACTGCCTGATACCCACAGGCTTCTCCGATCCATCGATTTTCTTCCTCTGTTCCAGCCCCAGTATTCTAAACACCCAGCTCTTCACCACAGAAACCACAATTGTCTTGATCCATGAAAACACAAGCTCAGAGTGCTCCCTCACATCTCCGAAGGGATGACTCCGACAGGTATGGCCATGGTGAAAGCTTTTTATACTCTCTGTTTCAATACACACAGAGTAGACTGGGGCGATGAAATTGATTTAATTCTCAGGGCAAAGTCAGAAGACAAGGACGACAGCCACAGTGCACGGTGCAGCTCGGGGTTCTTCCTCACACAATAAAATTTCATTTATATTGAAAATCATCACGAACTTTGCAAAGAAGTTAGTCACTTCCTATTTTTCTGTGATCTAAATACATGTGATAGCTTTACATTTTAATCTATGTGAGGACATTAGAAATACTTCAGAAAGTGACATTATAATTCTAGGGCTGTGGGTGGGGCTCAGGGACAGAGCTAGCAAGCATGAGGTCCAGGTTTTACTCCTAGCACAGTGAAAATGAACAGATCCCATTATTACTGTAAAATACCGTTTGTTTTATGTAAGTTCTGTGACTTCAGCACTGTGACATTTCACCCTGTTACTGAGAAGGCGCACTCTCTACCCACTACAGTAACTTACCAACAACTGTCAGCTGAATGGTCCCCTTGGCAGTACCAAAGGCATGGGACACTTCACACTGATAGGTGCCAGCATCAGAGAGCTGAACATCAGTTATATGTATAGATGCCTCACCAGACCTGATGTCATTACTTGTAAATTGCACACGTCCTTTCATATCTTGATAGAAGTTGTCGTAAATCTTGTCTGCTAAATATACAATAAACTAAAATTTTAAAAAAAAGCAGAAAAAAAAACCATAAACAAACATGGGCTGAAGAAGTGGCTCTGTGATTAGAAGCATATAGCTCTCATCAGGGGACCCAAGATCAGGTTGCAACACCCACAAAGCAATTCACAACGTAACTTTCAGATCCATGGGATTTAATATCCCCTCTGACCTCCACAGACACTAGACACGCATGCAGTGCAAAAGACTCAAATGTAATAAAAAAATAAATCTAAAAAAAAAAAAAACTTTCAGTAATGCTATGCATATACCATGGTACCATAATTTTTTTTTAAAAAAGAAATAGCAATGAAAGAGAAAGTAAAGAGAGCTGGTGAGCTGGCTCAGATGACAAAGACCCGAGTTAGGACCCTGAGAGCCAATGGAAGAGGCAGCCATGATTTCACGGACATGAAGCCCACCACTAGAATAAGGGGTTGGAGGGCAGGCAACCCCAGGCACTTGCTGGCCACTCAGTCTAGCCATCAGTGAGTCCCAATTTCAGTGAGAGACCATATCTCAAAACACGTGATGGAGAGAGAGCGGGTGACACCTAACCTCATCCTCCAGATTCCACAGATAAAGGCATGCCCACACACATACGCATACACACACATCTGCTCCACGCATACTTCATTATATACAGAGGGAGGGAGGGAGGGAGGGACGGAGGGATGGAGGGACGGAGGGACAGAGGGACGGAGGGACGGAGGGAGATGCTATACAGAAACCCACACTTATAAAGACATAGAACGATGAGCTAGAACTGGGTCCACGTAGACCTGGGATGCAGTCCCTGTACCCCCTATTATTATTACTATTTTAAAGCTTTGTTGTTTTTATTATTGTTTTAAATCATATTTAGTTAGGCTGGCTCAGGTGTGGTGGCGTTCACCTATAACCCCAGCACTCGGCAGCCAGCTGGGAAGAGTACGGGGCCACCCAGAGTCGGAGTGACAGACAGTTAAGAGAAGCCATACCACTGGGTCCTCTGGGAAAGCAGCCCCGTGCTCTTAAGTGCTGAGCCAAACCTTTGGCCTCCATACTCCCATTATGAATGGACAGCCAGGTTTCAGTGTGATTAAATAACTTCTAACATAATTAAATACCATAGTCCCATACTAGAGATGGGGTCGGTGAGACTGGACAGGTTCACACACGTGTTCATTCACGGATGTTCCTGTGTCGCAGCTGCCTCAGAGGGTTTAGTAATAAATCAAGTAAGAACAAGAACAGTCACTAGGGAGGCTGAAGCTTGACGTGACAAATATACAGGACCTAGAACCCACACTCCACACACACACCCTTGTTGCCCAGCCTGCTCAGCACACCCCTCTTGTTCCTTGTCTCCTGTTACACAGGTTCAAGACCTCATTTTCTAAATGTCCACAGCATCCTCTTGTCCTCTGAAACCTTCCAGACATCTGAAGATTCTTCCTCTTCTCAAGTCACGGGTCATTCTGTCCATGTCCACAGGCCTGGGCAGTGGGGCTTTCAGGCTGCAATGCCACACCTGCCTAGTGAGAGTGAGCAGGCACAAGGCATACTCACCATGCGGTTCACCACCTCATTTTGAGGTCCAGTAAGCTGCATCCAGTCAATGAACAGTGGTCCATGGTCCTCAGGGCTAAGGGTGAACGTGCAAGGCAGATGGACAGTTTCCCCTCGGGCTTTCTGAATTGTCTGCTCCGGAGTAGTGATGCTCACACTCCCAATGTGATCTGGAGAGAGAGAGAGAGAGAGAGAGAGAGAGAGAGAGAGAGAGAGAGAGAGAGAGAGAGAGAGAGAGAGGTGTGTGTGTGTGTGTGTGTGTGTGTGTGTGTGTGTGTGTGTGCATGGCACTGAGTATCTATCTGTTGTCACTCACTGGCTGGCTCCAGGCTGAAGTCACTCAGGAGACAGGATGGGGAGATGTGAGTGAGACCTGGACCTAGAAGGATGCAGATCCCACCCAGGGATGCCCAGGTTAGTTTGTGGCTTCATGAAGTGCAGTGACTATGGGAATTTCCTCATCCTAAGTGATCACCTTAGAGTGCCACCACCCTCCTGGCATTCTGCAGACATGAGCTTCCACCAGGAGGTTCTTGCTCTTTCTAGCAGGCACAGACAAGTGGACTTAGCTAGAGCTCTGGGAATGTTGTCAGCATATGCAAGGCCATCCTGACTCATGCTAGCCAGAGGGCCACAGGCTCCTTGCACTGGACAACGAGGCTAGAAGCAGGTATAGATCCCTGAGATTGGAGTCACAGATAACTGAGCAGCCATGTGGGTGCTGGAAATCAAACTCTGGTCCTCTGGTAGAATAGCAGACAGTAGCAGATCTGGAAAGGGTAGGCAGAAACTGTAGTCCTTGGTACAAGCTCCACAAGAGAAAACAAGGTTTCTCTCCTTTTACAACTTATTCCTCTCCTGAACACTGCATACCCCAATACTGAACAAGGAAAGGTAATATGAGAATGAAGGGGGTGGGGTAGGTAACAAACTACTTCTGGTGCACACTTCTCAGTACAGAACCAAAGGTCACATAAAATACAAGCTTCTTGTCCCCTACCCCCAATTGCTAATGTCATTATAAGAACTCCAGTCAGAACAACCTACAAGGTCTTCCAGACAAAGTGTTCTAAAGAGTGGGTATAGCTCTGTGCAAACAACTAAAAAAGAGGACATGCTTGCCGAAAAACTGCATACGGTCAAGCCAGCCAGAATCTCAGGATGGATGGATGGGCTGGGGACTTAGAAGTTTGCATGTTTGAGGAGATGTTGGAATTCATGGCTTCTCATGGGAGAGAGATTGTTTTCCTCAGGGACAGAGGCCATGAGAGGCTGCCCTACTCCAGTAGATGAGCCTCAACCCACACCCAGAAGGCACCACTGAGAGGGGAGACAGGGGGACAAAGAGAGGGAGAAGGAAAGGGAAAGGGAACTGGGGGTACATTTGATAAAACTACATTATATACATTTGTAAAATTCTTGAATAAAGATCCCCTCACTTCATTTTAATTTTTTTGTGTGAATTTTAAGTTTGTCATGGTGCCGCATGCCTTTAACCCCAGCACTTGAGAGGCAAGTGCTGCCATATCTCTGTGAATTTGAGGCTGTCATGGTCTACTCAGAAAGATCCAGGCCCTCCAAAAATGCAAAGTGGGACCCTGTCTTAAAAACAAGTGGCTGGAATGATGGCTCAGAGTTTAAGGGCACTGGCCGCTCTTCTGGAGGTCCCTGGTTCCATTCCCAGCACCCATGTGGCAGCTTACAACCATCTGTAATTTCAGTTCCAGGGGATCCGTCACCCTCTTCTGGCTTCCAGATATACATACATGCAGACAAACACTCATATGCATAAAATAAGATGGGAAAAATGAGAACAGAAACAAGCTGAAGCAGCAACAATGTTACCTCTTTTCTTTTGACAAAAAAAAAAAAAAAAGAGTCCACTTGGTTTTACACAGTTTGGGGATGTTAGAATACCCCAAAGTCTAAAATTATTATTCTAGAGCTAGGCGTGTGGCTCAGTGTCAGAACCTTCCCTAGTAAGCATGAGCCCTGGCCCAGGCTTCCCCCAACAGCAAAAAATGAACATGACTCTTACTTGAGAACCGAAGTTTTGTCTTATAAATTGCTGTGACTTGTGCTGCAAGCATTTACCCTGATTCTAAGACACTCGTCACCACCAACAGAAACTTACTAGTGACAGCCAGCTGGAGGTTCATGTTGACGGTGCCAGGGTATGTTTTCACCTTGCACTGATAAGTGCCAGCATCCGAGAGTTGGACATTTGTTATATTTATGGATGCATCACCAGACTTGATATCGTTACTTGTAAAATACACTCGTCCTTTTAGATCTGGATAGACGTCGTCATGAATTTTGTCTGCAGAATATAAAATAACCTAAAAGAAAACAAAGAAGGAAAAACTAACTAAACCAAAACCAAACATGGGCTGTACTTGTGGCGCATGTGTAGGGTTACCTGCTGTGGTGTTCTGAATAGGAATGCCCCCATAGACTCATGTGTGTGAATGCTTGGCCCATAGGGAGAGATACCCTTAGGAGGTCTGGCCTTGCTGAGAAAAGTGTCACCGTGGGGGCGGGCTTTGGGGTCTTCTATGCTCAAGCTGTGCCCAGTGTGGCACACAGTCTCTTTCTGCTGCCTGGGGATCAAGATGTAGAACTCTTGGCTCCTTCTCCAGCATCAGGTCTGCCTGCCTGCTGCCATGTTTCTTACCATGACAACAATGGGCTAAACCTTTGAAGCTGTAACGCAGCTCCAATGAAGTGATTTCCTTTAGAAGAATTGCTGTGGTTATGCTGTATCTCCTCAGCAATACAACCCTAAGACACCTGCCTATGAGGGCACTGGGGACAGAAAAGGGCACTGGGTGACTTGCTCCATACTCTCTACCTTATTCCTTTGAGACTGGGTCTCTCGCTGAACCTGGATCTGGCCCACCAGCCAAAATGACCCAGGCATGCTCATGCATCTGCCCTGCGCAAGGTTGGAGCTCACAGTGTGAATCACCACACACAACTGTTTATGTCCAGGCGAGGGCTTTCATTACAGTCCCTTACCCTTCTGCACAAGCCCAAACCCACTGAGCCATCTTTCCAGCCCAATGTTGGTGATTTCATAGATAAAAATGTGTCGGATGAAGCTAATATACAACATTTAAGGTAAAACAAAATACTGAAGGACCATCTAAAAGGCAACTGTGTCACAGGTAAGGGAGACTGGATCTGGGGGCGTGGTGCATCCTCAGAGCTATCTTTGGCTTTCTTGCATTCTTCATTTGGCTCTGTTCACTTTTATTAGAAAAACTTCTATAACAATATTTTACATGATTTCTATAATTTAACACTGATATTTGACAGACTTTAAATATTTGCTTGTTTGTTGTTCGTTTGTTATAGGGCCTTACTATGCAGTTCAGGCTGCCCTGGACTTTGCTGTATAGCCCACACAGGCCTCTGACTCTCCTCTCAATCCTCCTGCCTCATTGTACCTATATGGAGAAGGATTGTAGGCACATGCCAGCATGCTCAGCTTTTGTTTTGTTTTGTTTTAAGAAATGTATTGTATGGGGGATTTAACTTGAGCAAAACAGACTGATGACGCTCATTCTCTGTACATTGAGCTCTCCATGTTGGTGGCTAAAGGAGCCTCACGTGTTTTAAAATATATCATGGCCAGGTGCAGTGATGTGCACTTATGGATTAGCTGCGTTTTAGGGGAGGCTGGGGTATGGAAGGATTATTTCACCCTGAACTTTGAGACCAGACTGGACAGCATAGGGAAATGAAAGGATACAAAAGTAACAGGGGACACTTATTCTGAGTTCTGAGAGAGTCTCATGATTCTGGCTCACACACAATATACGTCACCCTCGCTGCCCAGCTGCTCAGCACACCCTCTTGTTCTTCGTTTCCTCTTACACATGTTCAAGACCACATTGTCAGAATGTCCACAACATCCTCTTGTCCTCTGAAGCCTTCCAGACATCTGATGACCCTTCCTCTTCTGAGGTCACATGTCATTCTGTCCATGTCCATAGGCCTAGGCAGGGGGGCTTCAGGCCATGACACTGCACCTGCTTAGTGAGAATGAGCAGGTGTAGGGCACACTCACCACATGTTCCATCGCCTCATTATTAGGTCCTGAAAGCCGAAGCCACTCAATGTTCAACGGTCCTTGGTCCTTGGAGATAAAGGTGAACATGCAGGGCAGATGGACAGTTTCCCCTTGGGCTTCCTCAATTGTCTGCTCTGGAGTAGTGATGCTCACACTCCCAATGTAATCTGGTGAGAGAGAGAGAGAGAGAGAGAGAGAGAGAGAGAGAGAGAGAGAGAGAATGGTGCTGAGCATCTATCTGCTGTCACTCATTGGCTGCTCCAGGCTGAAGTCACTCAGGAGACAGGATGGGGAGATGTGAGTGAGATCTGGACCTAGAAGGATGCAGATCCCACCCAGGGATGCCCAGGTTAGTTTGTGACTTCATGAAGTGCAGTGACTATGGGAATTTCCTCATCCTAAGTGATCACCTTAGAGTGCCACCACCCTCCTGGCATTCTGCAGACATGAGCTTCCACCAGCAGGCTCTTGTTCTTCCCAGCAGGTGCAGAGAAAATGAACTTAGCTAGATCTCTGGATGTCAATGTTGTGTACAAATGCAAGGCCAATCTGACTCATGCTAGCCACAGGGCCACACTAGCTCCCTGGGGACCCTGTGTGTAGTGCATGTGAGGGTAACTTTTCATGCACTTTCTGCAAATTGTCTTTGATTCTAAATTTTCATGAAACCTGAATCTGTAAGTTTTATGGATACTTTGTTCTTGTGGCAGCGGTACTGAGGACTGAGGCTGGAGTCTATATTAGGCCAGCAGTCTGCAATGGGGGATATTCCAAGCCCTGCGGGGTTAAAATTATTTCCAAAGAACAGGTTTTGATAAAGACAGTTTATAAGGAAGCACTGCCAAGTTTCATATGTATCTTAGGTTCTTTTCTAGTGTTTTGGTAAGATTCTGTGACCAAGGCAGCTTGGAGAAGTAAGCGCTTGTTTGGGTTTACAGTTCTAGAAGGATAAGAATTCATCATCTTCTCGGGGGAGAGGCTGGCATGGTAACTTGCACTGGCAGCGAGCTGAGAGCTTACATCCTGCTCAGGAAGCAGAGCAAGCACTAACAGCAGTGTGGTACTGTGGCTTCCTCAAAGGTATACTCTCTCCATCACGGCCGCACCTCCTAAACCTACACCAACAGTGGGACCAACTGAGTGCAGAAAACTCTTAAGTACTGTGTGCGTGTGTGTGTGTGTATACATGCACTAAATAATTGGCCTAGGTATATGTTTAAAACATTTCTTATTTTATCTTTTTTTCTAGATCTCGTTCTAAAATGGTTACTCACATATACTTTACTATTTTTGAGAAGGCATTTAAACTTTCACAATATTTACATCTTAATTCTAAGATTTGTGTTCTGTGACAATGGCATTTAAGACAGGCCCAGTGGTTCAGTGGGTAAAGGAGTGTCCAGTGTAAGCCTGGCCTCCTGAGCTGGAACCTGAAAACATGTAAAGGTATCAGAAGGAAGCCAACTCCACCCCTGTCCTACACACACACACACACATACACACACACACTCACACACACACACATTCACACACACATACATATATACATACACACATACATACACACACATTCACACTCACACACTCACATACATACATATATACATACACACATACATACACACACATTCACACTCACACACACTCACATACATACATATATACATACACTCACACACATATATACACACACATTCACACACTCACATACATACATATATACATACATACACACACATTCACACTCACACACATTCATACTCACACACATATCACACACATTCACACTTACACACATTCACACTCACTCACTCTCACACACACATACTCACACACATTCATACACATACATACACACATATTCACACTCACACACACATTTACACTCACCTCACTATTCTCTCACCAGCCCCCTAAACACCCAGCTCCTTTCTGTAGAAATCTCGTTAGTCTTTGTGCAGCAAAAGCAAAAGTTCAGAGCACTCCCACACAGCTCTGAAGGGGAGACTCTGACAGGTACAGTGACGATTAAAGCCTTTTAGACTCCATGTTTCAATGCACATAGAGTGGACTGCAGACCAAGGGCATGAAACGTATTTAATTCTCAGGACAAACTCAGAAGACAAGGTTCAAAACAACAACAGCACAGACAGCAACACAGCCTTCCTGAGTCCAGGCTGGGGTTCTTCATTTATTTTGAAATATGTCAAGAATTTTGCAAAGGAGTTGTTAGTTGCTTCTTATTTTTCTTGTGCAAAAATGTGATAGCTTTTCATTTTAAGCTATGTGAGGACATTAGAAATGCTTCAGAAGGTCACATTATATTCCTAGGACTATGGGTGAGACTCAGGGGCAGAGCTCTTTCCTAGCAAGCGTGAGGCCCAGGTTTCACTCCTAGCATAGTGGAAATGAACAGATTCAATTATCACTGTAAAAGCCAAGTTTGTCTTCCGTAAGTGTTGTGACTTCAGCCCCATGAGGTTTCACCCTGTTACTGAGGGGCTGCTCTCGACCAACTACAATAACTTACCAACAACTGTCAGCTGAACGGTTGTCTTGGCAACACCAGGGGCTTTTTTCACTTTGCACAGGTAGGTGCCACTGTCTGCAGGCTGAACATCTCTTATTTTTATGGATGCTTCTCCAGACATGATACCATTACTTGTAAAATTCACTCGCCCTCTCAGATCTTGATAGAAGTCAGAATAAATTTTATCTACAGTATACAAAATAATCTGAAAAAAATCCAAAAACAGAAATAAAAAATAGCCAAGACAGAAAAAATATAAACAAAAACCCCATTTCATTACAACTCTTTACATATCCTACTGCCATAGAATCAAAATTAGAAAGATAAGAAGGAAGGAAGGAAGGAAGGAAGGAAGGAAGGAAGGAAGGAAGGAAGGGAGGGAGGGAGGGAGGAAGGAAGGAAGGAAGGAAGGGAGAGAGGGAGGGAGGGGGAGGGATGAAGGACAGACAGGGGAAGGAGTGAGGAGAGAGGCGAGGATATGCAGGTTGAGGAAACCTACAATATTTAAAGCAGGAAACGACAAAGTAGAAATGTGCCCATGCGATCCCGTGCCCATGCGATCCCTGTTGTAGCCCCACACTCCCATTTCAAATAAATCACAGAACCTGACAGCGATGAGAACCATTTGGCGGAACTGGAGAGGAGCACACACGTGTTCATTCCTGTCTGCTCCTGCGTTCCTGCTGCCTCTGAGGCTGCAGTTCATCACCAGGTAGAAACAAGACTGTGCCACCCCTCTGCTTCCGAAGAAGGCTGATCATAATTTCCCTGTGCGATCTAATAGGAAGACAAGTTCCTTTCTTTCTTGATACAAAGTCGGAAGCCAGGCATGATGGGGGCACACCTGCAGTTCCAGTAACCGGGAATACTGAGGAATGATCATGAGTTCAAGGCCAATCTGAACCTCCAGGCCAGTGGAACTATAAAGTGATTCATTGTCTTAAAAAACTAAAATTAAAAAAAAAAAAAAATAGGGCTGGTGAGATGGCTCAGTGGGTAAGAGCACCCGACTGCTCTTCCAAAGGTCCGGAGTTCAAATCCCAGCAACCACATGGTGGCTCATAACCATCTGTAACGAGATCTGGCTCCCTCTTCTGGAGTGTCTGAAGACAGCTACAGTGTACTTACATATAATCAATAAATAAATCTTTAAAAAAAAAATACTGCTGAACTGGAGAGATGGCTCAGAAGTTAAGAGCACTGGATGCTCTTTCAGGGGATCTAGATTCGGTTTCCAGCACCCATGTGGCAGCTCACCACCATCCGTAACTCCAGTTCCATTGGATCTGATATCCTCTCTGGCCTCTGTAGGCAATGCACACAATAACCATACACACACACACACACACACACACACACACACATACATATACATATATAAATACATACATATATAAAATAAACCTTAAAATACTGCTTAGATACTTACAATTCATAAGTGCTAATAAAAAAATAATAAAGCAACTGCTTTAGACAGTTTAAAATCTAACAAACACAAAGCCCAATGTCTCCCAGGACTCACATATCTAAAGCATGACCCTAATGCCAATGAAGACAGATTTAAAAGACAACAGACTCTGTGTTAAACTTGAGTTGGGAAAGAATTGTAATAATCTCCTTGATCATCTCTAAAATCAACTTACCATCTTCTAACTTTCACATTGCTAGTGAAGTTCCTCACTGGAGACACCTAAGACCCGTAACAGCAGTGCCTGAGTCATAACCAGGAACAAAAAAACCGCTGTACCTTCCAGATGCATTTTTAATTGACTGTGGCGCTGGGCTGCGTCATCAGAGTCATTGATTGGCGTCTGGGAAGACTGCTTTCCAGGTGGACTCTGTGGGAACCTATTGAGCCGAGGGGCAGGGCTCCTTGTCTGTGTTTCACCCCCACCCTAGCTTGCAGATGCTCTCCCAGGCCCCCTGGAGCTCTCCTTGGTGTCTTCTTCTGCATCTTGGGAACTAAGCACATAACAGCAGCAGGTGAGGGTCCAAGGCTGGCTCCCTTGAAGGGTTGCTGTTTCATTTGGTTTTCTCATCACACCCTCTTCGCTTGCCCCTGAGTGTCAGCCCGGAGCACAGAAGATGCTTGCTCTTCACCTATGTCTACCCCAGATTCCCTCATGCAGCCACCACATGAAAGTCTTGAATGCTGATGGCAGGCATGTCATGTCTCTGTCAAGGGAGAGCGGGGGGCGGGGGAATAGCAGGACCTGGGGTGGAAGCTGGTACTGAGGATTGCAAAACACAGGGAATGAGGGGTGGGGAGAACAAAAGGGAAGGGAGTGTGGGTGAGTGTGCAGAGTTGGGTCCTACTTCTTATGCTTGGGAGACAGGAGGGAGTTCCAGCAGCAGAGTACATAGAAGAAGTGCATCCTGGGAAGGGAAGATAAGCTATTCACAACCCTTGAAATCACCTCAGTTATCGTCATGATGCCATCGTGGGCAAATTGCTGAAAAGAACCAGACTGCCTGATTTAACACTGACTTAGAACATTCCTTTCAGGGTCTAAATGATGATTTCTCTATGAACTGCGAGTAAAAATAAAGTTTCTTTCATGACATATTTACTAGCTGACTCAAGAGATGGCTCAGTCCTTAAGGGTGTTTGCTGGTCATCCAGAGGACTCAAGTTCTAGTCTCGGCGCCCATGTTGGAAGGCTCACAATAGCATGTAGCTCCAGCCCTAGGAGATATGACTCATTGTCTGGCCTCTGTGGAAACCCCTACCTGGGATACACACACACCTCAAAATATATACCCAATATTTTCATGTGCTTTCTCTCCCTGAGCTAATATAACTTAGAAACATCACTTTTTGTCAAAAACAATATATTTTCATTCGTGTGTGTGTGTGTGTATGTGTGTGTGTGTGTCTATGTGGGCCTATGGGTCTGCGGAGGCAAACAGACAGCAACGGGTTTCACTGAGATCGCGTTCTACCTTATTCCCTTAAGACAAGGGTTTTACCGTTTCTATGATGGAACACCATGACCAAAGGCAAGCAGAGGAGAAAGGGTTTCACTGACTTACGCTTCATCATCATAATTGAAGGAAATCAGGAACTCACACAGGGGGCTGGTGAGATGGCTCAGCGGGTAAGAGCACTGACTGCTCTTCCAAAGGTCCTGAGTTCAAATCCCAGCAACCACATGGTGGCTCACAACCATCTGTAACGAGATCTGACGCCCTCCTCTAGAGTGTCTGAAGACAGCTACAGTGTACTTACATATAATAAATAAATCTTAAAAAAAAAAAAAGGAACTCACACAGGCAGGAACCCAGAGGCCCGAGCTGATGCAGAGGCCATGGAGGGGTATGGATTGCTGGCTTGCTCCTCATGGCTTATTTAGCTGGCTTCCTTATAGAACCCAGGACCACCAGCGGAGAGATGGCATTACCCACAATGGACTGGGTCATCCCCACATTGTTCACTAATTAAGAAAATGAACTCCAGGCTTGCTTACAGTCTGGTCTTTTGGAAACATGTCTCATTTGAGGTTCCTTCCTCTCCAGTGAATGCCTGTAGCTTGGGTCAAGCTGACATAAAAGTAGCCAGCACAGCAGGGTCTCTCCCTGAACCAGCTGAGATGGAAACCAGCAGGCCTCTGTGGTCCTCTTGTCTCTTGCTTGGGTTCAGTGCTGCTGTTGCAGGCAGACATTTCCACACAGAGCTTTCTACAGGAGTGGCCAGGTTCTTGTGTTCTCCCAGCAACTTCTTTTACACACTGAACTATCACAGTGTCCATCACCGATTAGTTTTTAAAGTAAATGTGTCTGGTGAAGCTGGTGAAAGCATTCCAACTAAAACAAAACAAAACAAAGCAAAACAAAATAGAATCAAATAAAATACTAAATGTGAGCCTGTACTTGGACTTGGGGTCACTGGATGTGCCTCTTTTTGGCACTGTCTTTGACTTTCCAGTATTCTTCATTTGGCTCTGATCACTTTGATTAGAAAAACTTCTTGTGGTGGTTTGAATATGCTTGGCCCAAAGGGAGTGGTACGATTAGGAGGTGTGGCCTTGTTGGAGAAAGTGTGTCACTGTGGAGTGGGCTTTGGAGGTCTCCTCCTACACTCAGGCTCCACCCACTGTGGGAGGGAGCTTCCTCCAAGCCGCCTGAGGATCCCAGTCTCTCCTGGTTGCCTTCGAATGAAGATGCAGAACTCTCAGCTCCTTCTTCAGTACCATGTCTGTCTGAATGCTGCCGTGCTTCTTGCTATGATGACAATGGACTAAACCTCTGAACCCGTAAGCCAGACCTAATTAAATGTTTGCCTTTATAAGAGTTGCCTTGGTCATGGTGTCTCTTCACAGCAATGTAAACCCTAACTAAAACTCTTCTACAACAATCTTTTACATAGTTTCTATAGTTTAACACATATTTTATAGACTTTAAATTTTTCTTCATTTTTGTTTGCTTACTTGCTATTGCTGTGCAGCTCAGGCTGGCCTGTAAATTGGATGTAGCCCTAAGCTGGCCTCAAACTCTCAAGCCTCCTGCCTCACTCTCCCTACATAGAAAAGGATTGCAGGCATGTGTCACCATGGTTGGCTTTTTTTTTTCTGCTTTTGAAGAAGTTGGTTGTATGAGAGATTTATCTGGAAATGAGAACAACAGACTGTGAGAATATATATGCTTATCACACTGTATACATCTCATGACCCCTTTGCTGGTTATAGGAGCCTCATATAAATCTTAAAGTCCTTCCTGGGGCAGATGCAGTGCAGTATACTCAGCTGCTGAGGAGGAGGGGTTAACATGGAAGGATGACTGGGCTCTGGAATTTGTGGCCAGGCTGAGCAACAAAGACAGAGGACATTGACTCTAAATTCTGACAGATTCTAGATCACACTCACTCTACACACACACACACACACACACACACACACACCCTCACTGCCCAGCCTGCTTAGCACACGTTCCTTGTCTCCTTTTACACACTGTTTTTTTTTTCCAAAGATTTATTTATTTATTATATGTAAGTACATTATCTGTATTCAGACACTCCAGAAGAGGGCGTCAGATCTCATTACGGATGGTTGTGAGCCACCATGGGGTTGTTAGGAATTGAACTCAGGATCTTTGGAAGAGCAGCCAGTGCTCTTAATCACTGAGCCATCTCTCCAGTCCCTCTTACACACTTTCAAGACCACATTTTCAGAATGTCCACAACGTCCTCTTGTCTCCTGAAGCCTTCAAGAAATCTGATGATCACTCCTGCTCTGAAATAGCAGGTCATTCTATCCATGTTCACAGGCCTGGGCAGTGGGGCTTCAGGCCATGATTCCACACCTGCCTAGTGAGAATGAGCAGGTGTAGGGCACACTCACCACATGGTCCATCGCCTCATTATTAGGTCCTGAAAGCCGAAGCCACTCAATGTCCAATGGTCCTTGGTCCTCAGGGCTAAGAGTGAACATGCAGGGCAGATGGACAGTTTCCCCTTGGGCTTCCTGAATTGTCTGCTCTGGAATAGTGATGCTCACACTCCCAATGAGATCTGGAGAGAGAGAGAGAGAGAGAGAGAGAGAGAGAGAGAGAGAGAGAGAGAGAGAGAGAGAGAGAGAGAGAGAGAGAAAGGCATGGTACTGAGTATCTATTTGCTGTCACTGGCTGGCTGGCTGGCTCCAGGCTGAAGCCACTCAGGAGACAGGATGGGGAGATGCAGGTGAGACCTGGACCTAGAAGGATGCAGATCCCACCCAGGGATGCCCAGGTTAGTTTGTGACTTCATGAAGTGCAGTGACTATGGGAATTTCCTCATCCTAAGTGATCACCTTAGAGTGCCACCACCCTCCTCACATTCTGCAGACATGAGCTTCCACTAGGAAGCTCTAGAGCCCTGGAGGTCAATATTGTCTACAAATGCAAAAGCTCCCTGAGGACCCTGTGTGCAGTGCACATGAGAATAACTTTTGATTTGTTTTCTGCCAAATTGTCTTTAATTCTAAATTTTTATGAAATCTGATTCCATAAATTTTATGGATACTTTGTTCTTGTGACAGCGGTACTGAGGACTGAGGCTAGAGTCTATTTATATTAGGCCAGCAGTCTGCAATGGGCGATATCCCTAGCCCTGAATAGTTAAAAGTATTTCTGAGGAACAGGTTTTGATAAAGGTAGTTTATAAAGGAACACTGCAAAGTTTATATTTCATCTACCTGTCTATGTATATATATATATATATATATATATATATATATATATATATATATATCTTTGTATCTTCCACTTGGAATGGCACAAGTCTTCTGAACCTCAAAGCCTGCCCACAGTGATGCACCTCTTTCAACCAGGCCATACCTCATAGTCCTCCCTAAATAATTCTACCAACTAGGGACCAAGTATTCCAACATATGAACCTATGGGGGCCATTCTCGTTCAAACCACCATATACAGTAATAATACACAACATAGAATTTTAAAAATGCATATTTAGAGCTGGGCCTGAGGACACAAGCTTGCCTTTAACCCCAGCCCCTGGGAGGCAGAAGCAGGTGGATGTCTATGACTCTGAGGCCACCCTGGTCTACATGGTGAGTTCCCAGATAGTCAAGACTGTTTCAAGAGTCTACACCCTCACCCAAGAGAAAAATTTTTCCAGAGGCCACAGACACCCTGTGCCTCCTGATGTGAAAGATGCAGCAACGCTCCCATGCTCCTGCTGAGGAAAGTTCTGGAAGCCAGCCAGGATGGAAGGATATGAAGTGCACTTTCTCCCAGTGTTTTTCCTAGGTAAAAAGTTTCTGCTGTTTCTAGTTTCTCAGTTTGTCCCTATATCTTGCAGTAGGGCCATTGACCTACCCATCCCTGCTTCCTGTAACTGTTAATTCCTCTACCTGTACTACTCATATGGTGCTTAGCCATATGGTGCTTACTCATATGGTACTCACCCCTATGGTACTCATCCATATGGTGGTACCCTATGGTACTCACTCATAGGGCACTCACCCATGTGAGTACCCTATGAGTACTTGGCACATGCTGATTTGCATACCTTTATAAGTGTTAAGGTGACATTCACAGGCAGAGTTTTCTCGCAGCTCTTAACTCTTATCTTTTTCCCAAACTTCCTTGTACCCTTAGGTTATGCAGATTTGTTTTAAGGCTATTTGTGTTCATTCGCCTCCCAAAATTACATGGGAACCATTATGTCTGCCTGTAAGAAGCTGGTTGGTGAAATAAAGTGGCTGGTGGCCATTGGCTGGGCCGAGAGACAGAGGAGGACTTTAGATTTCCTGGGCAAGGGAGCAGGAGAGTAAAGGAGTTTTTAGAATGACCTTGACTGGGGGTGGGGGTGGGGCAGAAAGATCAAGCCTGAGAGCTGCAGGAGAGAAAGCATACAGTATGTAAGAGTTGGGGTAAAGTGACCCAAGGGGCCCCTCCCCTGATTGGGTCTGGGCAGCAGAGATGGAATATAGATTTTAGAAAGTAATAATTCAGGACTATCAGAGCAGAGAGTGTGCTAGTCATGGGGAGGTTTGGAAATACCCATCCATTGGGCTGTTTAAGGCATATTAAAAATAAGGCTGCGTGTATGTATCTTCCTTTGGGGAATCCTTGGGCAGGTGTAGAGGAGGCACGAACAGATGCTGGGGTGTTTAGATCTGGTTAACATTTTACCGAAACAACTGTAGCTGTCTTCAGATGCACCAGAAGAGGGCGTCAGATCTCATTACAGGTGGTTGTGAGCCACCATGTGGTTCCGGGGATTTGAACTCAGGACCTTCAGAAGAGCAGTCAGTGCTCTTACCTGCTGAGCCATCTCACCAGCCCTTCAATGGCTTTCTTTCTTTCTTTTTTTTTTTTTTTTAAAAAAACAGGCTCTTTTTTTTTTTTTAAGATTTATTTATTTACTATATGTAAGTACACTGTAGCTGTCTTCAGACACTCCAGAAGAGGGTGCCAGATCTCGTTACGGATGGTTGTGAGCCACCATGTGGTTGCTGGGATTTGAACTCTGGACCTTCCGAAGAGCAGTCGGGTGCTCTAACCCACTGAGCCATCTCACCAGCCCCTTCAATGGCTTTCTTATAAATTACAGTTTATTGCCAGCATTTAACTTCTCCAGGCATGAATACTTCCTTTCAAGAGAAGACTGAATTTCTAAGTATACTCCAGTTTGAAAAGTTTACCTAAAGTGAGTGAAGATACAGCACCCATATGTGAAGATACAACTATATAAATGAGGGCTAGTGAGATGGCTCCGTGGGCTAAGGAGCTTGCCACCAACACTGACAACCATAAACAGACCCCAATCCCATATGGTGGGAGGAAAGAACTAACTTCTGCAAGTTGTCCTCTGACTTTCACGTGTGCACTAAAGTAAACATGTGCCCAACACACACACACATGCAAATAAATAAATAAAATGTAAATATTAAAAACATGTGCATGTATATATAACTAACGATGAAAAACATCCTGGTTTCTATGTATCTGCTCTCAAATGGAGCAGTACTGGAGAAGAGAGCGAGAGAGCGAGAGCGAGAGAGAAAAAGAGAGAGAGAGAGAGGTTGATTCCGAAGTCCGGAAGTGAACTCACAGGAAGCCAGGAAGTGACCTCATTTCTTTAATTAGGTTCTGCAAGTTTAAGCTGTTTGCTGGTCTGAAGAGTCTTTGATGACTTCCTTCTTCTTTCTGTGAGCCTCAAATTATAGAAAAATGGAGCTTTATGTAAGAATTTCCATTTTTCTTTTGAGTGAGGAAAATCTTAGAGAAAAGTAGAAATTGGCAAAGAGGAAAAAATGTATTTAAAAAGAAAGTCATCACTTGGCATCGTTTGGTAAAACCACAGTAATGATCATTTCAGGCAAGATCGTGGGAGTTGGCAAGCATGGAATGACAAAGATCTGGGTGTTTTATACAGCACAGAGCGCATCCTACAGACAATAAGCATGTGCTTATGAATTACAGAAGGAAAGCCAATGGCTCCCCACTGGAGAACTCAGACAGACAGACAGCACCTATGTCTGATGATCTGGGGCTGGAAAGATGGCTCAGAGCTCTGACTGCTCTTCCAAGGGTCCTGAGTTCGATTCTCAGCAACCACATGGTGGCTCACAACCATCTGTAATGGGATCCGATGCCCTCTCCTGTTATGTCTGAAGACAGCTACACTGTACTCATGTACATTAAATAAATAGATATTTAAAATAAAACCAAAAAACAAAGGGTTTTGCATCAGGGCCAGAGGCTCCAGAAAGTGTCTCAACCACAAAGACACCGAAGGGCTGCCAGGTGGAGTACCCCCGTACAGAGTTCAGCCATGCAGAAAAATGGGCTGATCTTAAATGCACTTAAGGAGAGAGACAATCAGAAAAGGCTGCACAACATGGTTCCAACTCTAAGGCAGCCTGCAAAAGGTGAAAGCAGAGAGTGAAATCATCAGTAGCTGCCAGTGGTTAGCAGACGGGGAAGCCGGCACATGAGTAGTGAAGTGAAAATTTCTGGTTTATTTGGAGACTCAGTTGTGTCATGAGATGTTTTTTCTGGAAACTGTCTTATGAGAGAATGTTTTTTGCTGAATCAGACCTGAGAGAAGATGTTTTGCAGAGAACAGACAGGTGGTGTTTTTCTGGAAGCTGCCTGGAAAAAGGGCATGTGATGTTTTTCTAGAGCGAACACTTGAGAAAACATGATATTTGGAGAGGATATTAATATAACCCAATAGACAGTGGATGACGTTGTGTGGTATTGGTTCACCTTACCATTCTTTGCTGGTCATTGTTTGTCGTAGAGAAAGAATCACCATTAAAGAATTTCTGGCCAGGCAGTAGTGGTGCACACCTTTAATCCCAGCACTTGGGAGGCAGAGGCAGGTGGATTTCTGAGTTGAAGGCCAGCCTGGTCTGCAAAGTGAGTTCCAGGACAGCCAGGGCTATAAAGAGAAACCCTGTCTCGAAATAAAAAGAGAGAGAGAGAGAGAGAGAGAGAGAGAGAGAGAGAGAGAGAGAGGAAGGAAGGAAGGAAGGAAGGAAGGAAGGAAGGAAGGAAGGAAGGAAGGAAGGAAGGAAGGAAGGAAGGAAGGAAGGAAGGAAGGGAAAAAAAACCCAAGAAACAAACAAACAAAAAAGAACTTCTGGTGGTGTTTTGATGGCTTCTTACCACTTCTGCAGACTCAGGCCAATTGACAGAGCCTTGTCATTTCTTCTGGATCAACTTGCTGTTGTTGATTTGTAAATGGTGTTTGTGAGTGGATCTAGCAGCTTCATGTGAACTGAACTGCTGATATCCTGACAACACAGATGGGATTTGCTCCAAAGAGCTATTTCTGAGCAGGCCCACACTGTCCTTTGCTCTATTAACCTTTCCATTCCACTACCTCTGGTGGGTGGTGGGCTAGAAGGGAGGTTAAAACACATAAGAACCCTTATTAAAAGTAGAGTTTGAAAACTCTGAGTCTACAGAGTAGGGCAGTGAACGCCTTCTGTATAAATGGTGCCTGCTTGTTATGACAGGTTTATCCAAACCCATGAGCAAATCCGGCACTAAGAGTGACTCAGGATGCAATATGCAGACTTGGGATGGTACTCCTGCGTTGAGCTAGGTGCAGTGCCTCTTTGGGATGCTGTGCATGAGTGGGGGCAGAGGTGTAAAGGAACACTTTATTCTTTGTGCTCCATTTTGCTGTGAATCTAAAACTCTAAAAATGTAAGGTTTACTAAAGGGGGAGGAACTTCCATGTAAGATAGCAGATGAGATGCCACCTTCATGTGACCCCGTTAAAGAGAGGGCAGACCCTGCTCCAAAGAGGAAGCGTCTGGGCCTCATGAAGGCAGACACAGACCAGCTGAAGGGTACCAGTGAGAATATGGCGACTCCACAAAGAAGCCAAGCTTAGCTTAGCTCCTGCCACTCAATGGCCTGGCCCATGGATGGGAAGCAGAAGCCTCATTCAAAAGCTTAGCCAGGTGCCTTGGACAGAGGAGACTGGAGGTCCGACCCTGCAGAGCAGCCTAGAGATCTCAAATGAAGATGCCAGGCTTGCTGAGACAGTGGTCCCTCTGGTGGATGGGTCAGTCACAGAAAGGAATCCTATCTTTTCACTCTGCATGACGTGGAGAGCCATGGACAGACATGGTCGTGAGAGGGAACCTAGTGTGTATAACTGGTGAGCTTCCTGAGATTAGCCTAGCCTTGCCCAGCATGAGAGAGGACCCTGTGTGGCAGGCACGAAGAGTCAACAGCCTAGACACTGACAAGCAAAAGGAACCAGGTGGTGAGAATCGCAGATTAGGCTGTGACTTGTGCTTGGTGGTCAGGAGCAGACACAGCCTTAGAGTCTGATGGTCCCAAACATGGAGTCAGCCATCTGCCACCCATTGCAGTGGAACCAGAGAACTATGAGGTTCCAGTACAAGACTTGACATGCACACCTGCATCCCTCAGCAGGGAAAGTTGCAGTTTCCGGGGACCCCAAACAAGGTGCTCCAACACCCTGTTTTGCAGGGGTTGTTTTGTTTGGGGGATATTTATTTATTTATTTAGCCTCTGTGATTCCCACTCCTGTGGGGTTTTTGTGTGTTTATATTTGTTTGTGTTTAAGATTTATTTTTTGACCAGGCAATGGTCATGCCTTTAATGCCAGGACTCGGGGAGGGCGAGACGAGAGATCTCTGTGAACTTAAGGCTGGCCTGGTCGCCAGAACAAGTTCCAGGACAGCCAAGGTAACATGGAGAAACAAGAAAAACAAAGATTTATTTATTTTTATTTTACATGTATGAATGTTCTGCTTGCATGTATGTCTGTGTACTATGTGCGTGCAATGCCTGTGGACACTAGAAAAGGGACCAGATTGTCCTGGAACTAGAGCTGCAGAGTCACACAGCTGTGAGCCACCAAGTGTGAGCTAGGAGTCAAACCTAGAAACCTAGCCCTCTGGATGAGCAGCCATGCTCCTAACCACCGCACCATCTCTCCAGCCCTCCCATTTCTTTGCTTTTAACTACACTTTTAGTAATATTTTCACTTTTATAAAAATTTTTATGCTTTTATCCTCTATAAGCCCTCATATATTCATCTAACATTGCTTATCAATTTTTACATTATTGGGAAATCTTTTCCTTTCCTCTTTTTATTCATTCAATTATACTTTTAGTGATATTTTGACTTTTTAAAATTGGTATTTATTTATTTAGGTTTCTATTCTTGTTGTTTCTGGAGACAGGATCTCATGTAGGGTGACCTCAAACTCCTGATGCAGCTGAAGATAATTTTGAGTTCCTAAGCCAATGAACATTTGCTGAATAGATGAGGTTTTCCTTGTCCCAAGAAAACAAAGGAATGGTTTGACACATATTGTTAGGTAACTGTTTCCTCAGCAATTCAAACATTCCATTCTGGAGGGAAGCTCCTTAAATGGGAAGCTCCTTAAACAACTCAAAAAGCTCCAGGAAGTTCCTGAAACAGACCAGCTTTGATAGACCTCTCCCTCCCAGAGTAAGTAATAAAGTTGCCAAGAGTCACTTACAGACAAGCCAAGCTGCAAAGAAGACTAGGACAGCTGAGCTGCCTGGAAGAGGCTTAGTTCAACTGAGTCCCTTGGGAAGGACACGCTCTAACCTGTTGAGCTGCCTCCAGGCTATGCAGTGTGCTCCAGGTTCCCAGCTTTTGTGAGCTGTCACCCATGCTGAGGTGGACTTTGCTGATGTGGCTGTCTTTGAGTCATTTCTGTACCTGTAATTAACTGTCATAAAATTCATTGGCTCATACTGGTTGGTCCCGGGCTCCCTATCTGTGGTGAGCAGACAAGTGTATAAGGTTTCCTCAGGAAAAGTTTGGTCACACAACACATAATTTCACTTCATCTAGTATAAACTGGAGTCCTAGGAAAAAGCCATCTCCATGTGAAAGAGTCTAAGGGTCTAATCATGGATTAGAATTTCCAGTTGTTCAGAATTGGAACATCCACTTTCCCCTTGCTCCACCAGCTCCATTACAGAGCTAAAATTACCTAAGACTATATTAGTATAATGCCCTTCGAAACCACTCACTGCCCACCTGTGTCTGCTCTAATATGCTCTTAGTGATCACAATAAACCTTGGGAATGTGTTAACAGATCATTGCTAAGAATGTCATCAGTTGGCATCTTAGACTGACACCATGTTGCTATTCACCTACCTAGTGTTCTCACCCATGTGTTTGAAGAAGGCTTTGATTTATCACTTTCTTTGGTTTTGGATCTATAAAAGTTCATATAACAACTTCTGCCATTATGGTAGAACACAAGCCACTGTCAAGGTGGGGTGGGCAGTAGCTAAAGGGACCGTTTGGAGAAGAGTACTCTCACAGGGTGAGAATGGGCAGTGGCCTGGTAGTCTTCTGTGCCCACCTACCTGTTTTAATGGGCTTTATGCTATACATGGTGTGTTGAACAGTTTTCCTGAGAGGGGTTGTCCTATTCATGTGATTGAGAGACATTTACCTCTGGCTGCTATGGGTGGTAGTCTGGTGTCTCTTGGGTGGTTCACAAAGTCAAGACTCAGAGGCAGCCATGAGACTCAGGTCCAGTTCTTCTGACCAGCAATGGTGATCAGAGTCACAAGGTTGCTTTTTTAGTTCCTGGTTTTAGAAGACACTGGTCATGAGGGAAGAGTTTGTTCCCAGTGACCTTGAAGCCTGGTGAAACTTACTATGAATCAGGGGAAACGATGCACAGACATGAGGCTCTTCATCTGAGAGCACAACAAAAGAAGATCAGTAGAGATGAGCTGTCAGAAGAGGAGAAAGGTAAGGTGAAGTGTGACTGAACGGGAGCCCTCGCTGTACTACACCTGAACAGATGAAATCCAGAAGGAAGAAATCAAAAGGGACAGCAGTGACAAAGATGAGTAAGCCATACTGGTGGGAGATGCGTGGGATGTTCTGTCCCTTCCTGGCTTTCTCCTCCGCTTCGGTCCAAGAGCTGACTATTTATCAAAGCCAGTCTTTCTGGTGACCGCTCCCTCTCCATTCCCACGGGCAGTTTTAACTGTTCTCTCTGTGGCTTATCAGAATTAATTAGTGGAGTCCCAAAGGCCAGGGATCAAAGGGGAGCCAGATTATACAGCGTTTCCTCTATTATAGGAAATTATTGACAGGTTCCAGCCTTACGTATCGGGATCATACTTCCTCACAAAGACTGGATGCTTAGCGTTGGAGGGTGTGTCCAGCCCTTTTCATACCTAACCCAAGTGCAAGCAGCGGGAGGTGAAACAAATTCATTGCATCCATAGGTCCAGAAATAACTCACCCATTGCCGTAAAACACACGAACCAGAAAACTGGGGTGGCATTCTGACAAAGGCAAAGAGCTGGAGGGTGAGTGTCCAATTGACACCAGAACACAGAACAGACCTCCATACAGCCACGCAAATGAATCAACTAGCAACCCCGACCTGAATAAGCTCACCACCCTGAAGAGGGGACCACACCAAGGACTGCTGCTACCCAGCCCTGTGGACCACTGTGGACCACAGCCCGTAGCACGAGCCTGCATTGTCAGATATCGAAAGGATTAGGAAGAGTCAGCTTTTGAGAGGTGCATTCTGACCTGGGAGGGAGGCAGGGCCTTAGATGTGCTGGCTCATTTTATGATGCTGCTCTGACCTGGACCCTTTATCTCTCAACTGTGTGCTGTGCTGTGCCTATCGACCCCAGAACACAGAACAGACCCCGACAGAGCCATGCAAATGAGTCACATAGCAACCCAGGGCCTAACACCAGTTATATCACAACTCAGGTGCAAGGAGTTTTTGTTTGTTTCTTTTGTTTTTCCTGAGACAGGATCTTACATAGCCCAACCTCATGAGCCTCCTGTCTCAGTTTCCCCAGTGTTGGAATTATGGGTGTGACACCAAACCCACCTGGAAGTTTTATTTAACTGCACTTTTTTGTTTGTTTGTTTGTTTTTTCGAGACAGGGTTTCTCTGTTTAGCCCTGGCTGTCCTGGAACTCACTTTGAAGACCAGGATGGCCTCAAACTCAGAAATCCACCTGCCTCTGCCTCCCATGTACTGGGATTAAAGGTGTACGCCACCTCGCTCGGCTTAACTGCACTTTTTTATCTTACGTGTTTAATTGCTGGAGAGTGAGCCCCAACCCTCTCACACACTTGGCAAGTGCTCTATGACATCCTACATAAATGTAGAATCTTTAAAAAGCTGAAGTAGAGATGGGAGATGATTCAGCAGGTAGAGTGTCTGCTGTGCAAACAAACCTAAGACTCTGCGCGTTGATGTACAGTACCCACACTTTTAAAGCTAGCGAAGCCCAGGAGAGTAACAGGAAAACACCAAGTTTCCTTGCACAGCACCCTGCCCTGTCTGTCTGGTAGCCCAGCGGGATGCGTGACTGCCTGTTCTCTCTGGATTGAAGCCTCACTCACAGCTCTGCATGATCTCCCGAAGCACCAACACAACATCTGGTCCACAAATATGTACCATATTCTTTTATCCACTGGGACTGGGGTTGCTTATAAAAATTTAAATATACAACTCATAAGCCAGTACCCAGAGAAACGTAAGTTATAATGTAAAAAACAATCAAGAGATTTTTAAAAATGTGCCTATAGACCTTGTACACGCATTTTCTGAATTGGCTCACGGCCCGAGGTCCTCTCCTCCCCTCACACACAGACACGCTCCTCCAGAGAAACACTAAAGCTTCAGTCTCAAAAGGACTCTCATCGTGGGCCTGGAGAGGTGACTTAGGGTATAAGATCACTGGCTGCTCCTATAGAGGACATGAGTTCAAGTCTCAGCACCCACATAGCAGTTCACAACTGTTTGTAACTTCAGTTCCAGAGGATCTGATGCCCTCACACTGACATACATGCAAGCAGACCACACACACACACACACACACACACACACACACACACACACACACACACACACACCTTTAAAAATGAAGGAAGAAAGGAAGGAAGGAAAGAAAGAAGGAAGGAAGGAGAAAGGAAGGAGGGCTGGAAATGAGTGGTAGAGTCTTTCAGAGAATGTTCAAGGCCCTTGATTAAGTTCCCAGCACCAGGAAGGAAGGGGAAAAAAAAAAGAAGAAAAGAAAAGAAGAGATGGCCAGAGGAAGGAGGGAAAATTCTCTCAAGTCTGGAACGAGGTCTGGACATCATGGTATTTGAGGTCTTTGGCCCCTCCCAAGCAGAAAGGCCTAGAAAAGAACCTTTCCCTGGCCCCATATCATCCTAAGTTGAAATGTGAATTGTTCAGAGAAACGACAGAATGCTCCAAGCTGAGAAGGGCGAAGCCAGTGCTGTTCAGAGCCACTCGGGCTGACAGGAGCAAGAGCTGGAAATGTGATTTGTTCACTGGATGTGACCACAGTGGACACTGCGCCCTCACGAGGTAGAGGAGGGTGAGAATTAGATTCCAAAGAGCAGAAGAATTAGTGAGCAGTATCAGAATGCTCTGGGTTAAGATGGTGTCTATCAAAATGGAACATTCCAGAAAAAAATATCAAATCTAGGCAATTATATGAAGATCCTCTAGGGTAGATTATTATTATAAGCGACTTGCAGCCTTCCTCATTTCTGCTCTAGATGGCTCTAAACCATGTCCCCACCTCCCCTCCCTCCCTTTCTCTCCCTCCTTCTCCTCAGAAAACACCAGTGTGTTCTCAAAGCTGCCTTCATTGAAGATGAGCCATAGAAACTGGTAACTGTCCCTTTCTCTGCACAGGAAACTTTACTTGGGAAATTTCAGCCAAGCTTACAATGTATCAAGGTGGGAGTACTCATTAGACTCAGATGAAAACGAGGCTTGGAAACAGAGCACTGGCTCCTGGATACTGTTCTCGAGTGTGTAAATAGGATTTTAATGGGATCAGAGCCATTCCCGCAGAAAGACCACCAGGACTCAGAACACAGAATCTACTAATAGGGGCTACTACCTATGTAGCCTAAGTTGTCCACACATTCACCATCCTTCTGCATCATCTTAAGTGCTGGGATTACCGGTATGCATCACATGTGTGATGGGTCCTTGCATTTTAAAAATGCTCCCACACCGCCCACTGCAGCCCCAGCTGCCAGAGAAGAAAAGCAACACAATGTATTCGATGTGTTCTTTAGCAATTACCAAGTCATTCTGTCTCGTTTAAGAAAAAAAAAAAAAATCAGCCAATACATTATGGACTTGAAGCAGAGGGCAGAGTTCCCTTCTGCAATGTGCTCTGGGTCTGTAAGAGATAGCACTACTTGGCTGTTTTGTTTTGCCATTTAGTTAACAATCCTGGCTGTGGTTGGATGTATCCATTCCGTGCCTTTCTCTTAAGGCAGCCTGGACCATCCAAGGCTCAGAGCGGTTGGGAGTCCAGTGAGTTAGGATTTGTCAGTCAGCCTGTACCTGACCAAGCATTTGAAATCTCTGGACAGACACTAAGCACAAGCTAACATGGGACAAGGCAGGAACAAGTGAGTCACATCCTGCACCCTGGGCGGCAGTGCTCTGGAAAAAAGCAAGAGGCTCACTTACATGCCCTGAGCTCCAGTCCCAGCTCTTTGACCCTGCACCCCAGGCAGCTCCCTTGCAGAGGCTCCCTCCACTCCTAGCTCCCGCTCTGGTCCTGTATCCTCCCCAGTGGCCCCGCAGGAGCAGAAGTAGTGCTGGGGACCTAATGGCCCTTACTTACCCGTGACTCCACACAAGAACAGGAAGCCCAGCAGAAACACCATGGTGGCTGTCCAGTGGGGCTGCAGCGCCAGGAGCTCAGCTGTAGCTCTGGGTCCCGAGCTTCCCTAAGAATCGATTGGCACCAGGATTCCCCATCCAACAGGGCAGGTGCTTCTGGCCCCTGTGCCAGCCCCACCCCCATGTAAGGTTACCAGGGCACCCTGGCACTGCTCTGGACTAAGGCAAACGCCCAGTGCTACTTGAGCTGAGTTTCCTGAATTCACCTGTTCAGTTGTTGGGAGTTTGTGCTCCTTGCCCTCTCCTGGGCCCTGCCTTCCCTCCAGAAACTCGTGGCAAGGCACAGATAACTTGCACCACTGTATCAACTGTAGGCATTGCCAGTCATCTTCAGTCCCACCTTCTACAGTTTTCTGCAGAGCCTGGTCTGGAGTTCTAGGGGGCAGGAGAATTAGGCGGTTGCATTAGCAATCTTCTTACAGAGGCAGGTGAGGTATATTGCATGAGATGACTTTTCTCAAGTAAGGTCCCAAACCTGCAGCTGGGGCTTGGGAATTTCTGTTGTGTTAAAGATGACTCCACCAGTGAAGTCTGTCAACTGAACTAGTGAGATTGAAAAGTGTGAGCTAAGCTGGGCGTGGTGGCGCACGCCTTTAATCCCAGCACTGGGGAGGCAGAGACTGGCAGATTTCTTAGTTCGAGGCCAGCCTGGTCTACAAAGCGAGTGCCAGGACAGCCAGGGCTATACAGAGAAACCCTGTCTCGAAAAACCAAAAACCAAACAAACAAACGAAAAGTGTGAGCTATGCAGGGCTGGCTGAAGGCATAAGGTGGGCTGTAGGATGGGAGGTGTGAGTACTGACAGGAAGATCTTCCAGGTTAGGGCGGACCGTCGGGGTCAATTGCGTCATCCTGCTGTTCATTCTGGGTTGCTCCCCCTGGACAATGTCCATGTGGCTGCAGAAGCAGCTGTGGTACGGTGTGATAGACCTGGCCACCATCTGGGTGAGTTATTTAGAAATGGCTCTACAGAGTGGGGAGACACACACACACACACACACACACACACACACATTTCCTGCTTGGCACATTGCAAGGAATGAACATAATATACTGGGCCTGGCGGCGGTGGTGCACAGCTTTCATCCCAGCACTGGGAGGCAGAGGGAGGTGGGTTTCTGAGTTCAAGGCCAGGCAGGTCTACACAGTAAGTTCCAGGACAGCTAGGGCTACACAGAAAAACCCTGTCTCCAGAAAAATAAACAACTAAAAACCCTTTTTGTTGGGCCAGAAAGGACAAGGGACATTAATTGATTAGATTAACTCAGCTGCAATACTGGCTACACAATAAATTTACATGGAGAACATGTTTATTTAAAGACCAAGGGCAGAGCCATACTCAAATTTAACCTGGTAGAATTCTGTTAAGATGAGCCCACATACAGATGGGAGATATGATGGACTGGGGAACGACCTGCTATTGGTGCAGGCGCACAGTCGCACACAGCATTTTGGAATTTAAATCTTTACTTCATCACATTTTATGAATTAGAAAAAGATCGAAGTCATTCACTGTCACACTGCTGAAGACCGTGTGGTGTTTTCTTACTCAAGCGGAAGGTAACACGGAAGGAAGACTTGGGGAAGTGGGGATCAGCCAGACAGTCTTGAGGTAGGTGCTCGAAGATATTGTAAATAAGATATTGCTTCAGAGAAACCTGGAGATTAGAGAACTGGTATCCTCCCAAATTGGATGGCTTCTCCACTCTAAAATCTAAAATTGCTTCGGTCTATTCCAGCCTGCTTATTAAGTAGGTAATGAAATTATATTACATCAACTTCAGTTGGTGGTACCCCCACATACCTTGGAACTTGGGGAGGAAAGAGTTTATTTCGGCTTACAGGTCCATATTACAGGCCAGGAACCCGGAGGCAGGAACTGAAGAGGCCATGGAGGAATGTTTCTCGCTCAGTTTACTCTCTTTTACTACCTAGGACTACCATCCCACGGTGGAACCACCCCTAAGGTCTAGGCCCTTCCACACCAATCACTAATTAAGACGATGCCCTACAGGCCTGCCTTCAACCTAATCTTATAGAGGCATTCGCCAAGAATGCCAAGTAACTCACTGGCAGAGGTTGCAGCACAAGTGTGTGGCTTTATGCCCCCAAGGGGGTCAAGACAGATGTATAAAACACATGCTGAAGACCTGACACTTCTTTTAGGAGCACTCACTGAACCACAGGACAATGAGTGGAATCCTTAGGGTGCCTCTGAGCAGAAGTTCTAATTTTAGAGAGGCACAGAAACACAACACGCGGGCTCATATCTGACTAATGAGTCAGTTACGATGAGCTACAGGTAACACGTGCACGCAGGAACAAAGAGTGATCGCCGTCCACATGTGATCTGATGATCCCCCAGCTGTGCTGCCTGGAGATCTGTGTTAACTCTAGCCTGACATCCTCCAAATACTAACACCAAGGTCTCAAAGCCAACCTGGAGGGCATCTGGGCCTTTGGCTGGGGGCCAGAGAGGGAAAATGTGCTGCATAACAAGCTTGGCATTTAAGGAGATATAAAATATAGCTTGCTCAAAGTCATGGCAGCGGCTAATCAGTCTTTGTTCAAGCAGATGCTAGTACAGCCTAGAGTGTCAATTCATTCCGGAATGTAGTTAGCTTTCTGTCTTCTTAGACAGAGACAAGCAATTCAGCAAGTATGGACGGAGCACTGTCAGTGTCTAGCTACTGAGCCACACTTTCCCGTGTGCATGCGCACATGCACACATGTAGTGCAGCAGAGTCAGGGGAGATGAGGTTGTAACAGCAAACTGTCGGAAACATCTCCTCCTCTAAGGCTTGCATCCTCCTGGTCCAAGAGGCCTCCCAGGTTGTCCATGTGGAGCGAGAAAGCAAGGGGAAGCTGGGCAGAGGCCCCGAGCCCAAGCCCACTCCTGAGGCTGGTTTGTCCACTGACGTGGCCATTTGGGAGAGTCCCAGTGGGAGCTGGTTGCAAAGTCTGTGCTTCCCAAAAAGAAGACACCCACATGTCCCCAAACAGATGAAACCACCCATTTATTTGACTGAGAACATTAAGAAGGACAACAAAATTAAACACTCTTTAATAAAATTCCTATAGAAAACTGAAGTCACAGGGCAAGCACTCAGTTGTTTCCCATGCCACCGAGGATTGAGGGCTCCCATGTCTTTGGAGAAGAAAGCAGTAGTTTTGCTGGATCCTGACATCCATTTACACAGCAAACCAGTAGTTCCTATTGCACATGCTAACACCACTCATCACCTAGCACCCTGGCTATATGGTACCTCAACAAATAAATTAAAGATTCCCATGTGGCATGAATCCATGTCAATTTGAACTAATACCATTGAAAAATCACATTGTTATACATTTTAATAAATACATTAAGAACAGCTGGCATATTACTAAAATACTGAAATTTAGGTTTCGAGTTTATTCCATAAATAGATTCCTTTTCATTTGCTCGCCTCCTTGGATGCATCTGCTCAAGTATTGTGTTCTATGAAACGAACTCTCAGAGCTACACAGAGAACCCGCATTCATGGCGCCTCAGTGCTGAAGCGGCTGGAAGAACTGGATCTACAGTGAACCGAAGAGTAACTTAGGGAAAATCTCTGCTTCTGTAAAACCTGAAAACACAGGCTGAAGAATACCAAAGAAACATCTTCTTATATAGAACTCCCACTAGAAATTTTATAAATATATATGCAGCATATATATACATATATATTATATATATATATATTATATTTGCCCCACCAATAGATTCTCAGCGAGTCTGGCTGAAATGATGCCATCATGATAAATATTAACAAAATTAGTGAGTTTTCACAGGTTTAAAATATTTTCTTTGAAAAATAATAAGTTCAACATAATCAGTGTAATTTGTAGCTCACACAATTTAAAAAGGAGAGGGAGATCCCTTTCTTAGAACTGTTCCCAGCCCCCAAATGTGGTAAGTTGTTGGCTGAGTCGCAGCACTGAAAAGAAGTATGTACACCTCTCTGGTAAAGACCAAATACTGAAGAAAAGAAAGAAAAGATCCCAGCAGTCCCTAGGAGCATTCCTCGCGTGCAAGGTCAGCAGGAAGGGGCCTCCATGCTGCTGTTCACGATGAGTCCTGGAAGCACTCGGGAACAGAGGGTGGGCATGGGGTGGTTCAGACAAGGCTCTGCGGGACACCGTGTTTTGAACTTCACTCTGAGCTTCAGGATTTCATTCCCTTTGCATTTCTGGCAGGGTCGTGTTCAATAGTGCAAGTGCAAAATGGAAAGGAAACGAACAGGCAAGTGCGGCAGAGCAGGGTGGATGCTAGGACCTGTAGTCTTTCCGCACTGTGTGAGCCATCCAGTTCACTTTAGTAGTCCAGCTTTCCCTGAGGGCCTCGTCAAACTTCTGCTTGAACTGCTTCAGTGCTTCTTCCTCGCTCTTCCCTAAGGCAAGCGAGTCCTAAAACCCAAAGTGAGAGAGAGAAGTGTGTGACATTACCCGCCCTGGATGGAGGTCATCTACAAGATGCTGGTGTGGCCAGCCTCTCCATCGTTCAGACGGTTAGTTCCATGTCTCCACGTGGATGTCACCTGCAGAGCAGGATGAACACCAAGGAAGGACAACAATTTGGCCTTAGCAAAGGAATTTTGAGGATGAAATTAATTTGTAATTACTGCAAGACACTCAGCTGCTTTTCTGCTCTGATGACTGAAGGTCAAAGGCAAACCAGTGGAAACCAAAGTGCGGGCAGCTACTACCCCAGTGTGTGGACCAGCACGGTAGCATGACCTTCCACTGTGGAGAAACCATCTACATTACAAACTCCTTCACGGGAACGTCACAGGTTTTTTTTTTTTTTCTCTTTTTGGCAAACACCGGAGGAAATGATCTTGTTCCACTCCCTTTGGATGCTCGATTTTTAACAAGATGACTGGAGGTTGGTATCTCTTAAGTCATCTTTATAAAAAAAAAAATTTATAACATGTGCATGCCCATGCCTGTGAGCATGAGTCAGTGTGTGTGTGGTGTGTGCGTGTGTGTGTGCATGTGGTGTGTGTCTGTGCATGTGGTGTGTGTGTCTGTGTGTGGTGTGTGTGTGTGTGCGTGTGCGTGCATTTTAGAGCAGATCTAAATCGGATCTAAAGCAGATCTAGAACAGGGAGTTGGTTCTCTTTCCAGGGACTGAACTCAGAGCTTCAGTCTTGGCAGCAGGCCACCTTCCCTGAGCCATCTTACCAGTTCCCTTTGGAAAAAAAAATATTTTTTTAAAAGGTTTTTTGAGACAGGGTGTCTTTGTGTAGCCCTGCATGTCCTGGAAATCCTTTTGTAGACCAGGCTGGCCTCCAACTCAGAGATCCACCTGCTGACTATCTAGAGAGTGCTGGCATTAAAGGCAGGTACCGCCACTGCCTGGCTCCTTTGGACATTTTGAATGGCGAGCTAACTGAGCCCTGTGTCCACAGAGTCTCACACACACAGAGAGAACAGTGTTTTACCTTAAGATACTGTATATCTTTGACCGATGTGAGCTCAGGCAGCCCTGCAGTCAACATCAGGGCAAACAGAGTGATGAAGAGATTCCCATGCCGCCGTAAAATCAGGTACGCATCTTCACAGCACTGGCGGAACCTTGGGTTGAAGAAGCGCCCCGGAGCATGGTATTGGAGGGAGGCAGGACATTTGCAAAGGAAAACAAGACACCTTTAGAGCGAGGGCACCTCCATGTGTGCTTCAGCTAATGTGTGCCTCTCCGAAAAGAGTCCTCAGACTATAATTTACATAATTCAAGCTTCCTACAACCATAGGTCTCTCTTCAAACCAGAAGTAATTAAGGTTCTACAGTAATAGGCAAGGCAACAACAATCCACACGCCACATTCGCCTGACCACTTAGTACCTTCTGTCCACACTGCTGACCACAAAACAGTGACAGTTACAGTCTCTAGGCCTTTCTGAACGTCCATCTGGGCTCTGGCTTACTAATCTCGTCAGTCCCTAAAGTCGAAGCTGATGATGTGCAGTCCTGTTTGTTTCTCTCTTTTTCCCCTTTAAGACGACAGTGGTCAAGAGCCATCCAACCCAATTCCCACAGAAATATTACGATCAGTCTTTATTAAGCACAGAGTCTGGTATCCACGTGACACACCTCTGCTCACCACTCAATTACTTCTGCCCACATTAAAACTTTTGTTCACATATATTTATTCATTCATTCATGCCTTTATTTATCTAGTGTGTGTGCGCGTGTGTGTAGCAGGGGCCAGAGGACAATGGTTCTCCTTGCACCATGGAGTTTTGAGGCTTAGACACTGAGCCCAAGCTTAGTGGTAAGCACCAATGGCTCCTGCTGAGCCGTTTCTTCAACGCCTTTTGTCCACATTAAGATAAAGGAACAGAGGCAATATAAGTACAAACATCCAAACAACAATGCTCTCATCAAACCCAGGCTTCCTCTCTGGTTCCCCACACAGAACAATATCAAAAAGCCTGCTCTCCCAGCATCTTCCTGTTAAATATATTAGTTTTGGGATAAAATTTTCTGAAACAGGTAGAAAGTATGCTAAAGCACCGTAACATCAAATTTCTAGCATTCTATCTCCTTCCTGGTTACTTCTGAACTGGTGAGGGATCTGACAGTAACTCCTCCCCACACCCAAGTCTTCTGTTATCCGACCACGAATCTCCCAGATCTAAATAGTCCTCAGCTGGTGTGATGCACAGCGTTAACTGCCCACTGACAGGATCTGGAGCAGATGGGAGCCGGGCCTCTGGGCGTGCCTGCAACTGTTAGCCTTGAGCGTGTTTGATCAGAGGGAGCACTGCTCCCTGGCTGGAGGGGGAGAAGTGAGCAGCAGCAGGCGGTGCTCCCGGCTTCTGGGCCATGACACAAGGTGACCGCCCGCTCCTCAAGCTCCTGCTCCTACGACTTTCCCACAAGCCCCTAAACTGTGAGTCGAGTAAGTCCTTTCTCCTGTATGTTGTTCTTATCAGGGTATTGTATCACAGCAGCAGGAAAGTACTAAGACATTGGGAAATGTGAGGCAGCTGGTCAGAAGTGGTAGACAGTTCTCCTGGACAGCGGGCAATACTCACCTGCCAAATTTTTCAGTGTTCCCCGTTTTTCCTTGTTGAATGACATGAATGAAGTCGTAAGTAAGAATAAAAGGTACTCGCTCCCTTTTAATGCCAAATTTAGATTTGAAATTTCCAAGAATATGCCCAAAATCTATGTGGAAGAGCTGTAAAATAAATGGGATTTTATTTTCCAAGTGAGCCTCAAATATTTCTATTTGGCATAACTTCTGTAGTGCAAAGTCCTAACTAAATACATCACCTGCTTGAGCCGTTCGCCTGATCCAAGGACTCCACTGTTTGCACTGTTGGGTGTGAGGCATCTTTGGTTTCCACCCACTAGAAGCTGTAGCACCACCCTCTCACCCTTATTTAGAACAGCTTTAACTATCTGTGAAAATGGCAAACATTTCAGTGGAGTATCTGGTTTAGACTGGCTTTGGTGGCTATCTTTTTTCTGAGAAACATGGCATAGGTCTGTAATGTCACTTCTCAGAGGCCATGTTGGGAGACTGAGAGGCTGAGGCCAGTGAGAACCCATTTAAAAAGCACACAAGAAAACCAGGAGAAATGAGGTTCAGAGCTTGAGACCTTGAATATTTGAAAATATCTATTTCTGGGCTAGATGTGGTAGCACATGTCTTTGAGCCCAGCACTTGGGAGGCAGAGGCAGGTGAGCTCTGTGAGTCTGAAGTCAGCTTGGTCTATACATGAGTTCCAGACAGCCAGGGCTACCTAATAAGACCCTATCTTTAGAAGAAAAAAAAAAATCTATTCCAGGACTGGAGAGATGGCTCAGGAACTTGCTACTAAGCCCTATGACAAGAGTTTGAGTCCCCACAAACATAGATACAAAAATAAATGTAGCTTTAAAAACGTGACTATTCCATCTTATACTTGCTTTGCTTGCTTTCTGTTGAAGGCTAGAGCCACCTTTCCTCTAAGCTATAAAGGCTAATAACTTTTATTGTCTTATAAAGTTTCCAACACAGCTATTAAAAACTTTTGAAAGGCACTTGCCATCCTGAACCTATGTGGTGGAAAGAGAACTGACTTTAGCTTCTATAGATGTGCACATGCACACATAGACACACAGACACACACACAGACACACAGACAAACACACACCATGCAAAATAAAAATAAATAAAATTTAAAAACATAAGAAAAAATGATTCCTAACTCTGGCATGCAGGCTGCTATGTGTGTGAAAATCCCTTCCTAGAACCAGTCACTTTTCACAAGCATTTTGCAGAGCGTAGGACCAAGAGTGTAGGACCATGCACTTGGTCACTTGTGCTTCACCTCATATCTAACATGGGGGTCTTTGCCAAATGTTTTGTCTGTGTATAATATAAAAAATGTTATAAATAACACTTAGTTGCTTATGAATAATTTAAACAGTTTTTATTTGAAATGAAATCACATCACCTGGCTCCCTAGCTACCTCAGAAAGATACTACCTATACTTGTCCCAACTCCTACGATGATCAAGTTTGATGGTTAAAACAAAACGAGACTCGGGGTTGGAGAGATGGATCAGTGATCGGTGGCTGAGAGTGCTGGCTGCAGCTTATGGCTTCTCTGTAAGAAGCTGTCCGTCTCAGGGAAGCTGACACCTCCTTCTACAGGCACAAGACCTGCACATGCACACAAACATACATACAGGCAGGATACCCATACACAAATTAAATTAAAAAAGAAAAGAAATCAGATTACTCAGGTTCCATCCGGATTTTATTATTTTTTTCATCATTGGTTATTTTTAAAAAGATCTTATTCATTTTTATTGTATTTGCATTGAGTGTTTTTGCCCACATGTATGTATGTGTACCACATGTATGCCTGGTGCCTGTAGGACCAGAAGATGGTGTCAAATCTCCTACTATAACTGGAGTTATAGACAGTTGTGAGCCACCATGTGGGCACTGGGAAAGGAACCTGGGTCCTCTGGAGGAGTAGTGAGTCGTCTTAGCTGCTCAAGCCCCCAACTGGTTATTTTCTTAATTTTTCACTTATTGGTTTGAGACAGGGTCTCGAACAAGCAACCCTTCTGCCTCAGACTTGTGAGTGCTGTGATTACAGGTACCTATCATCAAATCGGGTCCAGATACAAATGTGTGCAATCAAAAGATAGGCCGCTGTTAAATAATAGCAATTGTTAAACATTTAAATAAACACTTAGCACTAGATCCTAACAACACATAAAGTAAGCGGCAGCTAGAGTGGGGTTGTGTGCAGCAAGGCCATTGGCTTTCTTACTGGCAGGTGATGCTTATACGAGATTCTACAGGGTTGGCAGGAAGGTGAATGAAAAGACAAAGCACACGCCGCCATCACGAGACCCACAGCCTCTACAGTGCAGCTTACCTGGCCGGTTTTCTTCACCATGATGTTGTCACTGTGCCTGTCACCAATGCCGAGGACATAAGAGGCTACACAGTAGCCAGCACAGGACAAGGTAAACTCCTCAATCGCTCGGTCCAGGTCATCCCTGAAGGTAGACAGAGAAGCAACAGGAGTTAGAACTCCAGTTTGGGAGATGAGAACTAAGCCCCATCGATGCTGAGGGAGCGCTGCACCAAGAGTGAGCATATGGGCTTGGGAAAGCAGACGAGTCAGGCTGGCAGCCAAGGCCTTGCCTAGCAGAGCCTTAGCCACGTGTCCCGATGTCTCAGGAGTCCTGGTTCAGGAGGCCTTAGGTTTACACAGAAGGTATTGTAAGAGACCACCATGGGTTGGATCATCCTTGGGCCTGGCAACATTCTTACCAGCTTTTGTTTTGGTTTTTAGCTTTTGGAAGGCAAAGTCTTACTCTATAGCCCAGGCTAGCACAAAAATCACCATGGAGCTTGTCAGGTCTTGAACCCATTGCAATTCTCTCCTCTGTCAGCCTCCTAACTGCTAGGTTACAGGAGGAACCATTCCAAGCCAGGGTGGCCTCAGATTAGAATCCAGGCTTCGGAGCCTCAGTCAGAAGTGAGAACACAGACTCTTTGTAGAAGGCTGTAAGACTGAAACTGCTCCGTTCTCATGGAAGCCCTGAACAACATGATGTTAACTGATGACACTTGAGCTGATCTTAAGTCTTTGGCCAACAGTGCCTAGAAAGCACTTCCTTCACAGTGAGACCCTTACTTCCTAGAAGAGGGGTGCAGTCCATCACCTTAACCACAGATAACACGCTTTACTCTTACAGTATTACTGAAGCAGGGTCTCATGGACCATAGATAACACGCATTACTCTTACAGTATTCCTGAAGTGGGGTCTCATGGCTGTTTTCTGCCTCCACCTCCAGAATCCTGAGATGATAGGCACGTGTCCCTGTCCAGCTGTCTGTGGTCCCAGGCATCAAACCCAGGGCTTTGCAAATACGCCACTAACTGATGTATATCCCCAACTCAGTAACACAGTTTTAAATATTTTCCTTTTAGTTTGGAGAGATCATAGACTATAAACTTCGATCATAAGATTAACCTAACAGGGCTGGAAAGATGGCTTCGTGGCTCAGAGTACTTGCTGTTCTCCTGAAGGACCTGAGTTTGGTTCCCCACACCCACATTGTGGTTCACAGTCCACTGTAACTCCAGCCTCACAGCATCTAAACCCCTCTCTGGACTCCATGGGCACCTGTACTCATGTGCATACCCACACACAGACACACATGTACACTTAATTAAAATAACAGTAAGGCTAGGCATGACAGCACACACCTTTGATCTCAGCTCAGGGGCAGAGGCAGAAAATCTATCTCTGTCGTCTACAGCATGAGCTCAAGGACAGCCAGGACTACAGAGCTGCCCCATCTCCAAAAACTAAACAAAGCAAATAAATCTTTTAAAAGAATGAACCTATGAGAAACCTAAGTTCATAATTACATAAGCTGATGCGAATAAGCAAGAGAACTTCAGCCCACTATCTTAAAAACACGGCCCAGCATACTGAAGAGCTTCTATACTTTGCCATCAAGTTTTAAGACTTGAATAAAGGCCCATGAATAATAAAGGCTTCTGTGCTGAATGAAGCAATGCAGACACTCTCTCTGAGCAGGCAGGGCTTCTGTCTCGTCACCATAATCTGTCAGTGTTCCTATGAGAAATGCAGAGGGCGCACTCACCCAGAGTTGTACTCCTTGAGCCAGTTCAGGAGTGCATCTTTGTTGAAGGCTGCCGTGGCAGCCACGTTACTACTGTTCAGCTGAATGTCAGCGATTGTCTCAGAGGTGCTCACAACCTCAATGAGGCCAGAGCGATCTCCTGTTGCTAAGCAGCCATAGGGGAGCATCCTGGAAAGGAACACAGACATAAGGGGCCATGTTCTCTATGACAGGAAACATCCATTTTCCAAGTTTTATCCTTTGATTTAAAAGAGAAGAATTTTATTATTAACAGCTTGTCAGTCAGTAATGCCATACGGAAAATGGAACTTGGACCAGCAGATAGAATGGTTTACCAGAATGCTGCAGCTAAATGCATCATTTTCTGTATAATTATGCTTATGGAATATTCAATTTGCCTGAGCTGATAAAGAGGAGCATATCCTATAAGCAAGAACTCATCCCCTTTTTACTCTAAAGCTCCAGAACCAGAACCATTCTCTTTGTCGAGACAGGGTTTGTCTGTGTAGCTCTGGCTGTGCTGGAACTCACTCTGTAGACCAGGCCAGCCTCAAACTCCTGAGTGCTGGACTTAAGACATTTGGCACCAACACTCAACTTTCTCCAATTTTCTAGAAACTATATTATAAAAAGAGTGACTCGTGGAAAGGCAAGATGCTTCAGTGAGAAAGTGCTTGATGCCAAACCTAATAATGACTTGAATTCAATCCTTTGGACCAGCATGCTGGAAAGCAAGAACAGATTCCTGCAAGCTGACCTCAGATTCATGCATAAGCCTCAGGACAAGCACATACACAAATCATTTTTTTAAGAATTACTTGGGCTGGTCATGGTGGCACATGCTTGAACTGCCAGTGCTTGGGGGTGGGAATTTAAGGCCAGCTTGTGTTCCATGAAACATTTGCTTAAAACAAAAAGAGAGGAGAAAGAATATGCTGGTAATGGAGTGTACTACCTTGGGAGACTCAAAGAGACATTAAATTAACTACAGAAAATAGGAACAAAGCAGGGCATGGTGGGGCCTGGCTGTAAGATTCATCCCTTGTTACATAGCAGTCTGAGGCCAGCCTGGGCTACATGAGACTGTAGCCCAAACAACCAACCAACAGACATAATGTATGGGCTCGGGAAATGGGTGGGTGCAGCTATGTGGCACACTTTTTATCTGATGTCAGATATGATTCAGAAATAAGCAGTCTTGCTCTCACTAAGCTTATGAAGCACGAGGCACAATGTGAGTGTGGTCACTGAGGAAAGCCCTGGCAGGGGGAGGGCTCAGCACTGCTGCTCTTAACAGAGGATGGAAGAAGTTCAGTTCCTAGCACGTACATCAGACAGCTTACAACCTCTACCTCCAGCTCCAGGGGGGATCTGATGTCCTCTTTTTGTCTCTTGAGGGCAGTGCACTCACGTGCACAAACTACACAAATAGTCATAATTCAAAATTTAAAAGTCTTTTAAAAATTTAAAAAGATCTCTAAGATAAAGAGATGGCTCAGTGGGTAAAAATGTTTGCTGTGTAAGTGTAAGGACCTCAGTTCAGATCTCCCAAAATCGACATTAAAAAGCCAGCTGTGCTGAGGAGACAAGGAAGGGGGAATTGATGGGGATTGCTGGTCAACAACCAAACTCCAGGTCCAGTGAGATACTCTCTTTTAAAGGAATAAGGTAGAGAGAGATGGGCGGATACCTGGCTTCTTCCTCTGGCCTCTTGTGTGTGTCCTGCCTGCACCCCTCTTCCCAGAGAGCTGAAGGCTTGTCTGGTCTACACAGTAAGATCAAGGCCAACCTGAGCAACTTAGAAAAGGCCTACAATTCACTAAAGACCTTTTGAGGGGGGAGGACAGCAGGGCTCCGGGATAGGGCCAGAAAGAACACATGAGCAAGATTAGAAAAAGATGTGACATACTGGAAAGCTGGTGTGGGGTCCTGCAGTTCATGTGAGGGTTAGTGAGAGAGAAATTGGGGGGGTGGGGGGGGGTGGGGGGAGATGAGTCCATTAGTGTGTATCACAATCCAATAAAAGGAGAGAGCTGGATTAGCTTCTAAAATTACTTCTAAAAAAGAATTCAATTATTACATACTCTTTTACATGCGAAAAACACCGTCAGCTGACATTCTGGCAGACCAAAATGCTAATCAATTATTTTAGACCCATATTACTTTCTTGTCTTCTTTTAAGAAGAAACTAAGGAATAGTAAGTTTTTTACTAGTGCCTTTCAGCCTATTGTGACACAAGCCATGCAAAGCAAACAGGGCTGGGTTACAGTGAGCTTTCTTGCATCCTGCATCCCCTCAGAGCCCAGTCACAGCCCAAACTGGGCAAAACTCCAACAACTTCCTCTTCAAAAGCAAGCAATGATGAAAGCAATCAGTGACTTAAAGATGGGCTTGCACAATGGGAAGGAAAAAACATCCTCATCTGAAAGATGGTTTGACAGAAGTCATGCTGGGGACAAGCTTAGACCCACCCCACCCCCACCCTACCCCCCACCCCCACGATCACCTCAGGGCCTATATCCACAGTCTTTATAAAGGACATGCCAGCACTTTCAACTTTACTCTCACACTCTCTGACCTAAGACAATGCTACAGTCATGGGAGATTCTAGAACGAGACACACCATGCTAGAGGGATGGAGGAAAGTACCACACAGATCCAAGTCTGCGGAGCACCTCTACCCACTATGAAGGATCAGACTGCAAACCCTCCTTTACCTAGCGTTTGAATTACTCTCACATGCCAGTACCAATATCATTAACATCTTACATTAAACTTTTGCATGGTCTCCGATAAGTGAAAAAATTCCATCAGTAGAGCCAGGATTACTGGGTGTGGGGGGCAAGTGGGGAAGTCTCGGTGAGCTGGAGACCAGTCTGGTCTCCAGGGCAGCCAGGACTGCATTGTAGAGAGTTCCTGTTCCCTCTTGCCTGCCTAAAAAACCTCCCATCAATAAAACTCAGATATACATGTGAATGAAGACAACTACACCCCCTCCCCCTTTTTTGGCATGTAGCTCTGGGACAAGGGGCACAGGTGACTGTCAAGTCTACCAAATGTCAGACAGATTTGAAGTTGACAACTTTTCAGTTGGCAGGAAAAACTGACTGCTAACTGTGAAGCAAAAGACAAGACATCTCAACATATTTATGCCTTATAAATGTTCTACTCCTGACAGGAGAGACACCAGCGTAACACGACACTGAGAGACTTTAGATGAGCATACACAGGTCTGTTACTAGGGGCAGGGCACTGTTACAGTACTAAAATAGTAACATATAGGAGGTACCAAATACTTGACACAGAAGAGGCACGTTGCCCAGAAGAAAAACAAACACAGCGGGCACGCTAGGGTGGGTATTTATAGAGACAGTCATGGAGGGTGGTGAGGAGAGAGGAGGTCAAAGTTCAAAGTGCCAGCAACATCCCACTGGACACTCGGTGTTTCCTATTGTACAGGAACAGAGCACACACCCAGCACTCCCACACATGGCTGCCTCTGTTTTTCTGAGGTTAGAATGAAGTTCATGATGCTAAGTGCAAGCTAACTTTGGGTAGAATGAACAGAACCAGAATGGAGAGAAAATCGCTGGGTTGGAGTTTTCAGTTAGGCTGATGAGACTAAGAAGCCAGTCTGCAGCTCAGGCTCTGTAACCCAGGAAGGCCAATGATCTGGACAAACCTGCAGTTATGTTAGGAAAGCACATAGCATTACACCCTTGTGTCTATGTGTGTACAGTGGCTCTCCTTCCCCTTGTGTCTACGTGTGTACAGTGGCTCTCCTTCCCCTTGTGTCTATGTGTGTACAGTGACTCTCCTTCCGTCATGACATTTGGGGACTGAATTCAGACACTGGGTTTGTGCTGCAAGCAGGTTTACCCACTGAGAGATTTCAGTGGCCCCTGAGTTGCTTCTTGGTAGGAATTTGGTCACAACAACAACAACAAAAGATTGGTATATTCCTTATGAGTGGTTAAGGAAAAAAGAAAAAAAGAAGGAAGGAAGAAAGAAAAAAAAGCTAATTGTGTTTTAAAGTAGTTAATAAGAAATGTGTAAGTTAAAAGAACAATATATCACATATGGTGACTGCTGGGTTCTTTTTAGGTTTGGGAGCAGGGTCCTGGAGCTGAAAGAAGTGGACACATGTCCCCATCCTTCTTAACCCAGAGCTATCTCCAATTGCTAAGTACTTGAAAATGAAAATTTAATTTCTTCCAAGGAAGTCTCGCTAGGGAAAGGAGCTACTCTTAAGCGTGGCTGCGTGCCCAGCAGGAGATGGCTGACAGGAGATGACTGCAATAGTGTACTGTCTTATAGTGTCAGGGCTTTTATATTTAATTTTTGTAAAATTTTTTAATCTTATTATGTTTTTCCCCTTCCTTTACCCCACATGTCCTCTGAGTACATACTGGGTTCCAGTTTCGTGTTTTCATGGGACTCCTGAGTGTGAGCACAGGCGGGCTCACTGTCTCTTGGGGCTTCTCTTGGGGTGAGGTGGGGGTCTTTTCCTTGTGTTTGTCTGTTTTGCCCAATCCTGGTGTGTTAGTTTTTATTATATCTTGTTCTATTCTATCTTACTATTATCCCTTAGAAGCCAGTTTGTTTTCTAATGAGAACAGAAAAGGGTAATTCTGGAAGGAGAGGGGAGGGGGGAGGAACTCGGAGGCACAGAAAGGGGAGAAATTGTAATCTGGATATGTTATTTGAGGGAAAAAAATCTATTTTCAACAAAAGGGAACAAATTCAGATCTCTCTTATTGCAATCACATTTACAGTTTCATGAAAGGGGAAAAAAAATCACACTTGATTGCTCTAACTTAAGGAAACTGGAAAAAGTATATTCTAGAAGGATCTAAAAACAAATACCCTTCCTTTAAAACACAAACAAGGTAGCAAGTGAGGTAGACAATTCAGTGGGTGTAATGCTTGCTGCTAAGCCCAACAATCTGACGCTTGCTCCCCAGATCCACAGGAGGAAGCCAGCCTTCAAAAGGTCTTCTGACCTCCACATGTGCCCCCATGGGATATAAATATGCACACGTGCATGTACACACACACACATGTTAAAAAGAAGAAACCATAAAGGCATTTTGAGAACTGACATACTTTGGCAAACAAAGGGTTACTGGACATGAATTTGTATGCTACTCTCTCACTTTGGTAGGAAAATAAAATACAGAATATATCGACTTAAGAATCTTGACAATCCTGGATTTGAGTCGGACACTATTTGAATTTTTGGAACCTCTGCTATAACATCACTACAGTCCCAGCTCTTCTCGAGTGGAACTGTGAGGTTTGAAGGGGATGATGGGTGTGAAGCCCATGGAGCGCCTGTCAGTCAATGCACAGCAATGGTTTCAAATCTTTGTACAAAAGAGTTCATCAGAGTGTGAAGACACATGACTTGAATCCCAGCACTTGGGGCACTGAGGCAGGAGGATGATGAATTCAAGGTCATCTCTCCCTGTAGAGTAAATTCAAAATCACCCTGAGCTCCACAATGGACCCTGTCTCAAACCAACACTGCCAAGCTTGAAACTACCCTGGCGCATGGTTCTGGATGTTTGCCCAAACCGACCCATTCCCAGGAACCTCAGCACATACAGTTTTAAGTCTGATAAGGTTCCAATAGGGCAGTGACTAGAAGCACATTGTGAAGAGCTCACTGATTATTACTATGGACAATAAATAAAATAGCAGAAGGAAGGGCTAAACAGGGAAAACAGCGTGGAATAAGCAAATGCTCTGGAATGCTCACCGCAGGTCCAAGCCAGCTTCTTTCCACAGCAGATCCATCAGGCGCAGCATCTGCAGTGTCAGCATGTCCTGCCGCAAATCTAAGGGAAACACCCGTTACGTTACACACACTTACACTCTCACGCCCCTCGCCCGCTTACACAGTACCAGGCATTCAGTCAGATTCAGTCATTACTAAGCACTGTACTTTCCCTCCAATTTTAATCTTTCCATAGTCACTGTATCAAACAGGCTCAGCGATTGGCATGTCCTGGTACAATTTCAGAAAGTAAAATTTCAACCATTTCCCATGTATGAACTACTGTGCCAAATTTCTACTACACAAACCACATTGTTAACTTTTCCTGCCTTTAATACTATACAGAAAGCTTTTATGAATGATATGGGTTAGTGCATCAGGAGTCCAGAAAACTGTAAGGGTTGAATCTATTTATGATTCTCTTTATGAGAGCTTCCAGTCTCAGCACTCAGGAGTCGGAAGCATGAAGTCAACAATTTTGAAGCCAGCCTTGGCTATATCATGAGATCTTGAGCCAAAATAATAATGAATAATAAAAGTTAAAGAATACTTTTAGCCTACATGATGGCCACACTTGTAACCCCAGTACTTGGGAAGTACGAAAGGTTGGGTCAGCAGAGTGCAAGGCCATTCTTGGCTACATAGTGAGTTCAAGGACAACCTGGGCTATATAAAAACACCTCTCTTTTCTTCCGACCTCCTCAAAGAGTGCTTTCAGATAAAACCATGTCAAAGTAATAACAAGCTATTTTATCACAGAGTCCTTTAAGGACCCTGGTATGAGATGAAGAACCTAAAGCCCATCAGTTAGGGCTTGCTTGTGGCCATATAGCTTACAAGCTAGGACTGTCTTGGCTGTTGCTTCTTTATGAAGTCTGGGTCATTCAGCTCAGTTAAAACCTAGAAGCTCTGGCAAGGATATAGAAGCTACTGGCACTGAACAGAACACATGAACACACATTGAGATATCCTTGCTTTTTACAAACTTGGCGTCAAAAGATTTACCATTTGAATTTTACAGAGTAAAGTGGGAAGGCTTATCAGGTCAGTAAATAAACTGTACAAGCAATGCCAGAGAGGAGTGGCTTCTGGAGTGTGCTGAGAGCTGACCCCATGAGCACCGGCAGCTGCATCTTGCCTGCTATCACACTGTCACACTCACTTTCCAACATGCTGCGACATACTGGGGACTTACCGTCACCATTTTTAAAAATCACTCCAACCGAGTCCTCTCCAAAGGCTCTGCTGCTGTAGACCAGCCACAGGGGCTTCATCTTGGAGTCCATGTATTTGCACTTTTCAACACTGAAATCAGAAAGGGGGAATCAGTCACTTCACACAACAGTGCGCACGGCTACACAAGTGCCCCAAGGCGCCAGGCTTGCAAGCTCCTCAGGTGAAAGCCAGCAAACTTCTGTGTAAGAAGGAGCCCAAGGGCAGCTCTGGCTGGTATATAGTCATGCTCAGAGGGATGAAGCCACGCCTAGGATCTGACCTTCCTTTGGCTGCACTTGTCATCCCTCCTTGGTTTTCAGACTTTCTTAATGTTACAATATTTAGTAGTGGGTAAAAGATTAGAATATACTGCTGTATTAAAATCAGGACTACAACTGGCTCTTTTTAAGGATACTTTTAATTTATGTGTGTATGTGTACGTGAGAACTACAGAGGACAGAAGAGGCCATCAGGTCCCCTGGAGCTGGGATCGGTGCTGTTGTGAGCCTGTGAGCCACCGGAGGTAAGTGCTGGGACACAAAGCGCTCTTAAATGCTGAGCCACATCTCTAGCCCAGATCCTTGAGTTCATAATGTGGGATAAATTCTGAAGAGTTTGTTAACACAAATTATAATTTTCTATTTCTGTATGAAAAGTGAGAAACAGTTTAGTGGTGCACTTAAATTTCATTTTAAAGTGGGAAGTCAGTAAAGAATGTGTTGTGGTTTCCAATGTTTTGCTCATCCAGGATTTTCAGTTCTTAGAGACTGATATTATAGTTAGGAATAGTGGTACGTGCCTGCGTGACTTGCATTAAGCAGGCAGGAGGATTATGTGTTCAAAACCAGCCTGGGCTACAGAGAGAGGCTAAGGCTAGCCTGGGCTTCATAAGACCCTGTATCAAAACTAACTTGAGCTGGAGAGATGGCTCAGTGGTTAAAAGCATATATAGCTCTTAGAGGACCCAAGTTTAGTTCCCAGCACCCAAGTCATCAGCCTACAATAGCCTGTAACCCAAATCCCAGGGGACCTGATGCCTCAGGCCGCTGTGGACACTGCAGCCATGTACTCATACTCGCCACCCAAATTAAAACTACATAACTTATATATGTTCTTAAGTTATATAAATTGAAAGAAATGAATTTGCAGTATTACTAGTCCCACAGAGAAACCTAGCTAATAGTTATACAGCTTAATGAATATAAAAAGTTTCTGAAGACTCAAGGCTTTCCTTCCGTAGTTCCTTTGACGTCCTTGGGCTAACAGCCCGCCCCATCCGCTCCCCAGCACACTGAGTCAGGAGCCTCTTCTGCATTGCTATTCCCACGGAGCAGAGACAGTCACTTACTAGAGCTCTGAGAGGATGACGCAGGGGTTCAGCGGCGACTGCAGGTCAGAGAGCGCCTCCCGGTAGGCACTCTGTTTCAGGCACGTGTGCATGGCCTCCTTTCCTTTAGCTCTGTTCAGCTTCACCGCATTCAGTTTGATTAAGCTATTTAAAGTTTTTAACTTATTGAGTGCTTCCACCTGGAAAATAAGGTTCCCCACCCCCAAATTCACTTATGGTTAAAAATATCATGATCTCATGAATGCAGTCACATTCACCAGGAGCTCTAACAAAACGCCCACCCCCAAATCAGGCTGAAGTAAAAACCCTGAGTATAAGAAGGGTTTTACAAGGGCTGGAGAAATGGCTTAGTGGGTAAGAGCACTGACTGCTCTTCTGAAGGTCCTGAGTTCAAATCCCAAAACCACATGGTGGCTTACAACCACTTTTAATGAGATCTGACATCCTTTTCTTATGTGTCTGAAGTCAGCTACAGTGTACTTATGTATAATAATAAATAAGTCTTTGGGCCGGAGCAGGCAGGGACTGAGGGACCAGAGCCAGCAGAGGTCCTAAAAATTCAATTCCCAACAACCACATGAAGGCTCACACGAGTGAGCTACAGTGTACTCACATACATAAAATAAATAAATAAATCTTTAAAAGAAAAAGATCTGAAAATGTTTATTTAAAAAAAGGGTTTTTTGTTTTTTTTTTACAAACAGTGAGTTATTACTATTTATTAGTCAAGGTATCACTTTTAAACCCTTTATTAAAAGATATGTTGTAAGCTTGGGAAGAGTCAGCAGGCATAAACTATGGGTCTTTTCAGATAGGTATGAACCTGTACTCAACACTATACTTCATGGAGTAACAGGACTGGGAACACCTCAATCTGAACCGCTCAATTTAGCCCCCAGCACAGGGCAGGGGGCCTGTGCAGAATCCACCCACTATTCCTGAAACAGTATTAAAGTTCTGAACCCTTAGTGCCTACTTGTATGTGCTTTTCTCTGTCTTAGACACAGCCTTTCATGTAGCCCAGGCTGCTCAGCCTCCCTAGGAACTATACAGCTATGTGTTAACGTGCCTGGAGGGCCCTGTCATCCCCTGTCTAAAATCACCTGCTTTCTTTCTACTGCCAAGACAACAAGAAGAGATTATAATTCAAGGTATTTGTCCAAGATAAAAATCGCTTCTTTGAAGCTGGGTACAGTGATGCATACCTTTAATCCCAGTACTTGGGGGTTGGGGAGGGGGGCAGATATGGGCAGATTTCTGTGTTTGAGGCTAGCCTGGTCAACAAGGTGAGTTCCATGACAGCCAAAGCTACATAGAGAAATGCTGTCTCAACATTTTTTTTCCACTTTTTTTTTTTTTTAAATTTAAAGATTTGTCTTGGGCTGGAGAGATGGCTCAGCAATTAAGAGCACTGACTGCTCTTCCAGTAGTCCTGAGTTCAATACCCAGAGACCACACGGTGGCTCACAGCCATCTGTAAAGGGATCCAACGCCCCCTTCTGGTGTGTCAGACACACCACCAACAGTGTACTCACATAAAATAAAGAAATAAATCTTAAAAAAAGTAAAGGCTTGTCTTATTTTTAAGTGTGTCTATGTGCCTATGCCTGAGTATATGGGTGTATACCATGTGCATGAAGGTGCCCACTGAGTCTAGGAGAGGGTGCCAGATCCCCTGGAACTGGAATTACAGGTGAGCCTCCTGACATGGATACTGGGAACTGAACCTGGGTTTGCTACAAGGACAAGTTCTTGTAACTACTAAGGCATCTCTCAGATCTGGGAAAACTCTGGCTTTCAAACAAACAAACAAACACCTTTGTACTTGCAGCATAGCAATGGCCAACTAGATCAAAACCATTATTTGTAAAAGCCACTTTAGTCAAGCATGGTAGTGCATGCTTTTAATTACTGTATACATGGTGGGTAGAGGGAGAAGGATGAGTGTGGTCAGAGGCAGGGGGACCTCTGTGAGTTCAAGGCCAGCCTGGTCTACATAGTGAGTTTCAGGTCAGCCAGGGATACAGTGAGACCCTGTCTCACTCAATCAGTCAGGCAAGGAAACAATAAACTATGTTAGGCAGCTGTAACGAACACCCACCATCCCAGGGGTCAGGAAGCAGAGGCAGGAGAATAGCTACAAGTTTGACAACAATTTGGTTTACATAACAAGTTCCTGGCCAGGCAGGGCAATTACAAAGACACCACCTTACTCTCCCCACAGAAGTTCTTGTTATCACCTAATAACTGGGAGTCCAGTCATATTATATTATATAAAACTAATGAGAATATAATAACCATAAACCAGGAGGAACTTTACATGTCATTAAAACTAGAAACAACAAATAATGATAAACACATATAAAGAAAAATGCCAAATATATGAGGTACACATATACACTGGTTTGTAATCCCACTTTCAGGGAATTTATTTTGTATCATGTTTTCATTTTAAAATTTGGCTTCTGTGCAAGAAAACCATTCAGACTATGTATGGATGTAGATTCTAGCATATAGTTTCCAAAGACTGGCTGAGACCTCGCTCATATAAAAAACTAAGATGGTTCTATGTAGCTTATGATAAAAACAAGACGGCCAGTGCTTGCCAAGTTATCCATCTGTCAAAACCACAGGCACTCCATTTGTTAACAGCTTCAGGAGCTGTACAAATACTGGCAACAAGAGAACCAGATGAACACTGGGCTATGCAAACCAGACCTTTGTAAACTATGTCAAACTAGAATGTCTTCCAAGCTTGTACAGTTGGGGACTGCTACGTCACTGCCAATTGTCCTGGTCTTCCTTTCCTGAATAGTATCCTAAGTGGCCATGAGTCAAAAAATACTTTTTAAGTATTTCAACAATTGTCATTTTACACCTTTATAATGATAAACTTTATAGCGGTACCACAGTGGGCTGGCTGAGTAGGTCAGTACGTATAGGACTCATGGCCAAGCCTGGAGACCTGAGTTCCATTTCCAGAACTGAGCATTCCAACAAATCCCCCTCTGACCTTCACCCCTGCGCCCCCACCCCACCATGGAAAGGGTACGGAGTCTTTCTCTTATAATTCGTCAGTCAAGAAAACAGTCATGACTGGGCCTGGTGGTAGTTACTTTTACCCAGAAGGCTGAAAAGTTCCAGGCCAGCGTAGGCAACTCAGTGAGACCCTGTCTCACTCAAAATAGACTTTTTTAGAAATAGGGATGGGGTGATTTGGAGACTCGGCCTGAAGAGATGGCTCAATGGTCAAGTGTGTTTGCAGAAAACTGGAGTTTGGTTCCTAGCACTCACACTGGTCAGCTCACACCTGTAGCTCCAGCTCTAGGGGACCTGACAGCATACTCTAGCATCTGTGACTATCTGCTCGTAGAAAAGGGCTGGGGCTGGAACTTGGCAGTAGAATGCTCACCTATGGTACAAGAGGACCTGGGATGGGGAGGGAAATGGGGAAGGGAAGAGTGGTATGCATGTCTCCTTAGAAAATACTTTAGTAGTAGTATTAAACACTTCCAGAGAACCAAGAGGATAGATATGCAGTGTGCTTGAGAAATAAGCAAGGGGAGCCGACAGACACACAATGAGGTCGGACACACAGCAACCAACCAGGACCTTTTAAGTCTGGGTAGAAAAATCCGGATTTTCAGTGTCATGAACAATTATTGTTAGGGATTTAAAGAGAATGATATGACTGGAAAACAAGATCACTTCTCAGATGTTCAGAGGCTGTGCTGGGGAGGGGAGGCAGACAGGAGAGGGTGGGAATGAGGAGCCCAGTGTAGAGGGTGGTGGAGTAGAAGACAATGGGTCAGATGAGGGGCCACCATGAGCACTGGGTCACAGTGTGGATCAATGATGCTGTTTCGTGGTGTGAGTCTCTGTTAGCTGCTATCACCACACCCGTGGCCTTTCCAAAACGTATCACAGTCATTTCGTAAAAGCTTATGGAAGGCTCTCTAGCTAAGTAAGGGAGCAAAGAATGGTAGCAGACTCTTACATTCTCAGAATCTGGGGGAGGGGGATCATGAGTTCAAGGACAGCCTGTGGTTTATACACACAATGGTCAATTATAAGGAGCACAATTAGACAGCATGCTTAAAGCAGTATGAGTTCTTGACAGAGGGTAATTATTTAATAACTTAATGGTAATATCAGCAATACTTCTGGACTTGCAAGAACGTATTACAATGTTAGGTATGAAGATATAGCTTGAAAAGGTGACAAGGACTCTGACTGCAGAAATCATGTGTTTATACCTCACTATATTTCGGTCTAAAAGATGAATTATATGCATCATAAACTATACTAAAGAGTCGTAAAGCTTTAAAAACATACATTTCCATGAAAAGAGTGATGTAGGCTACGAAACACTGGAGGCAGAAGTCTACCTCCCTCATGTCCATCTTGAAATACACTATTAAAATGTAAGGCATCCTATTAATATAGAAAATATGAGATATGCTTTAATTCTAAGCTTTCTGAAACTTATCTTGACAGATTTTCCTAAAAGCTAATGGCTGGGAAATAGCTCAGAGGTAGACTGCTTGCATGTCAAATATACTGCCTTGAGTCCATCCCTGAGCACAGCATAAATTAGACACAGCACCATATGCTATGGATCCCAGCACTCAGAAGGCTGGGGCAGGAGGAGCTCCTGACCATGGACCTCTCTGACTAAATGGTGAGTTCACGGTCATCCTGAACTTCATGAGACTCAGTCTATTCCCACAAAGCACTGATCAGGGTAAGTTACTGAAAGGGCAATAAAATATGTGGCTGGAGACTTTCCGTTTGATAAACTCGGTTGATCACCGTGTGCTAAAGTGAATTACAGAAGCCCCTACCTGTTTGGAAAGCACTTTCATGTGCCCCACGCTTCCTCGACAGTATGCTTCCAGGATGACACCAAACTGTATGGACACAGCAGGAGTGTGTACCTCTGACCTGCAGAAAAGCAACACTGAAAAGGTTTGTAATCAAACACTTCAGAGCGTGAAGAACAAGCACTGACCTCCTTATTCTGCCATGAAATGCTCTCTGATGCCAACCAGGCGAGAGCTGGCCATCCCAGGCACTTACTAGTAAGAGGTCACACCGCAGTTAGGACTCAGAAGTTATGAGATCTTAGTGGTCAATTCTTAAAGAAAACTAATATTCCGACATTTTAAACTGCCTTTTGAAAGGGAAAGGAAATGTAACTTAGGAATTTGGAGAGACTCAGGTGGAAACAAAAATCTCTCTGACTGCACCAATGAGCCAGTCAGCCTAACCACATTTCTGTCCCCCTTTCCCACTGTCATTGAGTGCATAATGGGAGTGGGGCATGAGCCATGGGGGCACATGGAGGTCAGAGGACAAGTGAGGAGAGCTGGGTCTCCTCTTCCACTTCATGTGGACTCAGCTTGGCAGGTTTGCACAGCCAGACCCACTGCTCACTGAAGCATCTTGCCAGCCCCAGTTTTCTTTTCTTTCTCAAACAATGGCATATATGTATTGAAAAAAAAAAACAAGAAATATTTACTTTGTCATTCTCTCTTTAGTAAGGGAAAATCTGCTAAAATTAATACCACAGTATTATAGAGACCATGAGTTCTTTAAAAGCTTAGTCAAAAGGAAAGTTGTTTTTTTTTTCCTGACAAGCAGTTTGAACAGTGAAGTGCAAGGAAAGGTTAGGAAGACTGAACTGACCACACACGTGCCGTCTCTGTGGTCTAGCCCAGCCACTACAAAGCAAACACACACATAAACACGGGCAGGAGAGGTGGCTGGGAGGCTAAGCACTGGCACTGCTCTTCCAGAGGACCTGGGTTCAATTCCCAGCACCCACACGGCAGCTCACAACTGTCTGTAACTCCTGTCCCAGGGGATCTGACATCCTCAAGCCGACATACACACAGTCAAATCACCAATGTACATAAAATAAAAATATTTCTTAAGAAAGAGTGCATGAAGTTGGGAGGGAAAAATGACAGTAGGAGCTGGAAAGGAGTGGCTGGGGTAGATTTGATCAGAGCACACACAGTATAAATATTTAATCAATATTTTAAAACAAAAATTAGTTGTTAGAAAATATTACAATATAACAGTTACTAGCTTTAGTTCAAAATCTAGAAAGTATCATAGAATACTTACCTGAAATACTTTGCCAAACAATGAAAATAGAATTTAGGTATCAAAAGATAAGAGAAGGCACCAAACAGTATAAGTGTCACAGATGGATCAGAAAGCACCTGGAGAAGCTGCTGCTAGTCCACTGGGTGTCTGACAATCACACCGGGTTAGTTATTAGAGAACATCATGGTATCAAATCCCAATAGCAAAGACTTACCTAAGATGCCAAAACAGAAACTGCCCAATCCTCCGATTATCAAGTGCTCTTTCTAATAGGAATCTGGAGAGGGCACAATCGAGAAAAGGCTCATATTTCAAAACTTGCACCAATTGTAAAAGATACTGAGAGAGTTCTTCATCACTGAAAGAAACAAAAGGGAGAGAAACTCAGCCACCTGTAACATGAAAGGACCCTTCCCTACCAACTGTCACATGCCCTGGCTCATGTATGTGGGTCTCCTGGACCAGGCCTGTCATGTGTTTACATTCGCTGTACCACGTGATTATACATATAATCTGCCAGGAGTCCTGCCCACTGCCCCCAAATGGCCACTTTAACATAATTATTTTGTGTGTGTGTGTGTGTGTGTGTGTGTGTGTGTGTGTGTGTGTGTGATGTATGTGGTGTGTGTACCAGTGTTCAGAGGACAATGTGGTGGAGTGACTCTGTCTAGGTAGGTTCCAGGGGTCAATAAGGACATCAGGTTCTGTGACAAAGTTTCTCCATGTCCCCTTATAAAAACCTATAGCTACTAGAAACAACAAATATAAAGTGGGAGGCTACTTCTCCTAGTCATAGGATTCTACATCTCAGACTAATACAGAGGTTACATAGTTCCTTCTGCCTATCAAACTATTCAAAATAGATCTGATTTTAAAAGCAAGGAAAGACCATAGCCAGGATAGGGACAGAAGATCAGTCTGAGCTTGACAACTAGTTAGCCTGGGCTACACGGTGAGTTCAAGGGCAGATCCCATGTGAAAATAAATAAACTTGCCTCCATCATAAAATACCAACCCTTCTTATTTGGGGCAATTAATAGACTCTGGGGAAGGAAAGAGGGGACACAGGCATGGCTGCTCAGTTTAGAAGTGCTGGCCTCCAGGGTTGGCCAAGGGCAGGCGCTTGGAAACCAAGGTTTCAGAACTCGGTCCTGTAGTGAAAGGGGAGAGTGGCCTTCCCACACCTAAGCTGTTCAAGCAGCAGTAAGGGCTGCGCCGCAGAGCCAGCAGAGGGCGCTAAGATCCCACACAAGACCTGGCCACCAGTGCTCACACACATTCCTTGCCCACTCTGGTAACTCCTTGCCCCATGATGGTCCCAGAAAAGAGATACCTCATCTGCCGAAGGCAGCCTACAGCGTATTCCCGGACATACTGGTCTGGATAGTTGAAATCCAGGAGTTCCAGGGCTTCCCTGGGGGGCAGTTTGGGCCAAATCTGCAGGAGCGCCTGAAGCTGTTTAAAATGAAAACTGAGTCAGAAGTTTGGTGGACATAAGTAACTTACCTTTCCCGGCACATGGGAGCAGAGATGAGTCAAAACAAGGAAAAAATTTAACTACTGATGCCTCAAACTCCTGGCAGATGCCGACTAACAAAGGTTGTCTTTGTTTCTGAAACATTCTGTGTACGTTTTAAAGGTTACTCTGTGCCTACCGAAAACAAAGTAAGACACTGCAGGTATCTACAGTGATTAACCACCGCATAATTTAAGAACAAAACAACTATAAATAAGCCAAGTCTCAAGCTAAGTAAAGACATATATACTAAGAAAGTCAGTAACTCATTATAAAACTACAAAGTTTTATGTATGTATGTATGTATGTATGTATGTATGTATGTATGTTTGTTCTAAGGCAGAGTTTCTCTGTGTAGTTGTGGCTGTCCTGGAACTCTGTCTGTACACTAGGTTAGTCTAGAACTCAGAGATGAGCCTGTCTCTGCCTCTCAAGTGTTGAGATTAAAGGTGCACACACCACCAAGCACACACCGTCTGCTTTTAGATGAATGTTTAAAGAAATCTATTACTTTACAGACTTTTTTTAATAACCAGAATAGCTTGAGCTCCTCAGATCAGAAATAAATGTGAGTGGTCCACGAGAACTGAATAGTGCCTACATTCTGTTTATGGTTAATAAATCCTGTGACAAATGCTACCGGACATAAGACGACAAGACTCCCTGGGCAAGAGCTGGAGCTGCATGGGAAGACATAGCTGTGGCCACACCCAGAAGAGGAACTCTGCCATGGCTCTGTGAGATGTGGAGCCCTCCTTCTGTGGGCAGGACACTTTTACAGGGCAGAGTCTCACAGGGACAGACAACTGGGATAACTTGTTCTGACTGAGAGTGGAAAAAGTTTAATTTGTGCCAGTCAAATCAAAGCTCAAGACTTGATAAAAACCTTACTCTCCAGGATTTGCTATCTCTTGTTGGGTTTTTCTTGAGTAGCCTGGGCCACTGACAGCAATTTACTGGGCAAGATCAGTGCTAGAGAGCTAGGTTGATGAGACTACAGCGAGGAAAGGATGTCCCTTCAGCTTCTCCAAAGCAACTGTGCCAGGCATGGTGGCCTTTAAAGCCAGCACTCAGGAAGCAGAGATGGACGGATGTCAGGGAGAGACCAGTGTGGGCTATACAATGAGTTCTAAGCCAGTCATGGCTACGGAGTAAGACCCTGCCTAAAACAACAAAGCCACTTGGGGTTCTATGAGACTGGAGAAGGTACCTGGGGCCTGACTATCGTCCATTTTGATAGATGGTGTCTCCCAAACTACCGTTCCAGTTGTTGTTTTATATTAACTCCTGGGCCTGGTCGCCCCACCACCCAGATGCCAAGATCTCTGAACTTACATAGAATATGTAAAAGTTTAAAACCTCAGAAATAGCTCCTGCAGAGAATTATCCACCAAGTTAGGCATGATGGTGCATATCTGCAATCCCAGCCCTTGAAGGCTGAGACAGGAGGGCTGGACATTTGAGAGAGGCTAAGGTTACACAGAAATAAAACAAAAACATCCAACAAATGGAAATACTTCTGCGGAAAGACATTTTACACAAAAACAAAGAGTCACACACACACACACACACACACTTGTTATTTGGGAGAAAGAAAGTGGAAGGAGAAAAGGAAGAGATGGGAGAGGGAGGGACAAGGAATTTTCTGTCACCTGAGCAACATCTTCAAGTTTATTCCATTTGATTGACAGGAGTAGTTTTGGCAGTGACTGAGGGAAATTTTCTCGGCAGTCTTGCCGTAGAGTCCAAATAAGGTCCATTTCGTTCTCACACAGCTGAGACAGGGGGTCCCGGTCCAAGATTTCTTTCAGTACAGCAAGAAATTTTTTCCCACCACGACTCTTTAAGAAAGTAAAATGGCCATTATGGAATTTAAATGTGCAAACCACAGGCAACCGTTCAGCAAATTTATATACAATGACTTTCTAATTGTGAGCTTTACCAACTGAAATTCTGAACTAGATTCATTAACGTGGCTCCTTTTAAGAAGTCTGCATTGTTCTGTGTTAATAGGTTATAAGTTATGTATAAAATCCAAGTGCAAACACTAGATGGCACTATTGCTTTTAGGTTAAATATACTGTACCATTTAAATAGCTTATAAATTCACTATTATTTGAGTTAAATTTTTTCTTTAACTTGCTCTGTAGATCAGGCTAGTGAGCCTCTGCCTCCCAAGTGCTGGGATTAAAGTCATGGCAGGTGGCAAGCACTTTTATCTCCTGAGCCAACTCACCATCTCCTGATTTCTACCAACCCTCAGCTTCCTACCCCGAGATAGCCCAAACATATAACGAATATGAAGATGTGTAGCATATAATATCAAAAAACAACACACACTATCGCTGGCAGTACATGAGACTACATGTCTGCCTTTTGCCAAAGCCTGTCCCGCCGAAGCTGGCTCTGCCTCTCTAGACCTCTGAAATCGCTCTCTCCTTCCCAAGGCTGGCTGCTGTCCCACGCTCTGCCAGTCACCTTTCCCTCGTGCTCAGTTGTCTTGTCACAAGAAGGGAAACACCAGACAACTTGCACAATCGCTGGGCACAGAACCTCGAATCCTAATTTCACCAACTCTTCTAACAGCCTCCAGCCTACCTCATGTCTTCACGTTCTCCAAGTCCAAAAGGACTGACCATCCATCCCCTCCTTCTGCCTTCCCTCTTCCTCTTTGCTACTTGAAAGAACACAGCCTCCTCAACTAGCTGACACTAAGATAGCATTGGAATTCTGTGGTGTGCTCTAGCAGCTACCGTGGGCCATCTTATGCAGAAATGGGCTCCCCATTCAAGTCATACAAGCCACCAACAGAGCCACATTTAGCCAGCACTGGGATGCGCACATTTATCCACACTCACAGACTGCTTCCTAGTTACATCTCTCACACATTCCTTACAGCAGATGAGGTAAAGGCCCCTCATATCACAGAGCTCTGCAGTGAGGACCAGATGGAGCTTGGTACTTACAGACACATTAGCACTGTCTCCGCTGGCAAGCTCAGCTGCCTTCTCAATGATCTGTTGGAAAAAAGCAACTTACATTTTGTCTTGATATTTGTAAAATTTCTACTGTTAATACCTATGTTTGCACTTAGATTACAAGAGACTGCACATGCTTGGCACTCAAGCTTTTATAAATGGAAACAAAATTAACAAATGAAACAAGACCCTAAATCAGTGTCCCCCAAGGGCTTCAAACAATGGTGTCACTGAGGGGACTGCAGGGCAAGGCGCTCGCTCGCTCACAGACTGCTCCTAGACAAGTTAAGGGTCACTAGGGTGGGGGCTGAAGTGGTGGCATGTGCTCCCGAGAACTCAAATGGTGGTTCACAGTCACCTGTAAATGCAGTTTCAGGGATCTGATGTCACCTTTTGGCCTCCCTGAGAACTGCAGGCATACGGTACACAGATATGTGTGTCGGCAAAAGACTCTACATATAAAATAAAAATAAGCTAAAATATTTTAAAAGGTCCTAAGGGAGAGTCCCACCTACACGGTCCAGCAGCCTAAGCAGGTAGAAGACACACAGAGGCCCACCTGCTGCCAGGCAATGCGGACGGAGAACATCCAGAGAGTAGCCTGCAGCCACATGGCACGGGTGTGCTGTATACACAGAGGCCCACTTGCTATGGAGTGGGCAGAGGAGGGCACCCAGAGGCCCACCAGCCACGTGGCCTGCCCACAGTGGGAGCCACTGCAATGTGCAAGTATGTGGTGGACAAGTGGGAAAGAAAGAAAAAGAAGCACAGCATATGAAGAGAGCTGGAACTGGAGACCTAGGGTAGAAAGGAATAGCCTGTCCTGAGCAGCCAGCCTGGCAACCCAAGGCCGTGGTGAGGTCCCAGCCAGTACTGCCACCTGAGGGCCATGTCCGGGTCTGTGTTGATGTCCATGGCTCATATTACCACTAGAGATGTGCAGATGTCCCTGGTCTGGCAGCCACCCGGGCAGCACAGTGGAACTGGCCCTGGTAACAGGGCCTTGGATGTGAGCATTAGAGTTGACTCTGCCAGCCACTCAATCTGCCACAAGGCAACATGGAAACGAAGGTGGTGTGTGTTTCTCCCATCCCCATCAGCTGGAGTTTGGAGAGCTGGCCCTGAGGTCATGAGTGCAGATGGCCTGGCCCTACTGCTGAGTGGTTTGCAGCAGCACTGAGGAGAGCAGGCCCCGAGCACACCTGGGCAACACAGTGGAGCTGGCACTATTGACATGAGTGCAGGCGAGTCATCTGGAGAGCATGGGAGAGCTCACCCTGTTTCTTGCTGGTTAAGGCACTGGGTGAACTATCCAGGGCAGGGCTAGAGAGTTGGCCCTGGTGATATGGGTAAGGGAGAGCTGGTGAGCGGAGCTGACCACTTAGCTACCATACACACCCAGATCCAGGGCTTTGATTGGCCCATCCCAGCATCTACCTCATTTATGAAGTGCCCAGGCACATCAAGACCAGTCTTGCTGATCCAAAGTTGCAGAACCCCCGTGACACAGGGTAACAATAGGAAGTCCAACAAGAGTCCTGGTGAGTGAGGGCCTGGTATTGATAAAATATCAGAAGCCAGAGGCCTTGAACCAGTCCAATGACTCATTGCAGTGAACATTTACAAGAAAAGATGTGTGAGACACACTGTGACACACTACGGCTTCCAGGATGCTGTCTATGCTTTGTTGGGTTTTTTGTTTGTTTATTTTATTTTCCTTTGGTGGGTAGGGGGAGGTTGTTAGGGCAGAGGGCACATAGACAGGGATGGAAGATGAGCGAGCTAGGGTGCATGCTGTGGAACTCACAAAGAACCAGTAAAAAGGGTTTGGAAAAGTTACAAGTAAGCCTTATTACACTTGACTTTTTATAGTTGTCAGCTATCAAGGGCTAAGGTGCGTCTAAGTCAAGAGGAAAGCATTTGCAAAGTATGTGCGAGGTCCTGAAGGCCCAGAATCTACAGCAAGTCTGAGCCCAGTCTACTGAGGGATGCTGTGAAATGAAAGGAAGGATGGCAGCAAGCGAGTGGAGAGCGGGAGAGCAGGAAAGGAGGGAAATTTAAAAGGCAGAGGCTAAAGCTGCGAGCGGGCGGGCGGCGGCAGCTTGGTGGAGGTGCAGCTCAGTGGGAGAGTGGTTCCTAGCACTTGGCTGATCCCCAGTGCTGCGGGAAAAGTCCAACAGAAGCACTGACGCAGATGGCTCTTGAAGATCGGAACCTGCCAGTGTTGGGGAGACAGGAGAGACTCAGAAGTCCCGGCCTGTGATGGGACTCTGGTAAAAGTGGTCATTCCCAGCCTACTGCACGGGGTGGTTTCTAAGGTCAAGTGAGAGTACTCACTACTATTGAGCTTTGGTCATAAAATCCCCTTGTAAAACAGGAGGTAAAGAGGACAGTGGCAGTACAGAGTGACTCAGGACGTCAGAGGCTTCTCTGCCTTTTACTTCTGTATGACTTATCTGTAGTCATCATAAAACTCTCACTGAGGCAGAAGGACCCATCAAGGCCTGCCAAGCACTTGACACAAGGAAATTTTAAATGGAGGCTAGACAGGCCTGATTCAAAGAAAACAGGGCAGGGCCAGGAATATAGCTCTGCAGTAAGTCCTTGCTCACACTGTACAGCTCTGCAGTGGAGTCCTTGCTCACACTGTACAGCTCTGCAGTGGAGTCCTTGCTCACACTGTACAGCTTTGCAGTGGAGTCTTTGCTCACTCTACAGTCTCAGTGCTCAGGCTGAGGCAGGGAATTAAAAGCTGAAAGACAAGGATTAATGATGACAGAGCAACAGTGAAACTATACATGCAAAGAAATTCAACTTCTCTAAAATTAGATAAATGCAAAGTATTTGTATACTACATTAGAGACATCTAATCTGATCCCCAGTTAACTGTGACCACTGAACACACACCACAGCTGACAACGGTCACCAGAAGACTGCCGTGCAGCACCTGAAGCAGTACGTATAAAAATGGCAAGTTCTTACATAGCAGCTGTTTTAGGAAACACAGTTCTTTCTTTGGTTTTAATTTTCCAGTCAGAATAGTGTTTTAATCTTATTACAAACTGGTGCTTGAACCCAGGGCCTCGCATGTGCTGGGCGCACACTCTGCCGCCGAGCTGCATCCATAGCTCTCTCTCTATATTTTTTATGTTTTTGAAAAAGAACCACTTTATATAGCCCAGGGCAATTTGGAAATCACAATTCTCCTGCTGCAGTATCACCAGTACTAAGGATTATGGATGTGAGGCACCATACTGGACAAAAGAACTTTTGTTTTTCTTTTTCTAGACAGGGTTTCTCTTTGTAGCCCTGGCTGTTCTGAAACTCCATAGACCAGGCTGTCTTTGAACTTAGAAATCCACCTGCCTCTGTCTCCAAAGTGCTGGAATTCAAGGGGTGTGCCACCAATGACTGGCTAAAAGGCATTCTTAAAGACCTTATAATGATAAATTGGTTCTTGGGTGGATACAACTGATAAAGTACAAATGACTAAAGCAGCACTGAACTACATAAATTAATTTTGCATAAGACTCTAGAAACCATCTCTGGGACTCACTGAGTACATAGCTCTGTATTTATGAGTTCTGCTTAGCATGTGTGAGGCTCTAAGGTCCACCGCTCCCCCACTGCTACAACACACACAAGACTCTTATACAAGTCTGTCAGTACTCAGCATGAAAGTGAACTGAGTGTGTAAGTAGATTAATTTAAATAGTATTTAGTACTTTAAATGCAGCCTTTTCTCACTTGGGCCAAGAAATCTCTTGTGCATGTTTGTCCAAAGATTTCTGTATTAAAATCAATACCAGGGGCTGGAGAGATGATGGCTCAGTGGTTAAGAGCACTGACTGCTCTTCTGAGTTCAAATCCCAGCAACCACATGGTGGCTCACAACCATCTGTAATGAGATCTGATGCCCTCTTCTGGTGTGTCTGAAGACAGCTACAGCATACTTACATATAATAAATAAATAAATAAATAAATAAATAAATAAATCTCTTAAAAAATCAATAACCAATCATACCTAGGAGAGGAAGGAATATCATACTTGAAAATCAAAACATTTTAGAGGCTGGAGAGATACAGTGGTTAGGAGCACTCGCCCTTCCAGAGTACCCAGGCTCAGTGGCCAGCAACTACACATCAGCTCGTAACAGTCTGTAAGGATTCCCAGGTTCATCTTTGGACCTCCCTGTACACCAGGCATTCATATTCATAGACAAAAACCTCATACACATAAAATTACAAACACAGTATCATAAGAGAACACTAGGAGAGGGCTGGGGATGCTGTTCTGTGGCTAAGAGAACACTAGGAGAGGGCTGGGGATGCTGTTCCGTGGCTAAGGACGCACCTCCAAGACCTGGGCTCAGCCTCTAGCAGCAGAGGGGAGGGAGAATAGGACACCTCTGCTGTCTTAACATATAAATCGTTACAGTCCTGTTTCAGCCACCACTCAACAGTCTCATTTCAGAACCATGCATGCAGCTTATAAACTAAGGATGTATTCTGAAACAGAAATCCTTGCCCCAGATTCTATGGAGTCACTGCCAGGGATGGTGCCTCACTCCTGGAGTCCTAACTCTTGGAAGGTGGAGGTAAGAAGACTGTCACAGAAGGCTAAGTGTGACCTCCACAGCGAGTTCGAGGCTGTACTGGCTCCAGGTCCTGACAACAGTCATACCTGGCAGGCAGAGTCACCTCTTCTCTCACTGCGTCCATATCTCTGAATGGACATGACATCATTTTATACACCTCACTGCACACTCGTAGCTATGTGCGAATACACCTAAGAGGCTCTTTACCTTAAAGGGAAATCAACCAACTAAATCTCTCTTTACAAACACGGCTCCTGAACGCCAGAGACGCCATGTTTCACTTGGTCAGTGATAAGCACACACCAACTGCCATGGTGCACAGCCTTCCACTGGATCTCACTGCCCATCAACAGTTCTGAAAGAGAGCTAGACACACTGAGGTTGGGTGACCATGCACGCCTAGGAATAATGCAAGGGCTTTGTGCATCGTGGCCCTTTAATTAGCTTACCTTATCGAAGGGGGGATAATAATAAGGCTGCTTCTTATTCTCTGGGAACTTAATATGCAAGGCAGTAGCATTCTCAGCATATGGGTTCGTCTGCACAGTCCCCATGGGATTCAGCATTTCTTCCAGCTCATCTAAAACATGCAAAGAATCTGGCTTTTTATTTGGATAATTAAGAAAATGTTTTTGGAACTGAACTTTAAAAAACAGAAGTCTGGAATTCATGAAAATGTGCTAAAGGTTGTGTCACCTAAGCAAGTTTAGTGAACTGTATCAGTAAGCCTTTAGGCACATGAGAAGGACTTCATTTCTCTTGATCATCAAGAGAACTCTAACTGGAGAACACACACTTTTACTGTTTTCTATCTCTGCTGAGAGCTCATCCACCAGTCAGAGTCAGGACACTCTAAGCGCTAAAGCCTGCTACAAAGAAGGCACTGATGCTTAGAAGGTTTCCTTTAACACCTACAAAATAAAATGTTTAAAACAAGAATACTCTCATTAAAATTGCACATATAATACATATTGTTAATATAGCATATAACTTATATAATTACATAATGTAATATATATACTATATATTATATTTAATATACATATGTATATACACACGAGAATCTCATACCTATAGCAAAATGCTCTTAAGTCAATTTGAGTATAAATAACTGGTAGGCATGGTGGCATACGCTTTTAATCCCAAAATTCTGGATGCAGAGGCAGATGAATCTCTGTGAGTTCAAGGCCAGCCTGACCAAAATAGTGAGTTTCAAGTCAGCCACATAGAGAGATCTTGTCTCAAAACAAAGCAAAACAACATAAAAGAATATATAACCAAGACAGTTTTTGGTTTTTTACTGAAATATGACGATAGTGAGTCAGAGAAACACTGACTGGTGCACCAGTAAGACACTAGCTGCTCGCCAGAACTAAGCACTGCCGTTAAGAATCTTAGCCAGTGTTGGTGGCACACACCTTTAATCCCAGCAGCCGGGTCTCTTGAGTTGGAAGCCAGCCTGGTCTACAGGGTTTTAGGACAGTCAGAGCTACCCAGAGAAACCCTGTATTGGAAATTTAAAAAGCCCAGAAAAAAAAACAAAAAAAAAACAAAAAAAAAAACCCAAATCTTACCAGGAAATGAAGACCAGCTATGCAATGTGACGTCTCCAGACCTCAGCTGTCCTTTGAAGTCAAAAACCATGGTATTTACCCACGCGACAGGATAATGCTGTTGAAAACAGCACTGCATAAATAAACCCAGAATGGACTCCAAGGAATCACAAAACCCGTGCCCCATGTTTCAATGTAAGTACTAGACATTTCTGATGTTCTAGGTAATTTCCAAAAATTTATGCAAATTGAAAACAATATATTAGCCATTTTAGTATCTTCATAACTTTAAAGAACAATTCGACAATCTAATTAATATACCACAATAAAACAGTATGCCCACAAACAGAAATATTTCTGCAACTGAGGGAGAGGTTCTAAATGATTAATATAAGATGGGTGGGTGTACAGTAGATCCTAGCATGGGAGGAGGCAATGCCTCTGTGTACTGCAGGAATTACTTACATTGTTAAGAGAGGGGCACTTTTCACATGTGGTGCCTCACACCTGCACGGCTCGGGCAGCCAAGGAGGAACAACTGCAGTGAGTTTGAGGCCCGCCTGGGCTACACAGCAGGCTATAAAGAACAGCCTGCTCTACAGAATGAGATGTTTGTTTGTTTTTCAAAAAGCAGGGCACATGGCCTTAAAATGTAGCACAGCCAAGTTGCACAGTGAAAGAGCCTGCCTCAAAAACAACACAAGCGGCACTCTGCAGCACAGCTCTGACGAAGGCACTCAAATGGCATGCCGACTTTTTTGGTTTTTTGGTTTTTTTGAAGGATTTAGAGTACTTGTCTAGCAAGCAGGATACTCTCAGTTGGATTCCCAACACTGCATAAAACTGGTGGAGTGGCTCACACCTGCACTGCTAGACCTTGCGAATGAAAGCCGAAGAATTAGGAGTTCAAGGTCATCCTCAGCTAAATAGCCTGCTAAGGCCAGCCTGGGTCACAATCTTTAAATATGCATAAGACAGACAAATAAATGTATGTGTGTTTACATATATATACATTTTTTGAAACCTTTGAGAATTTTATTATCAAGGTAAGAAAACCCAGAAAGGAACCATCCCTTCTATGATGTTTGAGACATTACAATTTATAATTTATAATTTATAATAAGAAGAATATATCGTAATAATCAGAGACTCCTGCTTAAGTTCCCAGATCTTCCTTCCCATCTTCAGGGCTGTTGTAGACCAGGCTGGTTTCAAACTCACTACAAAAGCAAGGATGACAAGACAGGAACATAGAGAGTTCAAGGCCATCCTTGGCCACAATCTATGGGCTAGTCTGGGCTATGAGAGACTCTATCTGATGTGGGGGAGGGCTGAGTGGGGGATGGGGGGCAGGGGGAGAGCATACGAGCAAACATGAGGAAGGAGAGTAAATCATTTGACTAGTAACATGCAATGGAGAGGCCAGGCCTGTGGGTCAGTGGTAACCCAGAGCACACAGGAGGCCCTGGCATTCCACAGCACTGGAAAAACAAATGAAACAAAACCACTGCTGGTTCTAAGACACCTCTGGTGGCACACACTTTTCCTCAGGAGAGAGGCAAGGAGACAGAGCTCTAGTGATTCTCAGGGCAGTCTGAACTGCACAGAAAGACCCTGTCTTTAAAACATGTAATACATGTGTGTGCACGCCTGCCTGCGTGCGTGTGTGTGTTGAGAAGGCCTGATTTTTCACATTAAAGACTCACATCACTATGCTTCTGTGTCTGAAAGTCACATCAGGTGTGCTGAGTGAAGTACAACCTATGAGCTTCCTAAAATTTAGAAAACAAAAATCTTAATTTTCAAATATACGCAGTACCTAGAATTCTGATTAAGGTACTGACCGGTATTTTAAAAATGTCTTTACTTTCCGTGTCCAGTGACTCATATGCACCATGCAGAGGCTAAGGCAGGGGTGTCACAGTGGCTTCAAGGCCAGCCTGAGCTACATGCAGGATGAGTTCTGGGCCACCCTATGGTTTTATGCATCTGTATCATGAAATCTCTTCAAATAGATTTGAGAAAAGAACATAAAATTGACACGAACTCGGAAACTCATTATCTTCTTGAAATTAGTTCTTAGAGTTCAAGTCACACGAAATGATTTAACTTGTTAGTCAATTATCCCAGAGCCTTAAAATTTCCCATTATATAAATAATTTTCTGGTTATTATTTTATTACCACTTTCCCGGCTTTCCTGATGGTTTGATACTTAGAGGGATTAATAGTTTTTGTTGATTTCTTCGTTTTTACTTTATCCAAAACTGCATAAACAGCAAAACATAATCGAGCCATTCTTGGTAAGTCGCAAATATTAATATCAAATTCCAGTTGTTCATTCCAAATATGGTCGTTCTTTCCTGATATCTCTGAGCTTACGACAGTTTTACACAGGAGCTCGGTTCCGTGAAAAAGCCCAGCTCGGACATGAACCTGTGATGGGGGAAGAGAACCATCTTGAGTATTGCATCCTGAGGAACCCACTCAAGGACAATGAGGACACGGCAGAGCCATGCAACAACAACAGTTGGGATAGTCACCTACAGACATCAGAGAGCACTCAATACACAATGCTGAGGTAATCTGCCTTTCCCTTAGTAAGTGGAGCAGCTACAGCAGCCAATACTGGTCAAAACACCAGTGTTCTCCATGGAGGAATGGAACTAGAGAAAAGGGTTAAGGCTAGCCTCAGCTACACAGCAACTTTGAGACCAGGATGGACAATGTGAGACTATCTCAGAAAACCTATCCAAACAAAAGAAAGAATAACTTATGAGTGGGTTATCATCTGCTATCAGGCATCTAAAGACATTCTACCTTATGTACAATCACGCCGAGTATCTAAAGACATTCTACATTATGTACAATCACGCCGAGTATCTAAAGACATTCTACCTTATGTACAATCACGCCGAGTATCTAAAGACATTCTACATTATGTACAATCACGCCGAGTATCTAAAGACATTCTACCTTATGTACAATCACGCCGAGTATCTAAAGACATTCTACCTTATGTACAATCACGCCGAGTATCTAAAGACATTCTACATTATGTACAATCACGCCGAGTATCTAAAGACATTCTACCTTATGTACAATCACGCCGAGTATCTAAAGACATTCTACCTTATGTACAATCACGCCGAGTATCTAAAGACATTCTACATTATGTACAATCACGCCGAGTATCTAAAGACATTCTACCTTATGTACAATCACGCCGAGTATCTAAAGACATTCTACCTTATGTACAATCACGCCGAGTATCTAAAGACATTCTACATTATGTACAAATACGCCGAGTATCTAAAGACATTCTACCTTATGTACAATCACGCCGAGTATCTAAAGACATTCTACCTTATGTACAATCACGCCGAGTATCTAAAGACATTCTACATTATGTACAATCACGCCGAGTATCTAAAGACATTCTACCTTATGTACAAATACGCCGAGTATCTAAAGACATTCTACCTTACGTACACTCACGCCGAGGATCACACACAGGACAATGCAGAGCAAATGAGAAATGTCTAGTAAGATTTACTAGTGCCAGGGATGTAGCTTAGGTGACAGACTACTTGCCTAGCATGCACAGAGCCTCCAGTTTGATTGTCAGCACTGTGTATAAATTAAAATGAACATCTCTGTTTACCCTTTGCTCCTGTATCTTTAGTAGCACCCTGACACGGCATACAAGAACTACTTGCCAGCACAAGAAATGCCACAAGAAATGAAAATGAATTAACTTCATCCAGTCCCTTGTAAAAAGATGTGTGTGCATGCATGTGTGCTCACGTGTGTGCAGCGAGAGGAAGAGGCCTACACTGGGAAGTTTCCTCTTCCTCTTTCACTGTCCATTGTACTTTTAAAGATGAGTTCTCTGGGTAAGCTAGACCTTATTAATTCAGCTTGACTGGCCAGTAGCTCCAGGGATGCACCTCGGAAGAGTGATGCGCTCTCCTCTGAGGAGCCTCTACTCAGTATCTGGGCACTTCTGACTTTCTCTCTCCCAACATTCATGATGAAACTCAAATCCTTAATAAAATCTCCCTGCACTCGGGTGGTGGGGCCAGGTAGGTCTCTGGAGGCCAGCTTGGTATATAAAGTTCCAGGACAGCCAGGACTACAGAAAAACCCTGTCTCAAAAAAAACAAAAAACAAACAACAAAAACAAAAACCAAAAAAACCACAAAGCCGGGCAGTAGTGGCACACGCCTTTAATCCCAGCACTCGGGAGGCAGAGGCAGGTGGATTTCTGAGTTCGAGGCCAGCTTGGTCTATAGAGTGAATTCCAGGACAGCCACGGCTACACAGAGAAACTTTGTCTGGAAAAAAACTAAAAAAACTAAAAAAACAAACAAACAAAAAAACCAAAAAAACCTAAACCAAACCAAAACAAAACTTAAAAAAAAAAATCAAAAAATAGTGAGGAGCAAAAGTAGAAATAAAAACAGCTCTATATGGTGGAGAAGCAGCAGCGGCCAGCAGACCTGCTTAGTGCAGCAAGGCCTCCCAGGAGGAGCCCTGCATGGACACAACGCCCAACAGATAGGTATCAAGCGGGGCAGCACCACAGACTTGAAGACAAGTTCATAGCCCTGTCTATGTAATATGACACATGTTTACTCATTAAATAATCATATATGGGATTTAATTCTTTTTGACAGAGATTGAAGGTATAGCATTTAGTGTAAAGATTATCCTTGTATGATTCCAATGTTGGCTTCTCTGCCCTCATTTCACTTAGGACACCGGCATTGAAATGCTTATGTCAGGAACCTCCTGTCTCAAGTTTGTGTAAGCAGCACTTACCATTTATTCTTGGCCTTGTCAATAAAAAATACAATAAAAAAATCAGCCAATGACTGAGCAAAAGAGAGAATCGAGTGGAACTTCCATCAGCCGGGGAGGGGAAAGAGAGGAGAAAGGTAGATTCAGCCACAAGGAGGGAGAGGGGAGACATCATGGAAATACACCTGAAGCCCAGAAAGCCAGACCAATACTAAAATGCAAGTATCTCGAGGATTTTGCCTGGGAGGTAGCCCAATTAGCCTAGAGGATTAAAATAAATCAATGACTGCCCAGTATTGTGCAGTAAAGCTTCATTAAATAAATCTTGGTCTCTCTGTGTAATTACTGGGGTACTAGCTAAGATAAAGTATTAATTTACTGATTACATTTATAGTAATATTATTTGCTACAGTAGGTTGTCACATATTCCAGGCTGACCATTCAAATGCTGGTCCACCTTGCTCCAACTCCCCAGGCCTCTGCCATGGCTCCTCTGTTCCTTCCCATGAGAAACTCTCTCAGCATCACAAGCTTATCGGCAGGCAGGTCTCCAAACGCAACAAGCCTTCCTTCCATAATCATTGATCTTTTCTACCACACTAAGGATAGCATCAGCATCCATTTAGACACCTTTCACTTTCAATCCACCAAAAATTTATTAGAATGTATCTACAGTAGAATCTTAAATGAAGAATGGAATAACTCAATTACTGTTAAAAGCATATTTGCGCTGTGACCATGTTCTGGAAAAAACATGAATAAAAGTAATTTATAGTTGGATGCCAGGAATATTGGTGACTGTCAACCCCTAAATGACCTTTGATTTTACTTTCGCTATCTTTTAAATATTTCTAAATTAATATTCTAGGAAGCATTTAAAATGGTTAAAGACTTTTAAAACTGAAAACCTTATTTAGGACCAGTGTAATGAATAGTTCAGCAAAGGTAAAGGTGCGCTGATACCATTCCTGACCCCTAAGGCCCATCAGTGGAAGGAGAAAGTCCCATAAGTTGTCTTCTGAAATACAAACATATATGTGCAAACATACAATGGATAGACAGACGGACAGATGGACTGATGGAAGGACAGAAGGATAGATGGATGGATATTTTTAGAGGTAGTTTTTTTTCCTAAGGAACATGTTTGACTTCTGGTCTGCACCTGTGTGCACATACACAAACAAGTGCACATGTACACACACACCCATACACATACATGTACAGACACACAGAGAAAAGCAGACAGACAGACACATGTACAGAATGCAATAAATGAGGTTGAAGGTACAGTCTCTGTACTTGGATGCAAACAACAGAATCAAGAGATGGAAGAATTGAGCCCCAGTCTACTCACCTCAGGAAAACATCTGGAGCTAGACAGAGAGCAGTTAAGAGGACATCTGTTCTTACAGAAGACAGAGTCAAGTTCAGTTCCCAGCACCCATGGTCCTGGAACTCCAGCTCCAATGACCTGACACGTTCTCCTGGCCTCCACAGGCAGCTGCACTCATGTGCATACACCACACACAGTGAATTAAACATAAAATAAATCTGCCAGGTATAATGGCATATATCTTTAATCCCAGAACTTGGTGGGTAGAGGGAGGTAGATCTTTGTGAGTTCAAGGCTAGCCTACCCTACATAGCAAGTTCCAGGCCAACCACAGCTACACAGTGAGATCCTGTGCCAATAAATAAACCAATCTTTAAGAAGACTGTTCCTAAGCCGGGCAGTGGTGGCATATGGTAGATAAATCTACCTTTAATTCCAGCACTTGGGAGGCAGAGGCAGGTGGATTTCTGAGTTCGAGGCCAGCCTGGTCTACAGAGTGAGTTCCAGGACAACCAGAGCTACAGAGAAACCCTGTCTAAAAACAAAACAAAACAAAAAAGAAAAAGAAAAGAAGACTGGTCCATCTTTTTGGAGTTGGGGTGACAGAAAACATGAGGGAGGAAGCTAACAAGCTGTCTAGCTTCTGAATTCCTTGGCTCCAAAATTCCTGGCACTACCTGCTTTCTCTGTCCTGGAAGTCTAGTCACATTTTGATTTTGTCTTCTCCTACATCCTAGTACCTACAAATCACTAATTCTCCCATCTCATGTTTTTATATCTTATTTACTCTGTGTGTGCACAAATGTATGTGTGGGAGCATGCATACAGAATCAGTGGACGCTGACTCTCCTCTCTCATGTGAGTCACAAAGATGGAACTCAGGGAGCCAGGCTTGATAGCAAGTGTGTCGGCCTCATGCCCACCACAGCCTTTAGCCACCTGCTGTGACAGCTCACTCCAACACTTCCTAGGGGAGACTGCAACTTCATGACCTGTTTCCCAGCTAACACATATTTCAGCAGATATTTGCCTCACTTCACCAGAACTCCCCAAGCACCTATCTCCCCTCCTCTCACACTCTGAGACCAATCTAATTACTGTTTGCTCAGTCTAGGGCTGACGGAGCAGTGTCAAGTGAGAAGCTATTAATTAAGCACTGGGGGGGCCACTCTTTATCTCGCCCTCACTCATCAATACTACAGGCCTTTTACTCTCATAAGATGAGCCAGAGTCACAGTCAGTAAGTTACAAATGTTTCCAAAGCCTGTTAAACTATCTTTCTTAGAGAGGTTTTCTGTTACTTGATGGTATCTTGACATGACAGGATACCTTCTGTAATCAATTCAATTTAGAAGTTGTAGCATATTAGATCAATGAGACAGTATCTCATTATTAGTTGAGGTATTTTTTAAAATATTACAATCAAATTTATGTACCTAATATAAAAATCAGGTTTTGATCCTTAACAAGCAGAGACACAGCATTGTTAATAAAAGAATAAAGTCATTTGGGAGTGGTACACTGCAATGGGATAGCAGAGCTTGAAATCTGAAAATCAGATGTTTTCATGGCTCCTGAAGACAGCACACGTACATCTCCATAAAGGCATAAAGAGTGGGTACCATGGACCATCTGCTCACTGTAACCCCTAGTTAGGAACTCTGTGCCCAAGGAGGACTTTAAATCTACCCTGAACTCACAAAACTTTTATTTCCTTAATTACTCCCTTTTTAAAATAGATTTTTTGGGGGGCTGGTGAGATGGCTCAGACTGCTCTTCCGAAGATCCTGAGTTCAAATCCCAGTAACCAAATGGTGGCTCACAACCATCCGAAATAAGATCTAATGTCCTCTTCTGGTGTGTCTGAAGACAGCTGCAGTGTACTTATATATAATAATAAATAAATAAATCTCTGGGCTGGAGCAAGCAGGGACTGAGTGAGTGGGCCAACCCGAGTGAGCAGAGGTCCTAAATATTCAATTCCCAACAACCACATGAAGGCTCACAATCATCTATACAACTACATACATACATAAAATAAATAAATAAATCTTTTAAAAAATAGATTTTTCATATTTATTCATTTTACTTAATGCTTAGGTTAGGAGTATTTTGCCTGCATATATGTGAGGTGTCAGATCACTGGAATTGGAGCTAAAGATGGTGTCATCTACCATGTGAGTGCTGGGAACAGAACTCCGGTCCTTTATAAGAGCAGCCAGTGCCTTTAACCACCGAGCTACGTCTCCAGACCTCTTTATATTTTCTTTGAACTCCTGAGCTTCCTGCCTCCTTCCAAGTGCTGAGACCACAGTCATGCTCTACTCCACCCTGCAGAGCAGAGTGTCTTCCGCCTAATCCTACCGTAAGCCCAGCACAGACAGACAGACAGACAGACAGACAGACAGACACACACACACACACACACACACAGTTTTCAAAGGACACATGATATATTTGTTTGGAAAATTCAAATAAAATAAAACTACCACACAGCCGAGAGGCTTGCCTGGATCAGGCTGGGGTCTCCAAGAATGATTCCATTCCACTGCACTGCCAACCACACTAAATCTACCAAGGGAAAGACATGGCTTTACACATTACACTAATACACTAATTCACTTAGCATATCACCCAGCGTATCTGCTTCATAATGACTCACTAAACATACTTGTTTTCAACTGACAGTATCATCAACTGCTAGCTCATAAAAGACTGCGTTTATTTTATGACATTATGAATATCATAACTAAGTTTTCCCTTTGTTTGTTGGCCCATCAAGCAGTTAATCACATGCACACATGCATATCTACGTTTTCTTTAGAGACAGTGTCTCATGCAGCTCAGCCTGGCCGTGATGTTCTGCACAGAAGCATGACCGTGTGATCTTCTTCTTTTTTTTTGTTTTTTGAGACAGGGTTTCTCTGTGTAGCCCTGGCTGTCCTGCAACTCACTTTGTAGACCAAGCTGTCCTCGAACTCAGAAATCCGCCTGCCTCTGCCTCCCAAGTGCTGGGATTAAAGGCGTGACCACCACGCCCGACTCCGTATGATCTTCTTGTCCCCATGAGGTGAGAGGATTACATGTGCGCTCCATCATACCTGGTTATGCAGGGCTGGGGGTTGAACCCACCTTTGTGCATGGCAGGAAAGCTCTCTACCAACTGAGCTAAATCCCCACACCTACCAAAACTTTTGTTATTTGTAAACTGAATATTCTCATTATGTTTTAAAAAGTCAAAACATGAGAGTCCCACAAACTATTTCTGAAATGTGACTAGATAAATCACTAGTAAGGCACATGGAAGACAAGAATCGGTCACGTGGGGATTTATTATAGACATGGTATTTCTTACTCCTGTGTCCTTAAAATGTTATGTACTTGTTAGCTTCTATGCACGGAACTTAATTCAGAAATAGAATCCACTCAGTAAATGATGACTTTAACAATGAACGTTTTCCAAGGTTCTGTTGATGAAAGAGAGCCTGAGCTCTACAACCACACATGCTCTGTGATCTGCACGGTCACTACGAAATTAAAACAAGCACCCACCATATATGTGCTAAATAAATATTAATTAACAATAGCTTAAAAACAAAACAAGACAGAATGCCTATAATCTCAACACTCAGGACGCAGATGCAGGAGGGTCTCTGTGAATTTAGCCTGGTCTGCAGGGCAAATTCTACACCAACAAACTTCTGCATCCCCTGTACAGAGAGAGAGACACTGACTATAGCCTTAGGCCACAAGCCTTCTCCCCACTTCAGTGCAGCATTCAAGTTTCAGGTCTCAAAACTTCTGATCAATTGGAAATGAACTGAGGGGTCCCACAACCCTGCCTCCAAATCCAGTAATTCAGTGTAATGGGCCATGAACTACAGGAAGCAAAACCACTGGTTTATTTTAGTAGCTATTAAAAAGGACAGGGATGAACAGCTGATGATGTAGTGACCAACCCAGAGTCCATGTGAACTACGAGCTAAGAATTTTTGTTGTTTTTAAATTAAATTTAATTTTATATGTGTAGATGTTTTGCCTGCACATAAGTCTGTGTGTCCCTGGAATTAGAGTCACAAGTGGTTATTAGCTGCTATCTAGGTGTTGGAAATTGAACCCTGGCACTCTGGAACAGCAGGCAGTTTTCTTTCTTTTTTTTTTTAAGATTTATTTATTTATTTATTCATTTATTTATTTATTATATGTGTGTACACTGTAGCTGTCTTCAGACACTCCAGAAGAGGGCATCAGATTTTTGTTACAGGTGATTGTGAGCCACCATGTGGTTGCTGGGATTTGAACCCAAGACCTTTGGAAGAGCAGTTTGTGGGTGCTCTTAACCACTGAGCCATCGCACCAGCCCACAGGCAGTTTTCTTAACCACTGAGCCATCTCTCCAGCTACTATAGTTTTGTTTTTGAATTCATATGCATGAGTGTATTTCCTTGTATGTATGTAAGCACACTGTATGAATGTCAGGTGTTTGCAGAGGCCAAAAGACGGCACCAGACCCCCTGGAATGCAGTTAAGACAGTCATGAACTGCCATGTGGGGTCTGGGAACCAAAGCTGGGTCCTGTAAAAGAGCAGGTAGTCTCTTAACTGCTGCACCAACTCCACACCTACCTTGTTAGAGAAATTTGATTAAGAGTTCAAAGTAGGCATGAATAATTAATCACTGGCCACTGATCATTACGCTGGTCTCTAGTCTCTTGCCTCATCTTGTGGTCACCAGGTGAGACCAGGATTTAGCCCCCATTAGTGGTTCCTCTGATAACCAGCCCTTATCCTACAGCTATGTAGGGTTAGGGGTTTTTAAGCTACCGGTAAACTCATTAATTTAAAAACAAAATCAACAGAACAAGATGAAACTCTTCAACCACTACACAGACACGAAGAGTTTTGGAATTTCTCTCAGAACTAGGGACTGGGTCAATTTGTATACTAAAAGATCTTCCAGTCAGATACAGTGATGCTCTCATGATTCCAGCACTTGACATGTGACAGAGGGAAGAGAGAGAGTTCAAAGCCAGCCTGAGCTACATGATGTCCTACCCTCACACTGCCCAACTTGCTCACCATAATTAGGATTCTCCTGTTGTTCAGGAAATGACATGGGCTTTGCAAGCTCAGTGCCAGAGATCACATATTAATTTGTTACATCACAATCTGTCAAGGGAAGCTTTGTTCTGACTTAGAGAGGAAAACTACCCAGGCATGTGGTGGTGTTGATGATGGGTACATTAAATGTGCAAACTCACCACACAAAGTATTTAGTGTCCCAAACAATAAAGAAGGAAGACAAACGGATAGAGCTTATCTTTCTACTTACACATATTTTAATTGATTAGGATTGCCACATCACAAGGCTAGGAGGTATTGTGATGAATGCCTACATGTAATGCAGAATACGCCTGTGTCAGGTTAGGGTAGCACAGCCAGCCTCTGGAATCTGTGCGCTGAGACCCTTTGCCAATATGAAAGGGTTTCCCGTGATTACTTCTTCAGGTAGCATGTGTTTCTGAATTGTACCCTTCTCTTTCCTTCCTGAGACCCAGACTATGATCCTGTCAGACCTCCTGGAACTGCCTCACTCGTGGGTCCTTGAAACCCACAGCACTCTGCACATCACTCTTGGTTCTCCTCTTTAAGTTCACTAACATTTCCTTCTTGACACCATTCTGCAACCAAATTAGTTAATTTATATATAATAGACTGTAATCTTTAGGTTTGGGATTTTTGGCTTGTTTCCAATATCCCAGGGTAGTCTAGAATTCAACTTACTATATGCATTAGAAGATGACCTTCAATTCTCGATTTATCTGCCTCTACCCCCCAAGTGCTAGGATTATAGACAAGAGCCACCATGCCTCTTAGCTTCTGGATTCCAGTTTTTGTTTGTTTTGGAGAGATGTTAGGCTATATAGCCCAGGCTGGCCTGGATATCATCCTGCCTCATCTCTCAAGTAATATAAGTGTGTCATCATACAGGTTTAGCTTTGGTTTCTCAGCTGAGTCTTTCTTCCTTTACATATTCTGTCTCTGTGACACCTGCATCACGTCAGCATTCCATTTGATGACTGTCACTGTCCATACAACCTGGAGTTTTCTTAGTTTTTTGTACGCCAACTGCTTCTGAATTGTACCTCAGACAGTCTATTAGTAATGAAATACTGGATTGGGTGCACACCCAATGCGGAGCCCTGCCTTTTTATCTGAGGTACCTCAATGAGCCTTCTCAGTCAGTTACAGCTCCAGTACCTTCAGTGCTTGTGTAGGGCTACTGTGCATGTGCACATAGCAACCAGTCTGAGAATGAAGGCAGAGGTCCTCACATGCACAGTCAAGGAATAAGATGAACAGCATATGAAAGTTAACTGTACTTTCCAAACTCTGCTTATTCTGTAATCTTACAAGTAATTTACTGTAACTCCAAGATCTTTCTCATCCAACCAGAAAGTTGGGGTTTTATACATGTGTACTTTGTGTAAGCTACACTAAGCATTTTCTGTTCACAAGAAGCAGGGAGAAAGGGGTGTAATGATGTCCCATACTCTTGGGATTACAACACCTCTAATGGAAAGAAAACTAGCTTTAGATTTAGGATTCAGCCCATCCTGAAAGCTAACCCAGATACTGCTGCCACTGCTGCCTAGTTAGACACTAAAGTAAATGAGAAGAAACTAACAGAGCTGGCCAATGGCTCAGGGGGTAAAGCGCTTCCCACAGAGGAAGGAGAGAACCTACCAATTTCCCAGTTATCCTGACCTCCACACAAACACCAAGTGACTACACTCAAATACGCAAAATAGATAAAAGAAAAAAATTAATTTAATAGAGAAAAATAACAAGGAGACTGAAGCTAAGGTCTTTCCAACTAGGGTAGCTCCTGGCTTCTCTCTAAGCTTCAACTGCCTAATGTGATCTTCTGTACCATGAGCAAGTGAACTAAGGCATGTGCTGATTTCATGGCAGCACATGCCTACATAAGACATACATGTCTGGCAACATGTGTACATAAGACACACATATGTGTGGCAGCATATGCCTATAACCCCAGCATTTGGGAGACAGGAGGATCAAAAGTCTGAGGTCATCCTTGGCTGTGAGTGAGGTTGAAATGAGCCTGGACCACATGAGACACTATCACAAAAAACAAACAAAGCTATGTACACACAAAAGATGAAAAAACACAGAACTGGGCCACGACTGAGCAGGAAGCTGGAGCACAGAGTGCAGTGAATCATCCCGGAGCAGCTCGAGAGGACTGCACTCTGGGGATTACATGTGCTACTCCAAAGAACTGACGTCACAGAAGGACACTCTCTTCATTGAGCCTGGCCTAGCTGGTGATTCTTTAAAGGGATTCTACAGCTCAAACGACTCCTCAGGCTGAGAGGACGCACTGCTTTTCCAGAAGGCCAGCCTTGGTTCCTAGCACCTGAAAAGGGCGGCGCATAACCACCTCTTCAGGTCTCCTTGGGCACCTACATACATACCAGGGCTTACACATACTCGCATGAGCATGTGACATTTGCTCGCTCACTCGCGTGCACACACATGCGTGCACAAACACACACACACACAAATAAGTGGTGGCTATATTCTGGTCTACAAAGTGAGTTCCAGAACAGCCAAAGCTGATGAGACAGAGTGAAACCCTGTCTCAAAGCCAAACAAACAAAAATAGGAAAGTTTGGGGGAGCATCCTGTAGATCAGTAGGTACTTCGCCGAAAGATAAAAATTACCAAAATGGGCACAAAAAAAATATACAAAATTTTACTACTTACATAGCCTGAAGAAACTTAGAAAATTTAAAATTTCTAAATTAACTTGTGACAATATGTATATGTGTGTGTATGCATGTACATAAACAAATGTTTTAAATTTTCGTATTACATGTGTTTCTTTATGCATTTACTTTGTACGTATGCATGCATTCGTGCAGGCCAGAGGGAAGCCTACAGGAGTCAGTTCTCTCCTGCCCACACATACATGGGCTCTGGGAGTCAAGCTCAAGTCGAGTGGCAAAGGCAGTCATCTGCTGAGACATCTAGCCCACCCCTTTTATTTGTTGTTAAGTGTTAAAGATGAAATTTTGTTAATTATGTGTTTGTCTCATGAGCGTGTTGAGTGTGGGAAGCTATGGAGAACAAAGGTGTCAGATCCCCTAGGAGCCAGAGTTACAGGCCAATGTGAACACAGCCGCTCAGTGTTGCTGCTGGGAATGGAACTCTCTAGCCCAGTCCAGTTTTCTTTTCTTTCTTTGGTTTGCCTAGAACTTGCTATGAGACCAGGCTGGCCTCCAACTCATACAGATCCTCCTGCCTCTGTCTACCAAGTGCTGGGATTAAGGAAATATAACAGCAAACCAAGACTTTTTTCCCTTTTCCCTTCTTTTCCCTTCTTTTCCCTTCTTTTCCCTTCTTTTCCCTTCTTTTCCCTTTCCTTTCCTTTCCTTTCCTTTCCTTTCCTTGACAAGTTTTCTCTGTGTAGCCCTGGCTATCTGAGAAACTCAATCAAGACCAAACTGGTCTCAATGCACAGAGATCTGCCTGCCTTTGCCTTCCCAGTGCTGGGATTAAAGGCGTGTGCTACCACCACCCTTCCCACAAAGAAAAATCAAGGATGAGATAGTCTGAAGTAAATTCTCTCAAACATTTAAGCAAGAAAAATTACCACACATTACTTTATTGAGAAAACAGACAAGGTAGGTGGGATGGAAAGATGGGTCCGTGGGTAAGAGCACTTGCTGCAGTTCCAAAGGACTTGAATTACATCATCAGCACCCAAGCAGGGTGGCTCACCATGGCCTGTAACTCCAGCTCCAAGGGGTTCAATACCTCTGGTCTCTTAGAGAGCTGGGACACATGTGACATCATACATACATATATTTAAATTTTTTTTTAAAAATTTATGGCTATGATGGTGTATGCCTTTAATCCCAATACTCAAGAGGCAACGGGAAGAGAATCTCTAAGTTTGAAGCCAACTAGGTCAACAGATGGATGGAGTTCTAGTACAGCCAGAGCTCACAGAGAAACCCTAACTTAAAAAAACAAAAACAAGCAAACAAAACAACAAAATTAAAGAAAAGAAAATAGACAAGGAAGAATTCTCCCTCCACTTTATGCATCTGACCATTGTCGACCCATGTACAAAGCAATTCCTACTCACCCACCCATCTGTCCACTTATCCTCGTACCTGCACACGCCAGGCAGGTCATTCCATTGAACTCCAGCCCAGCCCTTTTCACACCATCTGGGCCAACACTATCCTGATACAAATGAGAGGCACTGCACGTCAGAAAGTAAGTCAGTCAGGTAATACATGCTTCTAATTAATGGTGAGGCTGTAAGAGGTGGGAAGACTTCTGCAAGTTCCTGTGTTACAGTGTAAGACTCCTGCCTGGCCCAGCCTCCAAAAGAAAAAATGTTGTCCAGTAGTTTTCATGAGCAAAAATGAAAACCTACAGACTAACTATTAAGTCTTGTAACTTGTAAAGACATGTTCTTCTCATGCCATACGACTGGGACTGAAACGCTGACTCTCTGGGGTCTTTAGCCAGACTTCAGACACGATCGTGTTCATGAGTCGTGAACATTGTGGGGTTCTCAGCCTTTCTGACTTGGACAAGAACTAAACCACTGGCTCCCTTGTGTCTTCAGCTTGTCAACTTTGCAGATCCTGACGTGCCATTGTATACTTCCAAAACCATTCAAGACAGATCTTCCTAGTAAGTCGCCAAATACATCTGTGTGTTCTGATGTATCTATGATACATGTCAATAGTCACATGCAAGCATGCACGGTGATCCTCTCTTAGCCGTTGTTACAGGAAACCCTCGGGCATTCACACACCTGCCTCTTCTGTTTGTAATGCACATCTCAGCCAAGGGAGTCAGAAAAGAAAAGGCTGGGAAAGATGCAAAGTGTTGCTCTTTTGTTTTTTACTTTTTATTAACACGGGCTAGAGCACCTAACCTTTCTAGCAATCTGCATCTGCAGGAAATATGTCATTGCTTCTCTTTAACTTATTCTATGATATCATGAGATGGGAGGACAAGAGAATCAGACAGACAGGGGGGTGGGGTAGGTGGGGAAACACATATTAAGTAGCATGTCATTTCTTCTCTCCACAACCAATCTCCAGCTGATGGAAAACAACAAAGCTGTGAACCTAAGATGCTAAGGACTCATTCTTCCACTAACAAAGAAGTGGTGGATAATGTGCTGCAGAAAAATAAAACACATACTGAACGCTTGATTAATCTTCTGGAAGAAGAAACTGAATGAAAGAAAAGAGCTGTCACTATTAAATAATAAGAAAGAACCACAAAAGCAGCAAAGAACTGGGCCAGCAAGATGGCTCAGCGGGCAGTGGTGTCTGCGGCTAAGCACAATGACCTCTGGGATCCACGGTGGAAGGAGAAAAGCAATGTGTGACCAAGTCACCCTCTGACTTCACACACATGCCATGGTGCAGGTGTGTGTGCACTGACACACATGATCGGTAAATAAAGTGTAGTAAAGTTTTAAAGAAATAACGACCTGCTCAGCAATGGGGGCTTGCTCACTGTATGCAAGGCCCAGGATCAACCCCCAACAGAGGCAGAAAACAACCAATACCAAAATCAAGAACTGATAAAAGTTTTGGAAGTCACACAGTAGCCTCAGAGGGGAGGAGCAAGGATACAGCCCCACCTGTACATACATACATTCTGTATCTGTAAGGAAACTCCTGAAGGACCTGACTATACAAACTCTGTCCACATGTCCTTCCAGAGTGCCTTAAATTCTTGGTCCTCCTGTAAGGGCTGGGATTATAGGCCCACAACACCACATTCTACCACTATGTTTGGTTTCTGCTTTTAAGAATGAAACCCTTTAAGGAACTCTACTGACTATTTGCTAATCCACAGGAATGTCTAAGATGTACTTAAAGATGAATAAAATAAATTATTCATTAGCAACACTCAAGAGACAAAGCAAACACACCCCACTCTTGCTGCCTATCCTGTGTGGGTTTTGCATCAGCTTAAACACAAAGGACAGTGACAAGGCTTGAGTTAAACTTCCTCCTGATGGCAAGAAGGTGACAAGGGAAGATGAACATCTTCTCTCTCCATCCTTACAATGCTGTGTTGTAAGTCATGAGACACTTTTTTACAAAAGTTTTTGTTTCTGTGCATGTGGGTGGTTATGTGTGTATGCACATATGTACATGTGTGAACTCACACATGCTCATGTATGTGCCTATGTGAATTCAAGCACACCATGAATACACAGGAGTCCACAGAAGTCAGAGAGTGTATTGGGTAATCTAGAACTAGAGTTACAGGTGGTTGTTAGCTGCTGAATCTGGGTCCTCTGACACTGAGCCATCTCTCTTATCCTGTGACATACTTTTTAAATTGGAGAAACAATCAAAGCAGGGTATGGTGGCCTATGCCTATAATCCCAGTGCCTGGCAGGTAGGAGGCCGAAGAATAGTAGGAGTCCAAGCAAGGTTATCTTTTTTGCAAGAATAAGTTTTAGGCCAACCTGACCTACATGAGAGCCTGTCTCAAAAAAATAGGGGGTGGGGGTGGGGGGAAGAAAAGCAGACTCTAGGAGGACAGCCAGGATTACACGCAAAAACTGTCTTTAAAAAGAGGAAGAAAAGCTGGGCAGTGGTGGCACATAATTTTAATCCCAGCATTTGGGAGGCAGAGGCAGGCAGATTTCTGAGTTCAAGGCCAGCCTGGTCTACAGAGTTACTTCCAGGACAGCCAGGGCTATACAGAGAAACCCTGTCTCAAAAAACAAAAAACAAAACAAAACAAAAAAGCAAAACAGATCCAATGCTCAATAGTTTTACAACAAGCTGCCAGACTCTTACAAATGATATCATAGAGTTCATGAATTATACAAATAAGTACTCAAGATCATTCAACTCTTACAAAAGTACTCACTTTCACAGTTTCTTCTGTATTAAGCTTATTTCCTTTTACCAAGATAATTTGGAAAGGGTTGTTGTTGTCCCAGATATGCTGCAAAAGAACAAAATAAACACAGAGACGTTCAGTGGAAGGCGTGACAAAGACATGACAGCTGGGGGGCTACGCATGCCACCCTGACCAAAACTACAGTCATCTGAGGAAGAAACCTCAGTCAGGAAAATGTTTCCATAGGATCTGGCTGTAGGCAAGCCTGTGGTGCTTTTTCTAGATTGCTGTAGAAAGGTCCAGGCCATTGTAGGTAGTGCTGCCCCTGGGCTGGTGGCCATGGATTCTACAGGAAGGCAGGCTGAGCAAGCCATGGGGAGTAAGAACCCCTTCATGGACAGCATCAGCTCCTGCCCGCAGGTTCCTACATAGTGTTGAGTTCCCCAGTGAACTATGACTCAGGATATGTAAGTGAAGTGAGGGAGAGGCAGGCAGAGGGCAGGGGGACGTGTTAGAACCCATCTGTAGTTCCAGAACACAGGAAACTGAGACAGGATGATTATGATTGCCTTGGGTCTAAACGAGTTCCATGCCGCCAGCCTGAACCTACAATGGAACACAGGTTTTAACTGCCATAGTCACCCCAAAACTGTCCTAAAAGGTTAAGCTGATAGAAATGAAATATGCTGGGCTGGAAAGCTGGCTCAGTGGTTAAGAGCACTGACTGCTCTTCCAGAGGTTCAATTCCCAGCAACCCATGATGGCTCACAACCACCTCTAATGAGATCTGATGCCCCCTTCTGGTGTCTGAAGACAGTGACAGTGTACTCATATACATAAAATAAATAAAAATCTTTTACAAAAAGAAAAAGAAAAGAAATGAGATACACTGCTGGGGATTTCTAAGCCTCAAGTTGGCAACCAGAGCACAAGCAAGACTGAGAAAAAGAAACAACATAGAAATAGACTGCCTATTCAGATATCTTGTGTTCTGTGTCTCAAGCTGATAAAGTATAATGTCTAACCTGATAGTATTTGGTGAGGGGGGCACTAAAAATACCATGCAGGAGAAGGCTATTTTTCAAGTAAATGGTGATGAGCTTTTGGCAAAGATGTTGATTTTCACAGAAGGAGAAGTGAGCAAAGGAAACAGGTCTGAGACTGAGCACACAACTGAAAATCACATGGTTTGGGGGTTACCAAAGGCCGACACAGGAAACTTACAGAAATAACTCGTGTTTTCTTTGGTGGTAAAGGGAGAGGAAGGTTGGATGAGTTTCGGTTGATGGCAGCCTCTATGGCAATCATTTCTTGTTCATACATTTTCTTGATCTTACAACATTCCACAAGGATGAAGTGGGGCAGGGTTCTATTCATCACACAATTCCGGATGTACTGTAGTAGCAAGAGAGGCGAGGGTAGAGATTTATAGGCATCATTTAAATCAACAAAGAAAATTAATATGAACAGCACTACATTACATGTACAGTATAGGTATATGTTACTCAACTTAGTATCAAGAATATAATCATTTAAAGTCACAACACAGGAAATCTGGAGAGGCAGCAGCCCCTGGATGCTCCAGGGAATCCTGCAACCACCTCTGGCCTCTGTAGGCACTACATATGCATGGTGCACATACGTTCACGAGGGCAAAACTCCCATACACATAATATAATAATAAATGTAAAAGTACTACAACACAGGAGTCGGTGAGCTGGCTCAGCAGGGAAAGGCACTAGTCACCATGTCACCAAGTCTGATGACTCATGTTCAGCCCTGACCTATGGTAGCAGGAGAGAAACTACTCCCAAAAGTTGTTCCCTGACCTCCATAAGCACACTCTGGTGCACACAACTACACACAGAACAAGTGAAAGCGTTATAAAGTCACAGCACAGCACAGCACAGCACGCTGATGCATCCTTGTGGTGTACTGCTAGGAAACTAAACCCAGGGGCCACAAGCTTGAGGTCAGCGTAAGGAAACAGTAGCTCAGCTCAGTATGAGCAAGAGGCCCTGTCTCTGAAGACTACGGACCAAGGATGGAATTCAGATCATTGCTCAGTATGAGCAAGAGGCCCTGTCTCTGAAGACTACGGACCAAGGATGGAATTCAGATCATTGCCTAGCAGGTGCAAGAGACCCTGTCCAATTGTTATCATCAAACAAGCCATCAACAGCAAAAACCCACATAAAACAGCCACTGTTAACTGAGTACCCAATTACCTAGGAATGGAGAGAGATACTTACATTGTGGTTATTCTTAATAATAGTCTTCAAGAGACCAAGTTCCATTTCACAGGTTGTGGCCATGAAAAGCAGAAGGGCTAACTTACACACCTCGTATCTCTTAGACCCAAATATGAATCTATATATAAATCTATATATCTGATGCCCAAGTTACATGCTGGCCAATCAGCCAGGAATGGCTTACGTGGTTCACTCCAGAGGATGCTTGACGTGGCCCTTTTGCAGCACAGGATTCTAGGCAAGCACTACCAGCAGTTTACCCAGGAAAGACCTTCCGGTCTTTCAGTCTAATGTTTTATTTTCATAAAACCAGGAGGCTCCACAAAAGATAAATTAAAAAACAAACAAAGATCCATTCCTACTTTTAAGATTACAAATATATATGTATAAATCTCATGAATTTCTGAAAATAAACTCCTTCTATAGATCCAACGCTTGATCCAGCTTGCTCTGTGCTAGCCTGATGGAGGATGTCTTGTACAAGACGACAGACCGGGAGGAGAAGAAGGGCCTCCAGGTTGCTCACCTCAAACTTTTGCTTTCTTCCTGCTCAGCCAGAGCTCAATTGCTCGCTACCCCAAAGCTGTGCACATAAGCTGTCCTATCCTAGGTCTCCTCCTGAACAAGAGGACACGCCACAACCTTAGCAGACAAGACAGTATAAAATTCTGTTACCTGTTAAATGCATCTCAACCTGTTTTCTCTTTGGACACTTGAAATAAGGGATCGAATAGCCTGGTCTGGTTGTTGACTCCAGACCTCTTGCCTCTGCCTCTCCACTGCTAGGAGCATGAACACACTGCTACACCTGGCTTCAAAACTTTCTTTTCATACAGACATCACTCAATATGTGGCCCCTCCACACTCCTGACAAGAGCTAACTCATGTGTGTAGCTCAATAGCTGGAGGCTGGAGCAGGATTATATCCCTGTGGGCTATAGAGTGGAACCTTGGTCTCAAAAACCTAACACTACCACAAAATGGAACAGAATCCAACCAACCAACCAACCAACCAACTAACCCACCTACCCTAGGCTTTAAACTGTTCTACTGATCTGTATGTAGCTTGGCCCCTTTTCAGTTACTGCTCCTATAACAACCACCTTTCAGTTTCCAAATCAATACAGTATTTTTTAAGTTCCTTGATGACAAACCCAAACCTTCTGGTGAAGAAATCTCGAGGTAATAAGATAGTGGGAAAAGCACATGCTCAAATTACAGAAGGGCCTGGGCTCAATACCCAGAAACAACAACAGAAACAAAAAACTAAAAGAATCCTTTTCTTTTTAAAAGGTATTATTAGTGTGTGTGTGTGTGTGTGTGTGTGTGTGTGTGTGTGTGTGTGTGCGCGCGCGCGCGCATGTCTGTGTGCGTGTGTGTAATGCATGTGTGGGGGCTGTGGAGGTGAGAGGACAACTCAGTGGAGTCCGTCCTTTCTGTCCACCTTTTCAGCAGTTCCTGGGAACAGACTCAATCTCAGCAGGGCTCAGTAATCACCTTTACTGCTAAGTCGCCCTTTAAAAACCTTTACTTTTTCTATGAGATGCTTGTAAGTATCTATTTCAACAAGTAGGGTTGTTGGTTTTTTTTTACACTTCCTCCAGAATATAACTCTCAAATATGTTTATAAAAAACTAATAAGCAGCTATACATAACACAGTTAGAATCCCATGCTGCAGGAAAATAATGTGAAGCACTGAACTAACCCACTAGCAGAGTGCAAGAACGCAGACAAACTCACACGTGCAATCACTGTCCAAAGCAAACAGAACTGCGAGGAAAAAGAGACTTGCCAAAACTTTAGTAAGGATCACCTAGGAGCAGGGTCCAGTAACAGATGTTTATTATATAATTCTGTAAAGTTTTCTGTAGGTTCCAAATGGTCAGTCAGCTACAGGCACTTCCTTAAAGATCTGGAAGGTAAAGGTGTCTATGTACACAGTCAGTCACTATACATACCTGAAACTGAATTAGTGGATGATCGCCAAACACATACTCCACTCTCCCACTGACCTGTAACACATAGTCACAGGGGCTAGCTTCATCTTCCTTCCCACGAATAGTGAGGCGTTTCTGAATTGCCAATTCATTTATTTTTATAGGATTCAAATTGGGAGACACTTGAAAACTAAATACATCCTAAAAAGAGGGAAGGCAGAAAGTGTGATACATTTTATATTTGCCGGGAAAACACAAGTGTGCTCAAATGTTCTATATGCTAAACATTTACACACTGATAATTTAGAAGTAACGTTATTGCATTCTGAGAATCACAGCTCCGCTCCGAAGGTAAGATTACTATTCAGCTAAAGTTGCTGGGTATAGTGGCATTCTCCTATAGTCCCGGAGTTTAGGCAGTAGAGCCAGAGGCTCAGGAGTTCTGGGCCAGCCTGAATACTTTGGATACTAGGCTTATTCTTTGGTTTGGAGTCTTTGCTAATAGAAATATTTACTGGTCATTTAAAAAATATATTACCCGAGGAGACTCCGAGTTTTATGAAAATAAAACAAATGTGATATATATAACATTTTTTTCTTTATGCAAACATATTATTTAAATGTCATAATCATTTGTTTTGTTTCTAAAAACCCAAACCAAAAATTAGCTGAAGTTTACTCTCAGATAATAGGTCAATGGATAGTGTCCAATTAATTATTACAAAACCTGGGATCCTGGTAAAGCTCCGCAGCAGCCCACAGGCCTACCATGATGGCCTGGCTTGTTATTGTCGTTGGTTTGTTTTGCTTTCAGTTTTGGAGACAGGGTTTCTGTGTGTGGCCCTGGCTGTCCTAGTTTTCACTCTGTAATCCAGGGTAGTCCCGAACTCAGAGATGTGCCTGTTTCTGACTCTGGAATAACAGGTGTACACTCCTGTGCCATGGCCTAGGCTTGATGCCCAGCAGAGACAAAAAAAGCATGTGCTGGTATGAAAAGATCCATACCTTATTGCTGATTAACCTATCAATTAATGATTTCTGTCCAACTGTGGGGACAGGAAGGGGAAGAAAAGTGCTAGGGTTTGAACCTATGGCCTTGTGTGTAAACATTCTACTTCTGAGCTACACAAGCAAACACCATCAAATAAAACAACAGTGGAGTTTCAGTCCAAGTGTCTGCCTGGCAGATGTCATGCCATGGATTCAAACCCCAATGCTGTATAAACCAAGCTAGGATGTACCCCTGTATGCCAGCAATAGGGACAGAAGACAGGATCAAATGTTAAAGGCCATTTCATGGGACCTGACAAAGAGGAGGGGGAGGGGGTGGGGGAGGGGAAGGGGAAGGGGAGAGGGGAGAGGAGAAAAATCATGTAACTAGGCTTCCCCCCGTCCCCCATTTAAAGCATCTCTTTTAGAAGCCAGAGAGCAGTTTCAGCAGTGGCGAGCACTGGCTGCTTCTCAGAAGAACCTGGGTTCAATTTCCAGCACCCACATGGCAGGCAGCTCACAACCGTCTGTAACTCCAGTTCTAAAGGATCCAAAGCTATCTGGCCTCTGTGGACCACAGGCATGGAAGTAGTACACATATATGTAGGGAAAACACTCCTACACACACAGTAAAGTGAAAATCAAACGCCTCTTTCAATGTTTTCTTTCTTTTACAACTTTAAAAGGCAATTAAGTGGTTTGACAACTCTAAAAATGACAACTCTAAAACACTATTGTAACACGTCAAGAACTTTTGTACAAAGGCTATCACAATCCCACACAATTACAAACTAAGTCTATTGACTCTGCAAGTTTTCTTTCTTTGCAGTAGTGCTTTCTAAGCAAGAAGCACTTCTAAGAATGCAGTGGTAGTCAGATAAAATCAGAGGCTCATTACAAGATAATACAAATATTATATCAAACACTACCTGGCTATTTTCAAAGTGCACAGCCACAACCAGCTTTCCTCCATAAAGTTTATCTTCCAAGTTCTCCAGGACGGACGGCTCGTGCTCAGGCGGATACGTGTGCTTTAGCCAGTCGATCCAAGACAACCCCACCAGAGACTGAATCTTGGCCTCACTGAATTTGCGCATTTTTCTTCTAAATTCATTTACTTCGGGATCCTTCAAGGCATCAAACTCATGAAGACCTAAAGAAATTTTGTGAATGTTACATTTTTCATAGTTAAAAATAGTTAAAAAAAAAAAAAAAGAACACAAAATATCTTCAATACAAACTAACTTGGATTTTGTCTTTTACCAAGCAGATAAAACTAGGCAGGAAACTACCATGAAAGATGACAAACTAACACAGATAAAATGGGTCTCACATATAAAATATACATGCTGTTGAATCTCTGGAACACACAAATTTAAAACATTATGGAGAAATATAGGTGGGTTATTAATCTTACAACCATCAAAACTGGGATTGAAGGTGCACACCTGTAATACTGAGAAAATTTGGGAGTGGAGGCAGGAGAGCCACTACCAGTTTCAGACACTCATGAACATAGTTATGGCATACTGCACTCACAAAAGTAAAAATGTAATAATAAAAAATGAAATTCATAATACACAATCTTAAACCACATTATAAAAGAGCCATAGATTTTCCTGGACAGTCTTACACCTGTAAAAAAAAATTACTATAAATTAGCTATGAATGTTTTAGCAGAAACATTTGGACACCACCCCCACCACCCCCAGCAGGCATGTGTAAACAGCCACATATGCCCCAGGATAGCGATGAATGTGATCCAACACAAAACATTATGAAGAGCTGGGGGAGGAGGTAACTTGTGCATGGTTTGTGAGCAAGAATTCTGCAGGTGATAACATCTTGCCGCCTACAATGGGAGCTTCTTAGAGTGCACTGTTAACACTCTTCTACTCGTGGATAATAGATTAACAGGGGAGGAGAGAGAAAGGAGTATCCACCAGCAAAAAACCAGCCTCCTCACTATGTCTGCTCCACCTCTTTCTATGGGCTATGCGGGTGTGGGGGAATATTCGAGACAGGGTTTTACCACAGCCTAGGCTGCTCTCAAATTCAAATTGAAGGCAGTCCTTATATCTTGGCCTGCCTGCTAAGACTGCTGGATGCACTACCATACCCAGCTCTAAAATACCTTCTACATGTCTTCAAAGTGTCTACCTGTCTGTTTCTGCAGCCATTAACTCAATCCTAGTCCTCAGCATCTCTCCCTCGGGTGATGTCACACATTTCCCACAGATTCCTTAGTTGAAAACTTTTAAAAAGTTATATGTTTATTCATTTAGTGAAAGGGTACAGACACATGTACACACACACACACGTTAAAAGGCGGTCTGTGGAAGCCACTACCTCCTTCAACCATGTGGGTCCTGGGAATTTACCTCAGACTGTGAGACTTAATCTCTAGTGTCTTCACCCAGTGGCTGGCCTTGCCAGCCTAATCTCTCTAATCTTAGTCTGCACAAGTTTTCTAAAATACAAATCTGATCATGTTACTTCCCATTTAAATTCTTTTAATAGGAAATTTCCTAGAATGGGGCTGGGGAATATAGTTCAGCTGCTAAGAGTATACACTGCTCTTGCAGAGGCAGACCCAAGCTTGCTCTCAGCCCCTACTTTGCTGACTCTTATAACCACCTATAACTCCAGCTCCAGAGAACCTGATACCTTCTTTTAGCCTCCACTCTCATACACAAACCCAAATACCCATAATTTAACTTTTTAAAAATTTCCCAGGGAACAGAAATGGGATGAGAGTCTAAGCCATTATCTGGGCCATGAGGATGTTCCTAGAGCCCAGATTAAAGTGAACTCCAGAGGACTTGGCTCTCAGGTAAGACAGTAGTATCCCAGTTCACAGCGTTCAGTTAACGGGCCTCTCAAATGTCATTGTTCCCTTCGGAGAGGTTTTCTCCTGTGAATGTTTAACTTTTCCCATTCTCTTACATTATCAGGAAAAACATTTCCAGCTCAGCCAAGATAAAATGACTCCTTCTACACAGATTAACATCCAGGGTCTGTTTGTTCCCCTGAAATTACACATGGAATTTAAGGCATTGTAGCAGGTTTGGTATCTTCCATGTCTTTCAAGCTCAAACATTTCACAGGATCCGATAGAGATGATGGTGTAACTACTGGTTGTGAAGCTATTCTTGATGGTCCATCACAAAGTAAACCAGCAAGACAAATGCTGATCACTATAAAGCAGTGTGCTGGTCCTGATGAGGCTGCATCTTGCTGTCTTTTGTTATAATGACACATAAAAAGGAAGTGGGGGGAGGAGGGACACTCCCTACTCTGAGCTACTATATACCTAATAGACTTTGCTGCTTATCCTGGAGGCCTCTTTCAACAACCACCATCAATTCTTGTTCTTCTTCAGAAGGCCACCTTTCAGCTCTCACTCCCTTTTGCTCACTTTCCTATAACCCCTTCATGTGCAGACCCCTCCTCAGCGCCTGTTTAGCATCAGACGCCCCAGCAGCCTCACTCACTCACCAGTACCCTTGCCTCGGCCTCGGTGACTGGGAGATGCATCCACCGCACACTAGAATCTGCCTACTGGTCCATTACTTCCAACCGTGAGTTTCATACAACATGGCTACAATTCCAAGTATGAAGATCCAACATACATCGAAGTACGGAAATCTCTGCTGAGTTGGTAATAACGTCTTCTTTAATGCATGTGTGAGGGTTTATGCACGTATGCGTACATATATACAGGTTGGGACCAACAGACAAGGTCATGCGTTATTCTCAGCAACACCCTGTCCCTTCCTTTGAGAGGACCTCACTGTTCTGGAGCTCACTTACTGAGCTAGAGTGGGTAGCCAACAAGCCTGCAGGATCCTCTTGTCTCTGTCGCCCAAGTTCGGAGAGTCCAAGCATTTGCTCAGTGTTTTATTGTTGTTATTGTTTGTTTGTTGGAAGGGAGTCTCTCTATGTAGTGATAGGTGTCCTGGAACTTACTATGTAGACCAGGCTGGCCTCAAGCTCACAAAGATCTCCTCTGATGCTTCTGCCCACCAGTGCTAAAACTAAAGGCCACACCTGGGCTATGTATGTTCTTTATATAAAGTAATGCTTCCTGAATTTTGAGAACCACTGCAAAAATCTTTCAAAAATGAAGTTTGGAGGCCAGCAAGATGGCTCAGTAAAATATACTTAAGTAAAGATGCAAGGCTGATAGCTAAAGTTGATTCCTGGAACTCACATGGAGGAAGGAGAGAATGGACTCCTACAATTTGCTCTCTGACCTCCACACGCGCAACAACAATCACACGCACCCTCAGGGCTTGCTGCACACAGGGTAGACATGCAATGCCTGGGACTCAGAGGGGACAGAGAGAAGCAACTTTCCAGATTGTCCTCAACCTCTGCCTGTGCACTCTCCATGGACAAATCCATACATTGACAAAACAACAACAACAATTTGTTTTTTAAATTTAAAGCTAAGGTTAAGTGTGGTGAAATTCTTATGAGGCAAAAGCATGTGGGGCTCTGTGAGCCCGAGACAAGCCTGGTCTACACAATGAGCTATGGCCTGCTAGACAGTGAGACTCAGACCTTTTTTTTTTTTTTAAATTACTATTGCTGTGATGATGATGATGTAGTTGTAGTTGTAGTAGCAGCAGTAGTAAATTAGGGAAGAGCAGTCAGGCAGTGGCAATTGTCTAATCTGAGGAATTTCGAAGTTTAAAGCAGTAAGATCTCAAATTTAAGAGCAGCAAGGTCTTCATAAGCTAATTCCAGGTCAGCCTGGGTGGCACAGTAAGACCCTGTACTAGAAAGCACTCTGCATGCTCCCAAAGGAGAAAGCTGAACACCAGCTACAAACCCGACAGTCTATAATGGCGTCCTGTTTGCAAGGCAAGCTAGTGCACTTCATGACATGGATCCCTACCCGGCACTGCTCGGGTGACTAAAAACTTGTACCTAAAAAGTCCAAGGACCTAGGGAAAAACCAAATACTACTGCTCTCCTAAAGGAACGGCGAAATAAAATGACTCCGTGTGATATTCTGCTATACTCATAGATCAGCTCTGCCCAGCTATCGTCAAAGAAGCCTCCCCTGAGACAGATGGGAACAAATGCAGGGACCCACAGCCTGACAGTGTGAGAGACCTTGGAGCACTCAGCCCTAAACAGTATGTCTCTATAAAATCCCTCACCTCGGGACTCAGGAAAATTTGGGGAAAAAAACCCAGTGGAAAAGTCTAAGAGCCAGACGGGATGGAAGACACCAAGGAAACCAGGCTTTCCAAAAAGCAAGACTGAATCACAAATGAACTCAGAGAGACCGAGGCAACATGCACAGGGCCTACACGGGTCTGCACCAGATGGGGTCCTATAACTGAAAGGAGAGGTGGACACATGCCCCCATCCCTAACCAAGAAGCTATCTCCATCTGATAACCAATTGCAAATGGAAAAAAAAAAAAAAAGGTTTTCTACAAGAAAGTCTTATTGGAGCCAGGCGGTGGTGGTGCACACCTTTAATCCCAGCACTTGGGAGGCAGAGGCAGGCAGATTTCTGAGTTCGAGGCCAGCCTGGTCTACAGAGTGAGTTCCAGGACAGCCAGGGCTACACAGAGACACCCTGTCTCAAAAAACCAAAAAAAAAAAAAAGTCTTACTGGGGAAACACACTATTCCTTCTTTCTTTCTTTTTTTCTTTCTCTCTTTTATGAAGGTTTGGGATTGCTTCCTAGGACTAACACTGGCAGAGGACAAATGTCATTAATAACTTAAGCTAAGTAAGTTTAAATCTAACTTTCCATATACTTTCTCTTAGGAAAATGACAGAAAACAGTGCATGACATATAGCAAATATTATACTTAAAAGGCACAAGAAAACACTATGATCACACTAAAAATATTGCTACAATTCTACAGACTGCCAGGCAAGCTGGCAAGTGATAAGACTCATCCAGCACTACTGAGTATAGCCATGGGGCTCAATCAGGCCAAGAACTGGAGACCAGCCTGGGCAAGATAGTTAACCCAGTCTCAAACAGAACAAAACCCAGAGCTGGTGAGGGAGGGGCACTGAGCGGCGATGGTGCTTGGGACTGAACTCAGGGCCCAGCACATCAAGCCGGTACTCTACACCAAAGCACACTCACAGCTCTCTTCTTAGATGCTTATTCTGACAGCGGCTCACCAGATTGCAAGACTGCCTTTGAGGCTTCAACTTGTGATCTTCCCTCCCTGGCCTCCGAAGCAGCTGAGATCACAAATCTCCAAAACCAGACCCAACTCAAACAGTCTCTTGAGACTGCTGATAAACCGTCTGCCTGTGCGTCTGCTTTCCTGGGTGCTGTGGAAGGCAAGGCATGGGAGCATGCCCTTTCACGGGAGGGAGCAGTCGGAGCACAAAGACCTACTCGGTAAATAATTATTTAGAATAAACAGTAAAGAAATATCAAGCACACCATCCTGGAGGAAATGGTATTTTTAGCCTGCCCAGGGCCATTCTGCTGTAAAAGTTCTATTGTTTTCTTTGGACAGAGGAGGGAGCAACCTTGTTCCTGAAGTTAAACTGAAGTAATTGTTTATTGTTTTCTCAGGAGGCATGACCTCACCCAGCCCTGGATACAGTCACTATGGACAGAGCAGCAACTGCAGACACCGACTGTTAGGTATGAGGACTTGCTCTGAAACACAGACTTCTACATAAAAACTTTCAGTGTGGGATCTCAAAGAATTTCCAGATCCCCTAGGAAGCAATATTTATAGACAGCTAAGCATATAAACTGCTTAATTTGTGCTATATATATTGTTTATATCTTGATCAACTTGCAGAGCACATGACACAAAATACAGATGCAGTAAGTCAAAAGACAGTGCATGAAATATAGCCTATTGCTTTATATTCACACCCTGGCACTGTACTGGGTGGGTAAAGGCTGCAAGACGAAAAGACAGCTCTGCTCAATCACACCATAGATAAATCCTGAAGACATATTTTAGCCCAAGTATATTATACTCTATGAAATACTTCTATCTCCTATATTTTTATTTGCTAAATTTAGCAAGCTTAGGACAGTTAGTGGTGGCTAGTTAATCCATATCTGAGATTTGGGCCTACAGGGTAGCTTAGTGGATGAAGAGGCTGACCACCAAGCCTGAAGACTGGAGTTCAATCCCCAGAATGTACTTGGTGGGAAACCAGCAAAAACCTTGTCCTATGACTCTCTCTCCCTCTTCCTTCCTTCCTTCCTTCCTTCCTTCCTTCCTTCCTTCCTTCCTTCCTTTCTCTCTCTCTCTCTCTCTCTCTCTCTCTCTCTCTCCCCCCCTTTCTTCCTCTCCCTCTCTCTCACATACACAGAGACAGAGAGACAGAAACAGAGAGAAAAGAGAGACAGAGACATAGACAGAGACACAGAGAGACAGGGAGAGACAGACAGAAGCAGGCTAAGTTAAGCAAATACCCACACACAGATAGATAGATAGACAGACAGACAGACAGACAGACAGACAGATAGGCAGGCAGGCAGGCAGGCAGGCAGACAGACAAGATAGATAGATAGATAGATAGATAGATAGATAGATAGATAGATAGATAGATGATAGATAGATAGATAGATAGATAGATAGATAGATAGATAGATAGATAGATGTAATAAAAAATTGAGGTGCTACCTAAGCACCTTACTTCTGCCCCCAGAGAAAAGTTAACTTGAAGGTGTGGCACTGAGCTGTGTTGCTGCAGTTAATCTCACCCAAGCAGGGTGTCAATCAAACTCAAGAAGCTCCACAGACTTCCTGCTTCGGGATTAATCCTCAAAGCCCTATCCTAAGTAACCCCGTGCGTGTAGTTCCTAAGTCGGATCAGCACTTTCTCTAAAGCAAGATGTGGATAGACATTAAATCTTGTCTGTTAAGATTTGTATAGCAAGAGAGAATTAATCCCTCTGTGTCCTTAATTTTCTCCAGAAATTTTTTTCGTGTTTTGACAGGGTCTTGTCAAAGGAGGCCCTTGGGAGCCTCCAACTTGCATGCAGCTGAGGATGACTGTGAACTCCTGACCCTTCCAGCACACATTACTGTTTGCTTGCTTGGATGGGCTCAGGGATTCATGCATCCTAGGCAAGCATTCTACCACCTGAGTGATAGCTTCAGCCCCTAGAAATAATTTAAGGATTGTGCATATATCTTTATTTGATACAAAGATAGCTTCTAATTAAAAATAACTTCAGTAAAAGAACAAAAATTTGCTAAGAACGTGAGTTAATTTATAGAAACATTAATCAACTTACGGTCTTAATTGGTAAACAATTAGGGTATTTATAGGCAGTTCATAAAAAAATAAAAGTCACCTATTAGGAAAGAGTTTCTCAGCCAAGAAAGGTGTGCAAGCCGCTAATATCTGTACCCTTGAGGCTGAGGCAGGAGGAGAGCAATTTTAATCTGTCTGTCTGTCTGAGACAGGGTCTCACTATGTATCCCTGGCTGGCCTGTAACTTGCTGTGTTGACCAGTCTGGCCTCGACCTCACAGAGTGCTACATTAAATGAATGCAGGATCACACTCAGTGAACAGCAATTCCAAGACCTCAGCTGGTCTACACAGTGAGACAAAAACCAATCGAGGCCATTATCGAAGACCGTGTATTGGAGAATTTCCCAGATTACTTGAGGTAAATTGAAGACCAATACTTGTATAAAAGAAAAATAAGCCAGTAGTAAAGAAAGGAACATGAAATGCAGGCCCTTGGGTGCAGAGGCAACATCACATAGCCCGAGCTGTGTCATAACATTCAGCCTTCAGTTCTGCACAGACCTTATTCTCCAACCCATGGACTAACTATTGAAGATGATGCCTCAGGAGATACTTGCATGCTAACACATAGAACAAAGATAAAGCTAGCATTGCATACTGGAAACTTATGAGTTACCTTTTCCTATAAGAACTCCAATTTTTGAGTCCAATTTTTCTGCGGGGTCACAGCTTCTAGTCACTAGTTTGAGAACTGGAAGAAAAGGTCTGACATCACAAAGTCTTCGTGTTTCGTCTTCCAGCTCCTCATATACAGCAGTTTGATTCACACATGCAAACATATACGAGTCAATGTCCATGAGGAGGTTAAACATCGGGTAGTTGTGAACTTGCTTCCATAACATCTGCGGGGACACAGTAAGACATTATCTGCAGCGCTGACACACACGCACAGAGAAACAAATACAACCATGCCCACTGCCAGCCTGCAAAAGTCAAAACTCGTGCAGTTAGACACGATTCAGCAATCAGCAACACTGGCTGAGACAGGGGGACACCTTTAATCTCTCCACTTGGGAAGCAAGGACATGTGGATCTCTGTGAGTTCAAGGCCAGCCTGGTTTTCAGAGAGATCCTGGACAGTCAGGGTTGTTACATAGACACTTACCTTGGAAAAAAAGAAAAAGGGAAAAAAGAAAAAGAACACTGGCTGCTCTTTCAGGAGCAACTGGGTTCAACCGCCAGTTGCTCCTCACAGCCTTCTGAAACTCCAGTCCCAGGGCATCTAAGCCCTCTTCTGACCTCTGCAGGCACTGCACAGCTTGTCATGCACAGACATACATGCAGGCAAAATACCCATACACATAAGATAAATAAATAAATACTCGCAAAAAGTCAACTCCTAGAGAAGCTAAATGTTTAGTAGTAAGGATCAGATAACTGAATTACAGACCATAATAAGCTAATGAAAACAAATACAAACCCAATTTGGGAATTTATGCCATAGAGATTAGTGGTTCTCTTTTTGTTAAGTGGGGATATAATTTGGACTAGATCTCAAGTGGAAGCTCAGGCTGTCCTGGAACTCAAAAAAAAAAAAAATATATATATATATATATATAGCTTAGTTGGCCTCAAACATTCAGTATCCTCCCCGATATCTGATTACAGACATAAACAACCACGCCTAGTGAAATGGTTTTTCTTCTCTCTCTCTTTTTTTAAACAGGAGTTATATGCATTGCATTGCATTGCTATGTTGTCCTGTGCTATTTGAACTCACTGAGAAGTTGGCTCTGAGAGCTGAGTTGTTCCTTCCCCATTTTAGACTCAAATCTGTTTGTCTCAAAAGTAATTCCTAGAGCCTTGTTTAGGGATGGGACTGGCCACCTAACTCAGAACCAAACAGCCCAAGAATAGAAAATGCCATGATCTTGAGACCAGCTAGGAGATGGGGCGTTCCTCGAGTTACCCTTGAGGTGGGCAGCGAGAGCGGGAGTCAGAAATTCAGCTGTGGGAGCTCCTCCATCAGAGCTCCCTGACTGCTGCGACTTCCCCAGCTGCCTGGGGTTTCTATGCCTTGAGGTGATGTTTTGATAGCTAACTTACTTGTTATTTGTTCTTTTACTTTTGTTTGCTATTTATATACTTAATAAACTCATTGATTCAAAACCAATAGTATAGCCATTATAGATCATTCCCTTGCCGATACAAAACAGTAAATTAAATAGGTTATATAGGGAATTGTTCTACATTCCTATGTAATATAACAGCACACAAAATATGCAAAGAAAATTGCCCATGAAAATTAAAAACCAATGATATTTAACATACCTAAAAATAGCTTTGAATAAAAAAACAAAAACAAAACAAAACAAGGAAACAATTGAGCAGAGTGTGGTGGAATGGGCCTATAATTCCAGCATGTGAAGCAGAGTCAAGAGGATCAGGAAATCAAGATTGTCCTGCTGTATAAAAGTTCAAAGCCAGCCTGAACTATAAAAAAATCTAAAAATGTCTAAATTGTAAATCTTAATGTCATACATATCTCTTAATTAAAAAAAACTGGAGAGTGTCAATGATTAACTCAATCTCAGGAAAGATTAGATGTCCCACTTGTCACTGGTGACCAAAAACACAGAAAGCTGGTACGGGGATACACACACTCCTTTGATTTCCAGTACTTGAGAGAAGACAGGAGGAACGAACAGTTCAAGGTCATCCTCAACTACACAGTAAGTAGAGATCAGCCTAGGCTACAAGAGACTATCAAAAACAAAATAGCCAGGCTTTAATCCTAGCACTGGGAGGTGGGAGGTTTGGGGGGGAGGGAGGGACACGACTCTGCGAGTATGTGACACTGTCTCAAACAAAAACAAAACAAAACAAAACAAAACAAAAAGGAACAAACAATAGACACTCTCAGTAGCAATGCAGTAGCTAAATTATGTATTTTCTACTTTAGAAATCACAAATTTAGAATTCTCATGTATACTTATTACATTTTATAACACGTATTATAAAATGTACCTCACAACTTTCCTGATTATTATGCAACTCTCACTTAGTTGTCTATGGTTTAGCTGTAGTTCCTAGTTAGTTTCCTTCCTGCTTAGCAGTCTTGTAATAAGTGCACTGTAGGAAGTAGGCAAGATGGCTCCCTGGAGAAAGGCACTTGATGACAAATCCGATGGCCTGACTTCAATCACTAGAACCCAGAGATGGAAATGAGAAAACCAACTCCTGTGAGCTGTCCTATGACTTGCACACATGCACGGTTGCACATGTACCCACAGCCCCTCCCCCCACACACAACTCACACAAAGACACACCCACATAAATACCATTAAAAGAAAACAAAAACCAATGCAGCTCTCTGACAGGGACAATCAGCAATGCTTGCAGTGAAGGTTATCAAGTCTTTTATTTTAAACCAGCAATGGAGCAGACCTCGGGATCCAGAGTACATGACCTTGGGCAGGGCCTCATGCCTCTCCCAAGGCATTTCCTCAGACTGCAAACAACTATTAACTGTGCTTACAGTGAAGATGCGCTCACTTCCTGCAGCCCTGAGATCTAGACTTTCCCTTATCAACTGTAATCCTGCCACGTGTGCCCCTCCTCCTCCAGGATCCATCTGGTCATCTCATTTAGATTCATTATCCACCATTAAAAGAACCCTCCAACCCCAAGCACGCTTTGGCAAGCATGGTAGCTCATGCCTTTAATCCCAGCTCTTAGGAACCAGAAGGAAGCAGATCTCTGTGGCATTCAAAGCCAGCCTACTCTACATAGAAAGCTCCAGCCAGTCAAGACTACAGTGAGACTTCTGTCTTAAAGTGAAGTCTTTGTTAAAGCCCAACTCTGGGACAGGACAGATGGTTCTGTGAATAAGGGCACAGGCCACCATGCCTAATGCCTGTGTTGGGTTCCTCAAAACCCACATGGTAGAGGGAGAGAACCAAAACCTACAAATTGTCCCCTAGGACCAGAGTTTGAGTCCTAGCACCCACATATTAGTTCACAATATCTGTCACTAGTCTTGAGAGATCTGATGCCCTCTTCTGGCCACCATGGACACTGCACATGTGGTGCACAGCCATACATGTAGCAATCATACACATGAAATTCCTTGGACTGCTGTGCCTGCCCCCTCACCCACATTAGCACTTGGAAGGCCAAGGGAGGCAGTCAGCTATGAGTTCTAAGCCAGTCAGGGCCAGAGGAAAATTCTGTTGGGCGGGGGTGGGGGTGGGGGGCTTCACGGGTCAGTTTTTTTTTTAGTGACAACTCTTCCTCTGGCTCATAACAAGGGTGTTGGGTGTGGGGACAAAACATCGCACAGAAAAAAGAAGTATGACAAGCTCAAAAGTCAGGAGTTACAGCAGGATGGGCTTAGCTTTCTTACCCTTCCACAACAGGGTCCACAGGTAGCCCAGGCTGACCTTGGACTTACTATGCAGGCAAGGCCAACCTCCAATACCTCATCCCCTGCCTCCCCGAACTAAAGGCTGGGACTATAGCATGTCACCATGGTTACTGCCATTTTTTTTTTCCTGGTTTTTCGAGACAGGGTGTCTCTGTGTAGCCTTGGCTGTCCTGGAACTCACTCTGTAGACCAGGCTGGCCTAGAACTCAGAAATCCACCTGCCTCTGCCTCCCAAGTGCTGGGATTAAAGGTGTGCACCACCGCCACCACCGCCCGGTCATTACTACCAATCTTAACACTGCTGTTACATGTAGGTTAAAAACAAAGGTGGGAGACTAAGCATGTTTATATAAAAAATAGGACATATCAAAAATTTAAAGATGCAATGGCCTGAAAGTTAAACGTCTCTCTGCTTTACCAATGATTTACATTATTTTCTATAATGTCTTTTCCAGTAAATTACAAAGAAAGTAGCTAAATTCTGAGAAATTCTAATATAAACATACCTGTTTAATATAAGAAATGGTAGCTTCCCGAGGTACTTCCAACTGGATATAAATCCCTGTGGGCAGAAGGAAATCGACGGATATGGTGCCATCGGATGCAATCTGTGAGTCCACTGCCCAGATGTCAAGGTTGTCTGCCATAGCAGGAGGCATGATAGGGCGGAAGCACACTCATAACCTCAGGGCCCTGGAACCAAGGAAAACGGAACAATAAGCCATTGGTCGATCTTTACAATAAAGCACAGCAATCCAGGCATGCTGGACCGTCCTTCTAGCCCTAAGCTACTGGAGACACTGAGCAGGAGAATCAGTTGAGCCCAACACGGAAGCCTAGAAAGCAGCAAAGCATAGCAAAACTCCAGAAAATGGAAAACTACCTATCTATGATTAGTTCTTTAAGAAAGATCTCTATCTTATGTATGCATGTGAGTACCTAAGTGAATGTGTGCATGCTTAGTGCCTACAGAGGCTAGGAGGCTCTCGGGTTCCCTGGAGCAGTTACAGAGTATTTTCAGCTGTTCCAAATTGGGTGCTAGAAACAAAATTCAGGCTTCCTACAAGAGCAGAAAATTGTCTCAAACCTCTGATTCATATTCAGCTCCTACAATTAATTCTTATTCTATACAGACAATAATGCAGTAGGAGACCAGTTTAATATGGTTTGTTTTTCTGATTTTAAGTAATGGGGTGGAGTATGTCAGGATGATTGACAGTATCCATGGGGGCCAAAAGCATGAAATCTGGAGTTTGAGTTATAGGCCATCATAAGCCACCCCAGTATCGTGCTGGGAACTGAACCTGGGTCCTCTTGAAGAGCAGCAAATGTTCTTAGTCACTGAGCCTTCACTCCAGACCCCTAAATGTGGTATTTAAAAAAGCAAAGAGGAGCCGGGTGTGGTGTCGAACACTTTTAATCCCAGCACTCAGGAGGCAGGGGCAGGTGGATTTCTGAGTTCAAGGCCAGCCTGGTCTACAAAGTGAGTTCCAGGACAGCCAGGACTATACAGAGAAACCTTGTCTCGAAAAAAACAAAAACAAAAAAGCAAAGAGGAGGATGGAGAGCTGTCTCAGCACCAAGACCTATAATGAGAATTTTGGTTTCTTTGAAAAACACAAGAAATATTATGAGAATATGTTTTCATTTTAATCCTAGGTGTGGGATTTGGGGCTACTTCAGATTGTCTACAACAGCTGACTATGATTTGCCTCGTGCTCTAGTAGGGGTGTGATTTTGCCAGCTGCAGATAGTTTTTGCAACTGTGTGACATTTGGAATTCAGGGGACTTTTCAGAGGATATATAAATGCTAGCTAGGCCCTAGGAGCCAGGGTTGTTAGTTGTTCATGGTTTTGTTGTTGTTGTTGTTGTTTTAAAAATTGTCATGCTCAAAGAAGACGGAAGAACAAAGATCAAAGTTGCCCTAAGGGCCTTGATGCCCCCCTAATCAGAAGGAAGTAGTTAAAGTTAATGGCACCCCCTTTCCTCTCTATCCCTTTTCCTCCCCTAACCAGTGTTAGGGGTGGACAAGGGTAGAAAAAAAAAGAACCCACAAAGTAGCCAAAGACCAGCTATAAGGACCCACATGGAAAGAGAACCAATTCCTATGAGCTATCTTCTCTTAGGGAAGACACACACACACACACAAATCAGATTTTAAAAAATTAAAATAAAATAACCAAAGGAAGGCAGTCATGGGGGCTCATGTCTAGAATCCCACTACTTGGAGGCTAAATCAGAGAAGCATTGAGTTTGAGAATAGCCTGAGCTACATACAGAGAGATCTGGCTTTTAAAAAATTAAATTAAATTAAAAACAACAGCAAACAGGGCTGGGGAGATGACTCGAGTGGCTGCCCCTTCTTCCTGCTCTCACAAAAGACATGGGTTTGATTCCAGCACCCAGCTTGAACGGCTGGAACTTCAGGGGATCCAACACCTCTGCTTCCTAGGGATCTGAAATTATGTACATATATCCACACATAGACACATATTTAAAAAAAATAAGTTAAAGAAAAAAAAAGCACAGGAAGTCACTAGTCACCGTCACCAGTTATTTAAGTTCACTTTAAGTCACCACTATGTCAAATTTAAACACACATCTAGAAACCACACTGACTCAGGTCTAGGACACTGCTGTCTGTGTGTGCTACTTGGCTACAAGCACATCCAATGGACCCTAACAATAAGTGGGAATGGGAAAGCTTCTGCAGAGGTCCCCTCGAAGTGTTTTTAGCTATGAGGGTTTCACTTGAAAAGGTGTCCTATAGAGCCCAAGCTAGTCTCAAAATGGAGACCCTCCTGTTTACCATAGGACTAGGTAACAATTGTGTGCCATCATATCTGCTTTGTAGAGGCTTGGCTTGCTCTGCTTTGGTTAGGTTTAAGGGGCTGGTTGGGGAGGCCAAAACCCTGTACTATGTTAGCCTAGGCTGGCCCTTACAGTCAAACCAATCTTCCCATCTCAGTTTCCCAAGTGCTAGAATTATCATGTCTAGAATTGTATTTCTCCAAATGCTGGTGATCAACCCCTGAGCCTTGGCTAGTCTAAGCAAGCACTACACATAGAGCTCCATCCCCAAGACAAGGGGAGATATTATTTGAGAGACACAGATTCACAGGATGCAGAGTAGCCTAGAATTCCAGCATCTCCTGCTTCCACCTCCCAAATGAGGGTTACAGGCATACATCACCATCCTTGTTCCTATTAGAAATACTTTAAGGCAGATGTGGTTGTACAGGCCTTTAATCCCAGCAACCAAGAGGCAGAAATAAGAATATCCCTGAGTCCAAGCTCAGCCTGGTCTACAGATGGCTACACAGAAAAACCATGTCTCAAACAAAGAAAAATACTTGTAAAACAGGACATGGTAACACACACCTTTAATCCTGGCACTCAGGAGGCAAAGGCAGGCAGATCTGTGAGTCTGAGACTAACCTGGTCTACAGAGCAAGTTTCAGGACAGCCAGAGCTTTGAAATAAAGACCTTGTCTCAAAAAGGGCAGCTCCTCCCACTAAAATAAAAATAAATACTTTTAAGAAAATACTATCACAGCTGGGTGGTAGTGGTGGTACACACCTTCAACCCCAACACTTGGGAGACACAGGCTGGCAGATCTCTCTTCCAGGCCAGAGCTAGTTCCAGGCCAGCCAGAGCTACATAGAGAAACCCTGTCTCAGAAAAAAGAGAGAGGGAGAGGGAGAGAAGAGAAAAAGAATAAAAGAAAAAGGGAAGGAAGGAAAGAGAAAGAAAGAAAGAAAGAAAGAAAGAAAGAAAGAAAGAAAGAAAGAAAGAAAGAAAGAAAGAAAGAGAAAAAGAAAGAAAGAAAGAAAGAAAGAAAGAAAGAAAGAAAGAAAGAAAGAAAGAAAGAAAGAAAGAAAATTATTAAGGAAGGAAGGAAGGAAGGAAGGAAGGAAGGAAGGAAGGAAGGAAACTATTATTATGGTGGGAGGGCCTACCTAGCATGCATGAGGTTCTGGGTTCAAGGCCCAGCACTGCACCTCCCACTGCTGCTACTAAACTGAAAGTAAAGCATTTTGTTCTCCTTTGCCTTGTCGTTCTTCTTGCACAGAGAGCAAGCACTACATGCAGAGCCAAGCCTACGAGCTTCCGCTCAGGAGGAGTCTTAAGAGTGGCATACTCTCCTCATAGAAAGGTAAGAAAACTAACGCCCAGAGGCAGCCCTATCCCGGAAGTCGGGGACAGAAGCAGAAAGGGTAGTCTTTCATTTTTCCAAGCAATTAGCCATGTTTCCCTCACCTCCTTTAAAGGAAATGTCTGCACAGGGCTACCAAGTCTTCAAGAGCTCAGGTCATTGTATCTTAAGTATGAAAGCATAAGATCTAACGCTGAGAACAAGAAATATTTTTAGGTATGACAACTTCTCAGGGAAGCTTTAGGGGTACAGAACACAGCAGGGACAACTGGCCCCACTGAACCCTTGGACAGGAATTACAGAACACAAGCCGTGTCTGTTCACAGGAGAAAGAGGAACAATATAGAGACCTCCACTTCCCCAGCAGCATGCCAGCTAAGCCACTAAAGTACTTCTCTAAAATCAGGAAAGAAGGAGAAACCAACACACATGTACACATGTGAACAAGCACAACCAAAACAACTCCGAAAAGGATAGAAGAAGCTCTGAAAGAAAATTAAAGGATACGTTATGTCTTATTTCCATGATAAAGTGTGAAGAAAGGTGAGTCTACTGTTTTATGTGTGCCTTGGGTACATACAGGGGGACACCCACTCAGCCTTCCAGGTTCTGCTGTCCTGGAACAAAAAGATGGCAGAGGACCATGTGGATAGTAATAGAAATCGTTTCTAAGAGAGAAAGGCCCTCCTGAGAAGGGAAACGTGTGCTCGAAGCTAGGAAAAGGAGCAAACAGTAGGGTTCCGCTGCTCTCCGCAGATCATCTAGATGTCGCCAGGGCCCACCTTCTCCCAGTCTGGGAAATCGTGGGCCTTTTCCCTTAAGCATACTATTTTAATCATGTATCCCTGGTGGCGCGAGGTTTCCTGTCTTCCTCTGATAACTGGATTCTTTGTCATTATCCTCTCTGTGTGCCCTACTCTCCAGCCACTGGAAGACACCGTGCACACTGGCAGCAAAGGCTGTATCTGCTACTGCAGCCTGTAGGCTTCCTTCAGAGGTGACTTTTAAGTGATAGAGGCTACTAGGACTCTTCCCCATTCCACCACTTACTCTGCTCTGCAGGAAAACTAAGCCAATTTGTTACTTTGTTTTACCAACATGTTTTCACTTTGTAACCTAGGCTAGCCTCAAACTCACTGTAATTCTCCTGACTGCAGCAAAACTACAGTGGACTACATATAACTACTATCAGCATTTCATTTTTAAAATAATTTTAAAGCACTGTAATGCTATGTAAAATCTCTCTAAAGTGATTTTAAAAATTGCATGTGTACACAAACAAAATGCAAAACAAAAAGTAAATTTATAATGAAGTTAAAAGACTGATTTTAAGCCGGGCGTGGTGGCACACGCCTTTAATCCCAGCACTCGGGAGGCAGAGGCAGGTGGATTTCTGAGTTCGAGGCCAGCCTGGTCTACAGAGTGAGTTCCAGGACAGCCAAGGCTACACAGAGAAACCCTGTCTCGAAAAACCAAAAAAAAAAAAAAAAAAAGACTGATTTTACGTTTTTAAACATATATTTGAGTTTTTAATTCTATGATTATCACTTTTTGTTTTGTTTTGTTTTGACACAAGGTCTCTCTACATAGCCCTGGTTGTCCTGGAACTCACAGAACCTGCCCACCTGTAGCCTTCTCCTGACTTAGACAAGCACTGCGGTTAGAGCAGCATGTCTTGGAGATGTTTCGTTTCTTGGGGAACAATCTGGATGGGATGCTGTGGGTCTCAGCAAGGGCATTTCTACTTCATCTATCACAGTTTTCTTTCACTAATCTGAATTGCCCCATTACTGCTGTTGTGATCATTCACTGTGGATTAACAATTCAAAATCAGTTCAAACAAGAGGCCAGAATGACAAGACAGCAAGAGGGCTCGGCAGGCAAGGAATCTGCCCTGCAAGCATGGTACCCTGAGCTTGTTCCCAAACCTGAGTGAGAGTGGGAAGAGTCTATTCATGAGCACTGTTAACACCCACATACACAGTAAAGAAGGCCAAGTGAGGGGTGTGCCTTAAAATTAAATTCCTCTGACCAAAACAAACACAATTCACATAACTGCTTTACAACTGCTTAGAACTCACGGGATGCGGCTGCAAATGCCCAGAAGGAATGGCAAAGGCTACTACAGACTCTTCCTCCCATTACAAGGGCACTTTATCTTGTGAATTCGAATACTAGGCCACTCCTGCAGCTTGTGTACATCCCAGAAATTCTGCCTTGTGACACATGTCTTCCCTTAAAACTTATCTAAGGGACAAGTATTCATGACTTTTTTCCTATTTGTGAATGAAAAGCCTTGTAACAAGAGTAGGTCGTTAATCTGTAAGCCAAATCACAGGATCTACAGCAGTCATGGCTAAGAAGCCTCTAGCATGCTCAGCTAGAACAGTCTGTACTGGTAAAAGACACAGACAACAGGGACCTAAGTCCAGACACAAGCATCATCTACTACAGTTTTGCTGAAGTATTTTCAAAACAAAAGCCAAACCTCTTACTGAGTATTTAGCCGCCATGGTTCCTATAGCTTTCCATACCCTGACTGGCATGAGGGCCCACATGGGACCTAGGAGATGGACGGACGATAAGGAGAGGATGAGGAGAGTGCAAGTGGATTTAGTGAAGGGGCAGAAAGAAGCTGGGCGTTCTGGTGCACCTCTGTAATCCCAAGCCCTGGGAGGCAGAGGCAGGTGGATCTCTGCGAGTTTGAAGCCAGCCTGGTCTACACAAAGACCTGTCTCAGAAACAACAACATGTATTTGAGTTTTTAGTTCTACCATTACTACTTTTGTTTTGTTTTGACACAAGGTCTCTCTACATAAGCCCTGGTTATCCTGGAACTCAGAGATGTGCCCACCTCTGCCTCCCAAGATTAAAGGTGTATGTCACCATGACCAGCTGGTTATGTGGGACAGAATAACCCCAAAAGGCTGGAAAAGTCTTCATCAATACAAAAGGAAACTTTTCAGAAGTTTCAGTGTCTGAGTGCTGGTTGGCTTCTGTTCCTTACTCCGAAGGCTGTGTCTGACAGGCTTCTAAGTGGGCTCTTTTGAATGTTAGCAAGTCTTCCAAGGATCCCTGGTTCTTTTTTTTTTTAATTATTATTATTTTTTAATTATTCACTTTACATCCTGCTCACTGCTCCTCCCACAATCCTTGCCCCATCCTCCCTTCCCCTTCTCTGAGCAGATGGGGCCCTCCCTAGGTGTACCCCCACCATGTACCATGACAATCAGCAAGGACTCTGTGTGGCAGAAGACACTCACATGTAAACGCTGTGACAGAGAGTCATGAGCCCACCATACACGTGTGTGGCGGTGCTACTGAGTAACCATCGGCCTCACATCTAGGAACTGAACCAGGGCCAGACAGCCATCTGGATGGCAAATAGCAACAGGAGAAGAATTTTAAATAGCTTCAGCTGTAGGAAAAGCTCTACTATGGGCTCTAGACCTCTTAACCATTTGTCTGCTGTCATCCTGAAAATAAGTGATAATACATACAGTGTAAAAGAGCAAGCTATACACACTGGCTTTATCCACAGCCATCTCAGGACTTACTATTCTTTAGCATACAGTTTAACTTTGGTTTGCAGAGAATTTTTCTGTTTTGATTGTGCCTTTGATGACAATTTTCCTTTGAAGATATCTGGACATGAGTAACAAAATGGATTTTGTAGTAGCTTTGTTTTGCCCTTATTACTGACAGCAAAAGGAGAGTAGGGAACTAAAGATAATAAAGAGGCATCTGTCACTGGAGTCCCCATGCACTGCCTGTTCTCTTCAGAGGACACAGTAAACTCATTTAGTGCAAGGCACTGAGCAAAAAGGAGGACAGGCTAGTGATGAGGCTCAGAGGTGGAATGCCTACCTAGCAAGATAAGGTCCTGAGTCCAATTAGTATTTACTAAATAGTCACTCTATTAAAGGCACACTGCACACTGTATTGAGGAAAGATCAGATCTAAAACATAAAATACTGGGGCTGGAGAGATGGCTAGGTGGTTAAGAGCACTGGCTGCTCCTGGAGAGGACCTGGGTTTAATTTCTAACACCCACATGGAGACAGCTCACAACCATGTTACTCTATTCCCAGGGATCCAATGCCTTCTTCAGGCCTCTGTAGGCACTACACACATATGGTACACAGACATTCATCCACACATATAAGAAACAAAATTTAAAAATAAGACACCAAGCAGTCTGCATCTCGCCTGCACAGAGCACTTATGTCTGCTGAGTGGTGAACTGTCAGTCAGGTCTGTTCCACCTCTACTGGGCAGCATTCCTTATATGAAGAAATGTGGCTGAGATGGCTCACTGGAGTGATGTGCACCTCAGCCTACAGGAGCCTCAACCACAAGGATCAGGGTGACCGATGGGAAGGAGGACTATAGAGCATTTGCTTGAACTTCCCAAGGAAGCAGGATGGTAAGATGAACTGGAAGGGCTGCTGGGAGCAAGCATGGCTGGGCAGTGGAGGTAGGCTCCTCTGAAGGAATCAGCGTAGCTTTCATGCAAATGAGTCAGTCTTGTCTCGTCTCTTCTCATCTCTTCTCTTTTCTCTGTCCCCACCCTCATGTATTCATGCATGTGCACACATACAAGTGTGTGTGTGTGTGTGTGTGTGTGTGTGCATATCATTAATCCCAGCATTCCAGAAGCAGAGGCAGGCAAGAGACCAGCCTTGTCTGCACATGAATTCCAGGTAAGCTGAGGCTACACAGCAAGACGCTGTGTCAAAAACTAAAATATAAATAAATAAATAAATAAATAAATAAATAAAACAGTCATGCTTCCTAAAGAACACAGACTATTTGAACCAGTTCTTATTACTTCAAAACCAGCTGTGGTACCAATATGTTTACCAGCGTGCACAAATGCATAATCTCAGAACTATACATGCTATAACTTCTATTTGCTATAGAATCATAATGAAGTCTCGTTTCTATATTTTCTTTTTAGACAGTGTCTTAGCGTGCATTGCTGGCTAACCTCAAACTAGCAGCAGTCCTCCTGCCTCAGCCTCCTGAGTACTGAGATTACAGTATGGGCTGCCATGCCTGGCTCCAGGATAAAGCCTGCATCTAGGATCTGGGAAAAGCTAGTGAACTTCAAAAGCTTGACTGTGATAACAGAGCTAGTAAGGACCACCTGTTACAGCCTGAATTTCTTTTTTTTTTTTTTCATTTTTTTATTAGATATTTTCTTCATTTACAATTCAAACGCTATCCCAAAAGTCCCTTATACCCTCCCCCCCCCTGCTCTCCAACCCACCCACTCCCGCTTCCTGGCCCTGGTATTCCCCTGTATTGGGGCATATAATCTTTGCAAGACCAGGGGCCTCTCCTCCCAATGATGGCCAATTAGGCCATCCTCTGCTACATATGCAGCTAGAGACACAAGCTCAAGGGGTACTGGTTAGTTCATATTGTTGTTCCTCCTATAGGGTTGCAGACTCCTTCAGCTCCTTGGGTACTTTCTCTAGCTCCTCCATTGGGGGCCCTGTGTTCCATCCAATAGATGACTCTGAGCCTCCAATTCTGTATTTGTCAGGCACTGGCATAGCCTCACGAGAGACAGCTATATCAGGGTCCTTTCAGCAAAATCTTGCTGCCATATGCAATGGTGTCAGCGTTTGGTGATTGATTACGGTATGGGGCAGTCTCTGCATGGTCCTTCCGTCCATCTCATCTCCAAACTTTGTCTCTGTAACTTCTTACATGGGTATTTTGTTCCCACGAAATATGGGTAGAACTTGTAAGGACTGCCTGTTACAGAGTAAATTTCTATACCATGGGATGTGGGTAAAGATTCTGGGAGACACTTGGCCTTTAATCACTAAGGAAAAGCTCGCTGCTATAAATCTTGAGAAAATGCATTCTTTTTTTTTTGGGGGGGGGGGGTTAAGACAGGGTTTCTCTGTGTAGCCCTGGCTGTCCTGTGAACTCACTTTGTAGACCAGGCTAGCCTCAAACTCAGAAATCCGCCTGCCTCTCTGCCTCTGTGTGCTGGGATTAAAGGCATGCGCCACTACGCCCAGCGAGAATATACATTCTTAAACATCCTTTTCCTCACTTTTTAAATTATATTTGTTTTTGTGTGAGCAAGTGGGGAAAGGGCAGACATGTACATTATATTACATGTGTAAAAGAGGAGAACCTGTGAGAGTTGATTTTCTCCCTCCACCATGTTGGTCTCAGGCTTACTGATAAGCACGTTCACCTACCGAGCTGCCTCACCACCCCTGACATATGGATTCGATATCTTAAATTTTAAAAGTAAGGCCTTTGGTGGTGTTCACCTTTAGTCCAAGTATGGGGTAGGGGAGAGGAACAGGGGGACAGGACACCATACAGGACAGAGACTGAGGCCTAAGAAATAAGATATCAATGTCACTACTGTGACAGACTTGGAATTGTGGGCCACAGTGGGCCACCAGGTAAGCCATACATTCCAGCTACCTGTGCAGTCACTGTGGCAGTATACGCAGGTCTCTCCACTCCACTGGAATGAGTGGAAATGACTGTGCCAACCTCAGATCCGGGGTCTGTAGGATGACCACCTGCGTCATCTCATTCTCCTTACAACAGTGACAACAGCAGCCTGAGAGCACTCTGTACCAACAACTGCTTCTTAAATGAAAACACAAGGAGAGTCTACTGCATTTGGGTCATCATTCATTTTCAGTCTGTTACAAGTGGTCTTCACTACTCAAACACACACAGTCGCAAGGCTATAACTAAAACTCATTATCATTAGTCACAGGTGGTTCAGTATCAAATCTCTTCCTTCTCTGTCCAAACGGTAAACAGAACCCCGAGGAAGAGTGGAGAGAGTACCTCCATGAAGCTAGCAAAGCCCTCACTGCCGACTCCAGCTTTTCTCTCTGCTAATTACTTTGCACACTGCATCTTAAAGCACCCACCGCCCATGGAAACCAACATAGCGATGGCTGATGGCTCTCCCCCTTTTAGCACCTTCGGAGAATTACTGTTTTCACAAACAGCTGCAGAGGCGCAATGAATATGAATCTGACATAAGGCAGACATGAAACTGGGCAGAGAGAAAAGACATCAGAAGCCTTGCATATTTTAAGAACTGCAAGGCCCTTAAGCCTGGAACCCAGGAAGGCAGAGAACAGGAGCAGAATGTCAGCAAGATGCTAGGTACAAGATGTCCCCTTGACGTACATGACCAGGAGAAGAATGAAGAACAGTCAACAGGTGAGTACAAAATGATTAAATAAAGCACGGTTTAGGGATAGGGATATAGCTTAATCAAACCCTAACTTCAACTGGTCATGAGCCAAAGCACACAATTTATAGTACTGAGAAGTTCCAATGTGAAAGGGAATATGTACGAAATATGAATCCAACATAAACATCACAATAAGCAGAAATTTACAAAAGCCCAAATAACCCAAAAGCATATAGTAAGAGTGCTTAATATAATTATTCACCAAAAACATGAAGATTAAAACGGCAATCAAGGCAGCAGATGCCCAAACCTTCGAGCCCAGCATGGGAAGTAGAGGCAATTGGGTCTGACTGAGCCAAAGCTACAGTGTCTGTCTCAAAATAAAAACCAAAACAATGAAACAAAACCCACTGGAAAGATGGCTCAATGATTAAGGGCACTAACTGTTCTTTCAGAGATCCTGAGTTTAATTCCCAGCAACTATATGGTAGCTCACAACCATCTGTAATGGGATCTGATGCCTTCTTCTGGTGTGTCTGAAGATAGCCATAGTGTACTCGTATAAATAAAATAAAATTTTTAAAAAAACATGATAAAAAGAAATAAAACCTTGATATTCACAGATCACTGTCAGCAGGTGAACAAACTAACTCAAATCTTTCTAAACAGAACATCAAAGCTCACTACTCTTTATTCTGTGACACTCTTACCCAAGAATAGAGGTATGTGAACATTTAAGCTAAAATTTTTCATAATAACCAAAACAAGTCTCAACTCAAACATACACTAATAGAACAAGAAACTGAATGTTTTATAATATGGAAAAATAATTAAATACAACTATATACACCACCATTAATGAACCTCACAAACACTGTTAACAGAAATAAAAAGGGCCAGGCATAGGAGCCACATCTGTATCCATAGTAATCAGTGGGCAGAGACAGAAGAATTGCTACTCAGTTTCAGGCCAGTTTGAAATAATGAGACACTGTCTCGATTTTTAAAAAGGAGGGGTAGGGGAGGAGAAAATAGCAAAAGGACACATACCATGAGACTGAATTTACTTAACTATAAATAACAGTTAAAATATCACTAGAGATAGGCATATTGAGTCAGGAGGCTGAGAAGGGACCGTCACTGCTAATTCCAAGTCACAAATAGATGCCAGTCCTGCTCGGTTACAAAGTAGAACCGTGTCTTAAAAACAAACAAAAAAAACCACAACAAAGTGAAATCAAAACCACTGGGAATGGTGACACATAGCAACACTCAGGAGGCAGAAGCAGGCACATCTCCTTGAGTTTAAAGACAGTGGAGTCCATAGCTATCTGAGGCTACACAATTGAGATTGTCTCCAGAAAACAGAAAAAGAAAAAGAAAAAGAAAAAGAAAAAGAAAAAGAAAAAGAAAAAGAAAAAAGGAAAGGAGGGGGAGGAGGGAAGGAAGGAAAAATTATTTTTAGATCATCAAGATCATAAAGATATAAAAACATCCTAAGGAGATTAAAGTTCAGTAAAGCGTCTCTTGCAAAGGGTTAGGAAGCAGAGGAAGTGATGATAATGACCCGGGTAGGTGCTCATGTGTATATATGGAGTCTGAGGTAAGTCTTCTCCCATTGTTCTTCATCACAGTCACTGAGGCAGGGTCTCTACAGTTGTACCAGAGCTCACAGTCTGGCTAATCTAGCCTGCCAGCTTACTCAGGGGATCCTAGCTCCACCTTCTAAGTGTGGGAATTACAGTCAAGCTGAGTGAGAAGTTTACCCAGCATTTACTGGGTTCTGGGGTCTACTTTGCTGTTTGCACAGTGAGCATTTTAAATGCTGAGCCCCTTCCCCTTTTGTGCATGCATAATTTGACCGAGAGAGCAAATGCAAAGCCTGGCTTGAAGAGCCATGTGATGGGAACTCATTCTCCAGTCTCTCAGCCTGTGGGCTGGATGTTAGTGTTACCTACTGAGGGACAGAAGGCTCTGCTCCCTGAAGCTGCACTCTCCCTGCACTGTTCCCGCTAAGCTCCTACCATCCACCTACCCAGCTGCTTGTTATAACTTTTGTCTTTACCTCTACATCTTAAGGCAGAAGACACATTATGGACTATAGCAAGGCTATGTATCCTGCTAATTGTTGCTCACAACACTATAAATAGTACCTGAGCTCCTAAAAGGCTCTGGGTTCAAGACCACATACACACAAAGTCTGGATTACAGAGCATTTCAGATTAGGAAACTCAATCTATAAAATTACACGTAAATAGATCCTACATGTTATGCTGGGGCTGGAAAGATGTCTCCTTGGAAAAGAGCACTTCCTAAATAATTATAAGGGCCGGAGTTTAGATCCCAGCACCCATGTAACAAGCCAGGCGTTACCGTATACCAGTACCCCATCTATGCTGAGGGCGGGTGTAAAGGACTGCCTGGCTTGGTGGCTTTCAGGCTAGCTGTGAAAATGGGAGCCCAGGTTCAGGAAAAGGCTATGTTTCAAATGAACAGGTTGAGACTGGTAAGAGAAGACCCAAAGTCATCTTCTGGCTGGCATGTGTGCAGAAAGGCTTACAGATTCCCAGACATGTGTTCACACAATCACACAGTCGGACACAGACACACACATTTAAAAACAAAGAACAAAAAAACAAAAAAACTCTTTGAGGCTGACAAGATGGTTCAACAGTTAAGAGCACGTCTTCTTACAGAGGACCCAGGCTCAATTTCCAGCACCTACATAGCAGCTAGCTATATAACTCCAGTTTCAGGGAATTCCACACCTGTTGACCAGGTACAAATGTGGTGTACAGACTATACATGGGAGCAAAATACCCATACGTAGAAAATAAAATAAATCTAAAACAAACCAACGTGGACTGGAGACATGATTCTGCAAGCAAAGGTATTCACAGTACCAGGTAAAGATGAGCTCTGAAATCCACATAAAGGTGGAAGGAGGGGACCAACTGGTCAAATTGTCCTCTGAATACATGAGTGTGCTCGCTCGCGTGCTCTCTCTCTCTCTCTCTCTCTCGCTCGCTCGCTCTCTCTCTTTCTCTCTCTCTCACACACACACACACTTTCACACACTAATAAGTTATTATTATTATTTTTAAGACTGTCTTAACCTAAGCTTTCACATAAAAATATGTATATAGGAGCACAACTATTTGACACTCTCTTCCACTAGAAAACTGCACTGAGAACAAGGCAGCCATTTATACTGCCCTTTGTCCACTACTTCCTCTATCGTGTGCCTATCAAAAGACTAAATGAGATTCTGGCAACATAAAAAAAACAGTTTTGAAAGGTCATGCTATGCAGACAGTCACAGCTTTCACAGTACCCTGTCTGTCTATGGCAAACTACATGACGATCTGACCAGCTATGTTCTGAGTAAAAGCAAAACGCACATTGCCAATGCACTGTCAAAGGACCAGATCTACAGACACTCAATATTTTTATGAACATCATTTGCAACTGCATAGACATCCAGTACATATTAATGAGAAGGATCCTTGAGCAATGAAGGAAAACTGCAGGCAGCACCAGCTTCCCTGAACTCTGGCAGGCAAGCTGAGATCGGGCCACTCTGTTGACAAAACACATAACCTTTTACATTAAGACAGATCAGTGCCAGGCTTGGTGGTTACCTGCCTATAATCACAGCACTTGGGAGGGGAAGACAGAATGTTCCTAACTCAAAAAGTCCAAATCATGGTAGTACATAGGCCTCTAATCCCAACACTTGGGAAAGATCAGGAATTCAAAGTCAGTCTCATACAGAAAGAGTTAGAGACCAGACTATGTTACATGAGACCCTGTCTCAATAAACAAAAACCAAAACCACAAAAAGAAAACAACTGTCAAATATTCATTTTCCAAGGAAAGTCTAATAGCTGCACTCCACAGCAGGTGTCCTTAATGGTGGAATGTGTGCTTAGCATGGTGAAATACTGGATTAAACCTGTAGTGCCTAGAAAATTACATTAGCCCTGCTCGTGGGCATGGTGGTATACATGTCTGACTGCAGCACTCTGGAAGCTGAGGCAGGAAAATAGCCCTGGGTTGAGGCCAGCCTGGGCTACAAAATGAGCCCATATTTCAAATGAATAACCAGCCCCACGTTGATCATTCTTCCCTTCCACTCCTGGTATTCCCCCTCCACGTTCATATCATGTGTTTTATTACTCTCCCTGACTCACTCTGATCATTCTTCAAATTTTCCCTAATTTGATTGTTCAAAACCCTGTCAGCCAGGCATAAATGGTGCACAATTCTAACCCCAGCACTCAGGAGGCAGAGACAGATTTGATCGTGAAGCCCGTCTAGTCTAAGCTAGTTCCAGACCATTCCAGGCACAGCAAGAGTGAGACTCTGTCCCAAAACAAAACAAACAGATAAATGGGGCTGGAGAGATGACTCAGTGGTTAAGCGCACCAGCGACTCTTCCAGAGGACCCAGGCTTAATTTCCAGCAATCTACATAGCAGCTACAACTGCATCACTCCAATTCCACGGGGTCTGATGCCCTCTTCTGGCCTTCACAGGCAGCAAGCGTGCAAGTGTTGCACAGGCATACATGCCTGCAAAGCACCCACACACATAAAATAAAAAAATGGGTAGAGTTGGGGCTGTTGGTGGAGCCCGCCCCACCCTTCATGTCCCAGTACTGTCATGCACGAGAAAGGGTAATGAATCAGTACAAACCACCCAGCTCCTGAAATGTCCAAACCTGGAGGCTGAGGAACAGCTCAGAGGTCAGGACAGGTGCACTTGCTGCTCTTCCAGAGGTCCCAAGTGCAATCCCACCCTAACATGGTCGCTCACAACTGGCTATAACTCCCAATTCTAGAGGGCCTGAAATCTTCTGGCCTCGGAAAACACTGCACATATGATGGAGACACATTTAGACAAAGCACTGATACACATAACATTTAAAAAGAAGTGTTCAACCTCATAGGTAAGTAACAGCAGTCTGTCTGCTTTGCTTTTGTCATCTGGGCTAGGAGGTTTTGTGCTCTCAGCAATGCCATCACCTGAGAAATCTTTATTTAAACCAATAGTAAGGCAGGCACAACACTGCACCTGCCTTTTATCCCAATGCTTGGGAGGCAGAGGTAGGCATGGCTCTGTGAGCTTGAGGCTAGCGTGGTCTACACAGCAAGTTCAAGGATAGTCAGGGATACACAGAGCAACCCTGTCCCCCAAAACCAATAACAACAATAATAAGAATCACCTTCATCTAGTACTAGTCTCACTGCTGTGACCCCAGTACTCTGGAGACTGAAGGAGCTCAAGTTCCAGGCCAGTCTGTGCTTTACAGTCAATTTCAGAGCAGCCTGGACTAAAATATCAAACAAACAGAAGCAAGCAAGCAAGCAAGCAAACAAGCAAGCAAGCACACAAACAAGCCCTCTGAATTACGCAACCCTAAATCTCAGCCTGCCTTAAAGTGAGGTTTAGGGACTCAAAATACAAACCATGAGATTAGAAAATATTTAGAAAAAAATAATTAGAAGCTAACCAATATTCATACTTTCCTTCTATATTCAAGTTTGTAAAAGACTAAGAAATAAAATCTACAAAATTGGACACTTACCTCAAAATAACAGCCCCCATTTCAGTCTTCTAGGAATATATGATATAACTTATTTTTAAATGTGAATTATTCATGGAAGACTTTTTCAGCTTAGAAGATGAACTGCAAAATAAAAGGTTGGAGACAGACAGTTTTAATCAGAATGGACAGTGTTAAGTGTTCCCTCCCCGTGTGTCACTTGATTGTTTACAGCACACACAGTTTAACACACTGGCTCAAAGATCTACCAAGGTTAAAAACTTACGATGTTTAGGATCTATGTTCCAATATTCTCAGCTTTGGGAATTTACTAGTGTGTGTACATATTCAAGATCAAATCTAAGTAAATAATTTATATAGAATGTAGTAAAAAATAGAAATGCAAGAGCCCTCAAACCAGCCAGGGATATACAGTAAAGCCCTGTCTCAAAAGAAATGTTCTACAAGGAAATATGTCTAAACCCAAACAAAAGTGTAGAGGACCAGAACACAGACTGGACAGAGTTTACCTGTCTGTCTGTGTCCATTCTGGTGGCCCATTACCATCATAGCTCCAGAGGCCTTGGACAGTCATCTCACAGAAGGAAGCTTAACCACTAGGCTAAGTGATCATGACTAGTGGTCATGACATGTCTTCTGACCACTGAGAGAAGATAACAATGACACTTATGCTCTCTGAAGACATCAGGCCAACCAAACACCAGATCAAACAGGATGTGAAAGCTGTGTTCACACTGATATCACCCAGGTCAACACCCTGAGTTCAGCCTAATGGAGGAAGGCAGCATCCGTTCAACTGTCTCCGGACTAGGATTCTCTGGATACTGTCACAACTGAGATCCGCAAAGTCCAACTGGCTAACTCTAAATGTAAATCTCTTATCTCTATAAGAATTTTGGGGCTGGAGAAAAAAATTTCTAGTATTGCTCTTCCAAAGAACCCAAAAAGTTTGAGTCCCAGTACCCGCACCAGGCAGCTAAGTCGAGCTCTGAGGAAATCAAACCCCTCTGGCCTCTGCGGGCACCTGATGACGACAGGAGAAAACCTAACTAAAGATACAACTTTTAAAACTTTAATAAGTAAAGCAGGCATGGTGGCTCACACCTTTAATCCTAGAACCCAGGAGGCAGGAGGACATGGATCTCTGTGAGTCTGAGGCCAGGCAGGGCTACAGAGACCCAGTCTCCAAACAAATGAATCAATGAATGATGCAGGGCTACTCATTCAAAAATGAGGAATTTCAAGACAGAGATGGCTTAGCATTAGATTAAGCACAATTCCTCCTCAAGTAAGGAGCCTGACATGCCCATGGTGTCAGCCACACTTAAGGCACTAATTCAAGGTTTGGTGACATATGTCTTTAATCCCAGCACCTTGAGGCAGAGATAATTGAATCTCTGAATTTGAGACCAGCCTGGTCTACACAGTAAGACCTTGTCTTAAAAGGGGGCTGGGGGTGCTGGAGAGATGGCTCAGAGTTAAGAGCACTGACTGCTCTTCTGAAGGTCCTGAGTTCAAATCCCACCAAGCACATGATGGCTCACAACCATCCATAATGAGATCTGATGCCCTCTTCTGTTGTGTCTGAAGACAGCTATAGTGTACTCACATACAATAAATAAATCTTAGGGCTGGAGAGAGCGGGGCCAGAGAGAGTGGAACCAGAGCGAGCAGGGCCAGAGCAAGAAGAAAAATAATAACAATAAATAAATTCCTTTAAAAAAAGAAAAAGACACTAACTCTCTCTTAAGTCTATTAAATGGACAAGTATTATTTGCCCAGCCTGGTACAATACACCTGTAATCATTGGACTTAGGTAGAGGCAGGGGAATTATTATGATTTCAATGTCATCCTCAATTACATAGTGAATTTGGAACCAGTCTGAGCTACAATGAGATGCCAAAAAAAAAAAAAACAAAAAAAACAAAACCAACAAATCAGATTGACCCCAGTGCCTCCCTAGAAAATCTCCCAGCCCCTACCAACTGGCTATCTCTCTCCATTTTACCTTCTGTAAGACATTAGCTCAAAACCAGGCGTGGTGGCGCACACCTTTAATCCCAGCACTTGGGAGGCAGAGGTAGGCAGATTTCTGAGTTCAAGGCCAGCCTGGTCTACAAAGTGAGTTCCAGGACAGCCAGGGCTACACAGAGAAACCCTGTCTCGAAAAACAAAAACAAAACAAAACAAGACAGTAGCTCAATACTCCTCTAGCTCAGTCTTCCTGCCTCAACCTCCCAAGTGGCTCCCAACCTCGGCTTCCAGGCACGCACTAACAATAGGCTTAACTTTATTTTCTCCATACACTCTTCCTTCTTCTTGGTTTTTGAAAGCAGTGTCTCACATAGCCTACAATGACTTTGAACTCTTCATGTATACACATTTGAATAAACACGAGGATGTACACACACATATGCCACAAACACAACTGTCCCCATTCCCTCTTACTTTTGTCCAATTTATCATGTGAAATATAGCCTGCTTACTATAATGAGCTGAAATTTACCTATTTTTAAACATAGGAAGCTAGGAATAAGATTTTAACAAAATTCTCTAGAACTCAAGTGTGTGTGTGTGTGTGTGTGTACATGCACATGTAAACATACATATATATGTACAAATATGTACAAAAATAAAAATGTTATCTTTATCTTATGCTCATTGGTGTTTTAAAGGCCGACATGTATATCTGTGTGAGGGTGTCAGAAGCCCTGGTACTGGAGTTACAGATAGTGTGGGCTGCCATGTACTAAGTGCTGGGAACTGAACCAGGGTTCTCTGGAAAAACAGCCAGTGCTCTTAACCACTTAGCCATCTCTCCAACTCTAGACCCCAGTTTCTTAAATTGGGGGTTATGGCTCCATATAGGGTTTTTTCTGAGGATCACAGAAAAACTGGCAACAGTGAAATGTCTATGGCCATGGAACCACCAAGGATTAATTGGAAATGACCTAGTGGATCCCTATGTGTCCGCAGCTTGTGCTGCACTGAATCGGGACTGCCGCAACCTTGGTTTGGAAAGCAACCATGGTCATCGTGCCACCTTGACCATCTCTGCTCCTGTCCACCACTACTGCGGCTTGGGAATTCTTTCCCTGTAGACACAAGGCTCTCTGCTCTCATACACATAATGATTTCAGTATGGAAAGCAAACACTTTCAGTTGTTATTTCCCCTTACTCCTCAGCATGTAAGCACCATTTCCTGTATCTTTAGATTGTGTTGAAATGTTCTATTCGGTCCCCAGGGGCCACTAACACACGCACACCTTTAATCCCAGCACTGAGAGGCAGAGGCAGGTGGATCTCTGAGTTTGAGACCAGTCTGGTCTGCATAGAGAGTTCTAGGACAGTCCTGTTTTAAAAACCAAAACAAAAGTTCTCTTTAGGTAACGTATCACCAGAATATATTTTTCATGTATATACAGCTGGCGGGGGTGGGGCATGATTTTTAAAGTCGTTTTTTGAGTTTCTGGCTCAGGTTTCATAAACAAAAATGGCTATATAGATTTTTGGCTTAGGATTAGATTATGATTTTCAGTAGCGTTTAAAGTGGCCCTGTACATATTTCTGACATTAAAAGTTAGCAAGCATATCCACCTGTTAATATGAAATTTTGTTTCTATCTTTAATACATGAGAAAAATAACTATATGCCAAAGAATTATTTTTAAAAACTTATTACTATCAATATATCTTTGATTTTGCATAACTATTTCATATGCTTATACAGTAGGGGCCACACAAAAGTGTCTTGAATGAAAAGAAGTCCCAAAGAGAAAGAACAAGCAGCCCACTCTACACGGAGTAAAAGGGGTAGCAGTCAGAAGAGTAGGAAGCCAGATGTGGTGGCCACAGCTGCAACCTCAGTTCTCAGGTGGCGGAGGCACGACTGTGGTGTTTGAAACCTAGGAGACATAGAGAGCCCTATTTCAAAATGAAAGAGAAGAATTTGGGACCCAAGAAGTTTGTTTATCATTTAGGTTCTATAAACTGACTTTACTGAATTGTAATTAAAACTGATTTTAGTATTTACCTTCACTGCCACACAGTGTTGAAAGCCTGCTCTCCTGCCATGCAAGAGGCAGGAGGAAGGTCACTGCAAGCCTGAGGCCAGCCTGGTCTACACATATGGAATTATGGACTAAGTAGGGTCTCATAGTCAAACAACAGCAGGAAATGTTTGTGAGGGTTTTTTTTTTTTTTTTTTTTTTTCGAGACAGGGTGTAGCCCTGGCTGTCCTGGCACTCACTTTGTAGACCAGGCTGGCCTCGAACTCAGAAATCCGCCTGCCTCTGCCTCCTGAGTGCTGGGATTAAAGGCGTGCGCCACCACGCCCGGCTGAGGGTTTTCTATAACGGGGTTTCATGTGCCCTGGGCTGGCCTCAACTCTAAGGATCAATACCTGATCCTTTAGCCTCCACCACTCAAGAGCTATAGTTAGAGGCAGGCTCCCCCATGCTTGGCTAAAACGTTTTTATTTTTATTTATTTATGTGTGTGAATGTTTTGCCTGCATGTTATGTCTGTGTACCACATGTGTGCCTGGTGCCAAGGAGAGCAGAAGAGGGTGTGGGATCCTCCCATATCTGGACTTGCAGGCTGCTGTGAGCGCCGTGTGAGCGCTGAGAATCAAATCCAGGTTTTATGGAAGACAAATCGGTGCTCTTAACCACTGAACCATCCCTCCAGCCCATAAAACTTCTTTTAAGGTAGGGTCTCACTATGTAAATCAGGCTTGCCTTAAACTTCAGGACACATCTACCTCTGTATCCTGAGTGCACGTACCATACCAGTCTACGGTGTCTCTCTTGAACCTTCATCTGTTTGCATCCCCAATGCTTCGTACAGTTATAAAAACACATCCTCTCAATAAATGTTCCATGAAGAAGTTGACAGGAAAAAACTCACATGCTCTAATGTTGAAAGTGTAGGTGGATGGAGTAGACATTCCCACAACCGATTCTTTAGCTGACAGAAATGTATAAAAGAGAGCCCATGAAAAACTGGCAACGATGCCAGCTGTAGAATAAAGGATACATTCAGACCTGGCATGACACAGTAGATCAGACCTTCAAAGGTCTGCCCTACGGCAGCAAGGAAAGCTGACCCCAAACGGCAACTCAACTCTCAACACCCACAGCTCCAGTCCTCTGACGGAAAAAGCATCCACCTCTGCCCAGAAACAATTGCACCACTGTTCTTAAAGGGGCTGGCGAGGGCCATGATGAGGTAGGGTGAACCCCAGCAACTGGGGACTAAGAGAACGCCAAGTATCTGGTGTCGGTAAAATAAATGCACGAGTACTTGAAACTTTCATCAAAGTACAGTAATAAAATAAACAGGGCTAATGTGCAGGTCAGTGGAGGGGCAGACATGACCTGGGTGACTGATCACTACCACCAAAAATAAATGAAATAAATTAATATTAAAAATTGGGCTGGGGATCTACCACAGTGGCAGAGTGTGTGGGGGCGCATGCTGTTCCATTTTCAGTAACACGTACAAGCACCAAAATAAATGTGATAAACAAATATATCTACCCTAGGACCTTAATGATCAACCAATATACCAAGATATATTCCCTAAATATCTGAACACTCGTTCCAAGGAAAATAAATCATTTGCAGAAGGGCCTGGAAGATTGGAGCAAGGTGCCACACTAGCCAAGAGAGCCCTCCCCCTCTCCCCCAGGCGCTGCAGCCTTCAGCACAGCTGACGCGTCCTCTGCGCCTCTATTCTCTACTGTAAAATGAAGCTCTAAATGCAGCAACTGTGTACTGCGAGTTGCAGAAAGTCTTTAACTCGTGTACCAAGAAAGCCTCAATCCCTTGGAATGAATCTGGTATGCCAATGATTTATCTCCTAATCAGTCAACTCCCCAACAGTGTATGTCATGTTGGAAGGCATCCACTGTGGTTAGATCATTCACAGACGAGGTAACACTGCTCCCACATTTTCTTTACTACATCTAGTTACTTAGGTAATGTCTGTGTACACAGACATATTCATATTTTTTTCTCCTTTGCTCATACATGTGAGCCAGTACAGATGATCAGAAGGAAATCTTAATTTCTGGGCTGCAGAGATGATGTCTCAATGGTTAAGAGGATTTGTGTGAAACCATGAGACCCAGAGTCCAATCCACTCATGCAGACACATACAAATAAGTAAAAAAATTTAAAACACTTAATTTCTGCTGGGGTTCGTGTTACATACTTAAGAATAAAACACTTGGGATACAGAATTGGAAGAACACAAAACCAAACATTTCTGCAGTTACTTCTTCCAATGCAGTGGCTCTCAACCTTCCCAATGCTATGACCCTTTAATACATTTCCTCATGCCGTGGTGACCCTTATGGACCTAAGTACTACTGATGACAGATGTGATGTTAGCACATCCTCTCCTTTCTGAAACATGAATTAAAAAAAGATCTCACAATGCAAGCATTTGCTTTGGTGGTGGTGGTGGTGGTGGTCTCTGTATAGTCCTGGCTGTCCTGGAGCTCGCTCTGTAGGCCAGGCTGGCCTTGAACTCACAGAAATCTGCCTGCCTCGGCCTCCCAAGTCCTTGGAGTAAAGGTGAGCACCAGCAATACCCAGTGCTCTATTAAAGTAAATGCTATTAAAGTAAATGTCAGTTACATTTCATGGCCTGTCTATTGTATTTCATTGGTTCATCTATTCAACAATAAATCTGTTTCCTTCCTCTATGCCCAGAACTTTTAAGATTAAGCTCAGGAAAGTCAAGTAGGTCACCAAAGCAAAAACAACAAGAAAACAACAACTTCTCAAGGCCTTCTGACCCAAAACCCCTTCATTGACCTGCATACATAGTTAACTATGCTAACATGATACATTTAAGATTAGGTTTTTAGGGCTGGTGAGATGGCTCAGTGGGTAAGAGCACCCGACTGCTCTTCCGAAGGTCCAGAGTTCAAATCCCAGCAACCACATGGTGGCTCACAACCATCCGTAACAAGATCTGGCGCCCTCTTCTGGAGTGTCTGAAGACAGCTACAGTGTACTTACATATAATAAATAAATAAATCAAAAAAAAAAAAAGATTAGGTTTTTATTTGCAGAGTGTGGTGATGACAGGGTCTCATTATGTATGTCGCTTTGGCTGGCCTGGAACTCATGAGTAAGCCATAGCTAGAACTTCAGGTATAAGCTACCACACTTCATTGCTAGTTACTTATTTTTAAATAAAGGTGGGAGAGGGGAGCACTTATTTAGCATGCGCAAAACCCTGGGTCTATCTGGGCAGAAGTATACTGGAGTAAATTACACTTGAAAACAGACCAAGAAGTACAGAGCTGCTACAATGGTTACCAGAAAAATAGCACAATAAATAAATAAATGGCCAGGGTGTGGTGGTGCACGCCTTTCAACCTCAGCGGTCTGGAGGCAGGGCTCTGAGAGTCCGCAACTACCCTGGCCTATGCAGAGAGTTCCAGGACAGCCAGGGCTACATAATAAAATCCTAAAAACCTAAATAAACAAACAAGAAGCTGGGTATGGTGCCTTATACCTGTAATGCCACCATTTAGGAGACTAAGTTTAGAGGATTACCCCAAGTTCCAGGACAGCCTAGGCTACAGTGAGACGTTGACTTTCAAAACCCAAAACAAAATTAATCATATTTAAGACCTGAGGCTATAACTCAGTGGTAGAGTGTTTGCCTAACATGCATGAAGCCCTAGGTTCAAAATAAGCACAGCCATGGTGGTGATGATGGGAATAGCAATGATCTGGTGTGGGAAGAACAGCCTGGACTACATACCCAGTTACTTGGGACAGGAGAGCAGAAAAACAGACAGAGCTAGAGTTAAAGACCTGATTCTCATGGGGCTAGATAGGTGGCTCAGTGATTAAGAGCACTAGCTCCTCTTCCAGAGAACCCAGGATCAATTCCCAACACCCAAAGGGCAGCTCCCAGCCACCTCTAACACCAGAACCCTCTTCTGGCTCCACAAGCAAGAGGTACACGTGATACGGACACAGATGCAGGCAAAACACTTGTACACTTAAATACATACTCTTTAATCTGACTCTCAGAGCTGGAGAGATAGCTCAACAATTAAGAACACTGCCTCAATGTAACTCCAATTTCAGGGGATCCTATATACAGACATACATGCAAGCAAAACACTAGTGCAAATGAAATAAAAATAAATGATCAAAAGAAAGCCATACACATAAAACTATTTTTTTTTCTTACATCTGACTCTACTACTCATAAACTTTGTTCCATTTGATATGTAACTTCCTGAAATTCCAGTTTCCTCGGTGGTGATGTCATTCGTATCTTCATTAGAGAGTTGTTACAAAAATTACAGAAAGCACTTAGCACAGCCTGACATGCAAGTAAGCATCCAATAAACATTTGTTGTTGTTAGTCTGCTTTAGTGCCATATACAGTAGGAGACACTTGGGAGTTTTCCTAATATGTTATACACACAGACATAGCTTTAAGAGGTAAAGGTCGTAAGAGGAAGCTGGTGCTAGGCATCAGTAATGCCAGCCAAGGGAAGGAGAGGCAGGAGGAGCAGGGGCTTGAGGGTAGTAGGCTCAGCGGCAGTTAGAGGCCAGCCTAAACCATGTGAAAACAAAATACAGGCCAGCGACTCACTTGGTAGGGTGCTTGCCTAGCACTCCTTGAGGCCCTGGGTTCAGTCCCCAGCACACAAACGAGGCAAGTGCTGCTGCAACCCCAGGACTACAGAGATTAAAAGAGGGAAAATTCGGAAACTTCAGCCAGCCTGGGCCACACAGAGAGGCAGCTAGGTCTACCTGTCTACATAGCAAGGCTATCTGCAAACACCACCACTAACTCACCACCACCACCTCACTCGCCCCAAACACAACAAGTGACAAGTCTGATCACTGACTCATCACAGAGGCCGCGTGAGAACCCTCAGCTCACAAGTTCCTCATCAAGACAAGACACGGACAGAGAGGGCTGAGGTGTGGTCAGTGTGTATGAGGCCTTGGGCTCATACTCAATAACACAAAATAAAAATACCAGAAGAGAGGCGAAGTCCCACAGCATGAGTTAATAACAGACTGGGTGTGGAGGTACCCAGGCAGGGGAAGTCATCCTTAGCTAAACCATCAGGCCCTGCTTCAAAGAAAAACAGGAATAATATGGAAGTGAGGGTGTGGCTTAGAGTTAGAGGGTTTGGCTTGTCCAGCACACAGAAAACCCTGGATTCCATTCCCAACACTGCAAAACCAGTAACTTTAAACCTAGGTCAACTAATTGATAAGAATTATCCAGCTATTATATGAAATCCATGGAGGTAGTGGTGACCTAGCCTTATAAACAACACCTCTCAACCAGAAGCTAAGGCAGGAGGATCACAAGTCAGGCCCACCTGGGCTGCAGACGGAGACCTTGCCTGGGGCGTGGGAGTGTCTCTTCGGGCAGGCCTTCAGGAAATTTAATTTCTAAGAAAACTGCCATAGATTAATTTAAATGAAGCAAACTCCAACTTTGATTATATTTATAATTCTGATCATCTTAAATGTCAGTTGTTCAGATCTGAACATCTCAATTGTTTAAACTACTGATATAAAAATGTGTCCAAAGGGAGTTCTGACCTCTTGTTGAGAGCCATTGAAAATGCCTGTAAGTGGCTCAGCAGGTAAGGAATTCATGGAATTCCGGTCTTCAGTCTAAGGATCACTGTGGCTGACCACAGTCAGCACCAAATTATGTGGGCAATGCAGGTTGGTCATCTAACTGCTTGAATGCCTTCCATCTTTTCCCCACTTCACAACTGCCATTACTTCAAGCAACAGGAAGAATACAGTTTGTGAACAGAACACAGTTAGAAAATATTCTTAACTATTAGGCCTGCCCAGGGACAAACTATGGTGAGGAATGTAGATAAACTGTAGTTTAAAATAAAGCTTTTGGCTTACTACCCGATTTCTTTAATCTACTTAATCCTCCAGTTCAGGCATGGATAATCAGGATCACATTCCTGTCTAAGGCAAATGGTCACTTGCCTGGTGGTCTCCCCAGTGACCTCAGCACTAGATGAACCAAGCCACAGGGAAACTGGAAACTGAAAACCTGGATCATAATGACACCACAAAAAAGGACTGTTAGATTTCAGCAGTATATTATTCCCAGTGAATGACCCAACCCTCAGGCTATCTGACCAAAATTATAAGAGCTATTTTACAGGCCAATACTGATTTATATAATCCTAACATTGCACAGCTATGAGTTCCAGACTAGCCTAGCTAGAGACCCTGCCCACTGGAGAGCTTTTCCTGCTCCAGAAAAAACAATCAAGGATTTATTTATTTTCTGAGGAAGTAATAGAACACGTAATTAAGCATATTAGGCTGGACTCAAGTAAGAAACTGAACAATGACATTTGCAAAGCCCTAAAGGCAGAGGTGGTGTACCATCCCTCAGTCACTAGAAAACTGACTACCTAAAAAAGTGCTAGAATAAAATGAACAGCTATCAGAATGCATACACAAAGTGAGAGAGAGATCAAGAAGAAAAGCTAGGCTAGGGTGATGGCTCAGTGGTTAGGAGTACCGGCTGTTCTTCCAGAGGTCCTGAGTTCAATTCCCAACAACTATATGGTGGCTCGCAACTGTCTATAATGTGAGCTGATGCTGTCTTCTGGCATGAAGGTATACATGCAAAAAGAACACTCATACACGTGAAATAAATAAATCTTAAAAAAAAAAAAAAAAGTCAGCCGGACGTGGTGGCACACGCCTTTAATCCCAGCACTTGGGAGGCAGAGGCAGGCAAATTTCTGAGTTCGAGGCCAGCCTGGTCTACAGCCAGGGCTATACAGAGAAACTCTGTTTCCAAAAAAAAAAAAAAAAAAAAAATCGGGGGTGGGGGGTGGGGGCACTGACAGGTAAGAGCACTGACTGCTCTTCTGAAGGTCCTGAGTTCAAATCCCAGCAACCACATAGTGGCTCACAACCACCTGTAGTAAGATCTGATGCCCTCCTCTGGCTCATCTGACGACAGCTACAGTGTACTTATGTATAATAATAAATAAATCTTTAAAAAAAAAAAAAAGAGGGGGAAGGAGAGGAGGAAGAAGAAGAAGAAGAAAAGCTGAGCCAGGCATAGTACTGCATGTCTTTATGGTTTCCTGTTTGTTTGTTTGTTTGTTTGTTTGTATGTATGCTTATTTATTTTGGTTTTTCAAGACAGGGTTTCTTTGTATAGTCCTGGCTGTCCTGAAACTCTGTAGACCAGGCTGGTCTCCAGCCTGGAGACTGATCCCTCTGTCCCTTGCCTCTCAACCACTACGAGTAGAACCTACTGGGGCTGGTACTTGTCTTTAATCCCAGCATAAGAGATAGAGGAGACAGAGGCAAGAGAATCTCTGTGTGGTCAGGACAGGCTGATCTTCTTAACAGCCAGAGCTAATAGAGAGACCCTGTCTCAAAAAAAAAAAAAAAAAGGCGAGAGAAGGCTGAGTTCAGAACATCATCCCCACACTATCTGGTGCTAACAAAGAATACATGGGAATCTTAATTTATCATAGATTGGGGGACGGAGGAGGCAAGGATATGGCTCAGCAGGTAAGCCTGCCAAACCTGACAACCTGAGTTTGGCCCTCACTCTAGAAAGTTGTCCCTGCCCTCCACACAAGTGCTGTGGCATCCTGTTCTCACCTCTAGATACACATACACAATAAGGAATGCATAAACAAACAAACAAACAAAAAGGATGGCCAGGCAGGATGCGACAAAGCCTATGTCAACACACCCGAGTCTGAGGCACAAGGGTATATAAGTTCCAGGCCAGCCTTGTATATGTATTGAGATCCACCTCAAAGCAATTCAAAGTAACAAGAAATACCTTTTAATTTAAAAAAACCTCCTTAGTCACCAAAGAGTGGTCAGGCACACCTTTTAGGCCAGCACTCTTGCAGCAGAGATAGGCAGATCTCCCTATTACCAGTATGAGGTAAGGCCAGCCTGGTCTGTCCACATATCAACCTCCAGGATAGCCAGAACTGCATAGACAGACATCTCATCCCCACCGTGCATCTAATCCTTGACTTCCCCTCACTGACTACAACCTTTTGAGTCAATTATTTACCGTAGAGACAATCATGGAATTCGTGCAAAACCAAATCCACTAGGTAGAACCTTTCCAAAAAGACAGAGTGGAGCCGACAGACACCAGGACTACAGAAAGGCAGACCTTGATTGCAATAAAATAGAAGACTTCTCTTACTGGAAGGGCCTCTCACAGGTGCACAGGGACATTTTGGACTGTTCCAGGAACAGAAGCTCTCCTTAGAAAACCAGCCCAAACAAATGAGGAAATACAGGGGGAGGGGAAGAGGGGAGAATCCAAGAGTCACCGCTTTCCCACCCCGCTTTGCACTTCATGTGTTTCACTATTCTGCTTCTAAGACTTTACATTCCAACATCTTCCCCTGTGTTTCTAATGTGACAATGGACATACGTACAGACTTCAAATTTAGCTTTTCGTTTTCTGAGGCAGGGTCCTGTACTGTAGTAGCCCAGGCTAGCCTTTGACTCATGGCAACCCTTCTGCCTCGGCCTCTTGGGTGCTGGGATTAGCGGCATAGTCCACTTCTGAGTTTTCTATGGCCCTTCTTTGCTAACCAACCTGCTGTACAATTTCCAGGTCTGACATTTCAGGAAGCTCCAGAGAGAAATCGTAAATGATCTGTCTCTATATACAGCATGACTACACTCTCGAGAAAGCAGTCGGTAGAAACCAGATGATAGGCATTTTTCCACAAATAAAGCAGTATGTGGTAACTGAAACAAATGATTGAAAAGATTATACACACTACTGCCAGATACAGGTACACACTCCTGCATGTGTGCGCTGAGCTTGCACGCACGCACGCGCACACACACACATTTTCTGGCACACATATACATATATATAATGGAAGGTTCTCACATGAGCTTGAGGACAGCCTGGTCTACACAGCGAGTCCAGGCCAGCCAGAACAACACAATGAAACACAACCTCATAGAAAGAGACACAGACAACAGAGCAGGCAAAACAATGAGAGAATATGAAAATAAGGTTTGGATTTTCTGTTAATGAGAGGGCATGGGTACAACAGAATGGTAGAAATGCTGATTGCTGGGGTAGTGCACACCTGCAATCCCAACCATGGGAGATGTACGAAAGGAAATCACAAGTCTCAAAGCCACCCGGACTATACAACCAGACCCGGATGCAGAAAGATTCATAGAAGGCAAGGGAGGGAAGGGCTGAAGAGGGGCGGGAGAGAAGGAGAGATGAGAAATTACAATCCAGGAGGAACAGAGATGCTGGCAAGAAGGTATGTAAAGAAAAGTCAATCCTGATGTATCTTAGAAGTGAATTTGAAAGGCTTAAAGAGCTGAGTGTGTAGGTAGAAGGAACAGTGGGGCAGACAGGACTTGCAGATGTACTCCTATAATCACGACTCTTGGAAGACCAAGGCAGGAACATCACTAAGAAGTCAAGGCCAGCCTGGGTTACACAGTGAGTTCCACAGCAGGAGAGACACTGTGTAAAAACCAAAACAAAATGTATGGCCACTGGAATTTTCACTCAAGGATAGATAGTGGGGTGGGGAAGAGTCATGAAATGAACAGGTTGCTAGGCATGGAAATGTACACTTGTAGTTCCAGCACTTGGGACACAGAGGGACCAAGAGTTTGAAGCCAACTTGGGCTCCAGGAGGCCCTGTCTCAAAACAAGTAAAAAAAAAAAAAAAAAAAATAGGTTAGGGAGTGGAATTAGGAGCTCTCTATTTGAATATTACATACACATACACACACACACACACACACACACACACACACACGGTATTAAACTCAATTTCTGCAAGCATGCTAGACAAGTGCTCTGTCCACTAAGTTAATGCCCAGTCCTGACCATATTACATTTAAAATGCCTACAAATTGGACTGAAGGGATGGCTCTTTGCTAAGAGCACCCATTGGTCTTGCAGAGACCCTGGGTCCAGTTTCCGGTTTTTTTTAAGCTAGTGTCTCTGTCTGCGGTCATGCGAGCCTAAAACTCATGTAGCAGCCAGGCTGGCTCTTGAGGATTCTCCTGAATCAGCCGTCCAAGTGTCAGGGTCACAGGCAGCATCCATAAATCATCTCTTTTGTTTTGTTTTGTTTTGTTTTTCAAGACAGGGTCTCTCTGTGTAGCCCTGGCTGTCCTGGAACTCACTCCGTAGACCAGGCTGGCCTCAAACTCAGAAATCCGCCTGCCTCTGCCTCCCAAGTGCTGGGATCAAAGGCGTGCGCCACCACCGCCCGGCTCATAAATCATCTCTTTATTCATTGTTCCCTCTACTCTACACATAACCAGTTCTCTAGCCCTTTCAAATTTACCTCTAAAATTTACCCTCTACAATTTCAGATCCAGAGGATTTCTGGCTTCCACTGGCAACCTGACATTCATATGATTCACAAACATACACTTAGGCAAAACACTCATAGCCGTAAAATAAACTTTAAAATTTTTAAAAAAAAAATTGTAAAGGATGCCTAGAAACGGCCATGGACCCAAAGGGTAGCTCAACGTTGGAACACTTGCCTGGCGAGGACATGGAGTCTGATTCCATCTCCAGAACCACAAAACCTCCATCCTATCCAGATCCACTTCCCCCAAAAAAAATTTAAAAAAAAAGAAAAATGTATAGGTCTAGATGTAGCTGAAGCTTAATGCTCAGGACCGGTGATAAAAATCTGAGTCAACAACATGTGATAATATTTAAAGAGGGAAGAGAATGACATCATTCAGGATGAGCACAGGTAAAGAAATGAAGAGGGACAGCCAGGAGGCCCTCGGGGATTTGGGATGTTTTCAACACAAGGTGTGAGGCTGAAACAAAGAGAGAAAGAAGAAGGTCTGGAAACTCTAAGGCCTAGAAAGTTCCCTGCCATTATCTGAGTCTCCTATCATACAGAGTCTCCACCAAAGCCACCTCTTCCTATCTGCCACATATTTAGCTAATGCCTATCATTTGAAAATCTGAGGTTCAGAAAGACTGGGCAGAATCCCTACAACTGCACCTCTTTCGACTCTGACTTAGGTCAAAGTCTAGAGCACTTCTGACCCTCAGCCTTTTCACTGTGGGCAGCAGGAACAACAACCTACAAAACAGACAACTGGGCTGCGGTGGCACAGCCTTTAATCTCAGCACTCTGGAGGCAGAGGAAGGGGAATGTCTGTGATTTCAAGGCTACCTTGGTCTACAGGGTGAGTTCCAGGACAGCCAAGACTACACAGAGAAACCCTGTCTTGGGAAGAGGTAAAAAAAAATCATCTAGGCTACGGGATTCACTTTTGCTTTCCATATAATTTGCTGACATACACAAACCAAGTTGATTAGGGACCGATCCACCTGAAAAAAATAGAAAAATAAAAACCAAAGCAGGAAAACAGGGCTGGGGACATTAGCTATGGGCATCTTACCCTGTGTTTAGACCCGGGGTCAATCATCAGTGTTCACACACCGAGAGAAGGGAAGCCCGGGCAGAGACAGGACGTGGCCCAACTAGTACTGAAGTGCAGGAAGCCTGCTAGTTTGATTCCCAGCTCAGCATAAAACCAGGCGTGGTTTACAGGTGTGTGGTGGAATCCCAGAACTAGGGTGAAGAGATGCAGAACTGCCCAGAGATGCAAGAAGCAGGAGCTAAACTGCAAGTCGAAGGCCAGCCTAAGGATAGAGCAATATTCCATTTTAGGTTTGTTTGGGTTTTTTTTTTTTTTTTTTTTTTTTTTTTTTAGTATACAACAGGGCTGGGGACAGGTAAGCTCTGGCGTAAAGCACTTCCCTGATATAAAAAGCCCTGGGTTTAAAAAAAAAAAATTAAAATAAATCAACATCTGACTTGTCGTCAGGCCAATGATCTTTAGCACAAGAAAAGCAGCCTGATTTTTCCACTTTGTAAAAACACCCTGACCCTGAAGGTGGAATGTCCTAGTCAGTGAGTGAATCACGAGGGTAAACTAAAGATGCTTCTTAAATCCTTTTGGCTTTAGTGACTACAATTTCGATTTTACCATTTCAGATTTTTGGTCTTCCAAAACTTAGGCAATAGCCTAATCCAAGCCACCCTGATCTTTCACACATTATATAGTCTTTCTACACAGTTCTGTCTTCTGCTTTCTTTTTTAAAAATCTGTGTGTGTGTGTGTGTTCCTCAGATGCCACACATCTTATTTTTTTAGGTAGAGTCTCTCATTGGCCTAGGGTGCCACGATTCTGCTAAGCTAGCAGGTCTACCAGCAAATCCCTGGAATCTACTTGTGTGCCCCTCCCCCAGCAATGGGACTACAAGTGGATGCCACCCTAACTTTTAACATCTATTCTAGATATGCCGAGTTCTGTAATCCAAGGCATGAATCAAAGCCAGCCTAGTCTATAGAGTGAGTTCCAGACCACTGAGGACTAACACCGCAAAGTTCTGTCTCAAAAGATCCATAACACTGCAAGGTTCTGTCTCAAAAGATACAAAACAAAATAAAACAAAACAAAACAAAAAACTTACAAAGCAGTACCAAGACGGGCAAGTGATAATGAACTCCTGGAAACTCAGACTCCTTGGAGATTTCATTACGACTCCTATTCCCAAACATCCATTCAGCACTTCAGAATAAATACTCATCTAATTTAATTATGATGACTTCACCAGACAGTAAGTAACACTGCCCACAACGATGTTTACAAAAGCACTTGTCACTCCCTTCGGATGTAGCAATGCAGGAAAAAAGGAGTATGTTTCCATACTCTTCCTGTGTTTATACTCTGTAACAAGTGACAATTTAAGTGTCACTTCAGATGGGTTAAATACCAAAGTAAGTCAGGTAACATGTCCCACCACCATCTTCCACGTTGTGTAAACTCTGATTCTGATAGGATTCTTAGCACTAATTCACTCCGTACCCAAGACAGGTTTCCAAGTCAGCCTTTCCAAGAGAGAAACTACAGAATTCTAGGAAGAGACTACAGAATCCTACTCTGGCCGCTGTAAGATAACAGGCTCCTTCGTTAAGCAACTCGAGTTGAGCTTATTGCAACACTAGAGCGGTTCGGAAATAAATTTGCCCCCAATGCCAACCTCTACGAAGGAACAAGCCAGAGCCAGCAAGGATGCTGCAGTGAGCGGCTCCCAAAAGCTCCCGTCCAACGAGCACTTACAGCGAGGTGAGCTCGGCCTCCCGCAATCCCGGGAGGTGAGTATTCACAGTTCCCGCTTCACATCTCCTCGGGGTTTTCAGCCAAGGCCGCGCGGGACACGTTAGCCGCGGCACCGGGACTCTGACCGGTCTGAAACCGGAGAGCCCGGAATCGCGCGGTGAACGCTGAGCCGAAACACCTGAGGGTCCGCAGCCGCCGGGCGTCCGCACCGACACCGGCTGGGCCGTTCCGCGCCCGCGCTCTCTGTGGTCGCCCACCGGGCGCCCTCCGCTGCTCGGTGTCCGCCGCCCGAGGCCTGGGCGCCGCGTATCTCGGAGCCCGCGCTCCCGCGGCCGAGCCCGGCAGGAAGCGCCCGCCCGAGCCGCCAGCGCCGCAGCCCGCGCCGCCTCCCGCGCTCACCTGCCCCGCGCGCCGCCACCGGCTCCGGATCCCGCAGCGCCGTCAGCAGCTCCCGCAGCCGTGCCCGCCTGGCTCCGACACCCGCATGCCCCGCTCCCAGTCTTCTGCTGCCTTCGGGGCTCAGCGCGACACCCGCCCACCGCCCACGACCATGGCCGGCTCCGTCGCAGCCGCTGCACCGCCCGACGGAGCACGCGCGCGCCACCGCCGTGCCCGCGCCTGCGCGAGCGCGCGCGCGAGCCTCCCGGGCTCTCCTCCCCGCTGCCCGGCCCCGCCCACCCTCTAGGGCCAATCCCCCGACGCCCGCCTCCAGGCAGCCCCGCCCACTCACCGCGCAAGCCCCGCCCCTCGAGGGGAGGCAACACCAGCCTCGCCCTGTGCGGCTGTCGGTGCCGCGTTCCTACTGCGCTGCGGGCGCGCAGGGGTTGGCTCGCAGAGCACTGCGGTGTCTGCAGCCCCCCAGCTCGCCGCCTTCGGGAAAACCTGCACCTCCCGGTTCCGCTTCTCCGCAGACTCCCCTTTGTTCCCACGGCCCAGCTGGCCTTCCACTCCCTGCGATGTGAACGATCATTTAGATGTAAAGAGTCCAGCCTTTGAAACACTTCTGTGTTCGTCTCTGCACCACCGCAGCTGACGTTTGGCTGCCAAACCTTACACTTCGCCCAGCGCTTTTTTTTTTCTCGCCTCTGTCTCCCTGCTGTCGGGAAATTTCATGGCTCTTTAGTGAGACGCTTGAATTTCACTTACTGTCAGCCAAACCTTGGACGCGGTGGATAGAGCTCAGCGGTAGGGCACTCACATAGCCTAAGAGGTCCTGCGTGGGATACTTGTAGTCTTTTTGTTTACATATAGTAAACCTACTGTAACCTAACGCCACTCTAACAATTCAAGCAAATACTTGAGCAGTCTAGGATAGAATCTACAAGTAGAAGGAAAATGAGACAAGGTGCAAAACAATAGTTTGATTCTGCGGATGTAACTCAGTGATTAAAAAAAAAAAAATCAAGCGTGGTGGCTAATGTCTATAAAGCTCTGCGTTCAGGACCAGAAGGTCGGTGCATTGCCAGGCCAGCTAAGTTACTTCCTGAGTTGCGGACTAGGCAAGGCTGCATAGCAGGGTCTCTGTCTCAAAAAAAAAAACAAAAAACAAAAAACAAACAAAAAACAAAACAAAACAAAAAAAAAAACAGAGGTTAACCTATTTCACCATGCTTGTACGAGTTTGGGGTTTCTACAAGTAATTTTATGTGGAGCCAGCTTTTGAGGCTTCAGCCCATTGCCAGTGGGACATGAAATGCTTAACCCAACTGTGAAGCCCAGGTCTTTTCAGATGTCTAATGAATAGAATTCCCCTTAATATTTAGCGAGCTCACAGCCAGAAATGTCAGTAAAGGACCTTCACACGTTGATCTCAACCCTTGTACCAAGCTTCTTCCTTCCCCTCCACCACAAGGTCAGTCTCATGTCCACAACAGAAGCGAAAGTATCTTGCACTAGACTAGCAATGGCTTTCTGGCCAAGCAGAAAAGGGTTGGTGACACAAGCCAGCCTGGCAGATCTGTGAGTTGAGGCCAGCTTGGTCTACAGAGCAAGTTCCAGGAAAGCTAGGAGTACACAGAGAAACCTTGGAGAGAGACAGAGACAGAGACAGAGACAGAGACAGAGACAGAGACAGAGACAGAGACAGAGAGAGAGAGAGAGAGAGAGAGAGGCAGACACAGAGACAGAGACAGACAGAGACACAGAGACAGAGAGTAAAACAAGAAGCTTGCCAGTCAAATACCTGTAAAGTTTCTGTGAATATTGGGGATGGAAATGCTAGAATAGGAATGTACTATGACAAAGAGTGGATCGAGGCCTAATCTTTACACTGTTCTTTGCTGATAGTATTGCTATGCAGTACTTGGAAAAGCTACCTGGGAGATTAGACACCAGGGAATTTCGAATAGTCTGTGTGTGATAAGAGTTCTGTGATGTGTTCCTCTTTGCGTTGTTTTGTTGCTAAGATCCTCACCCACTTGTCATCGGGACCTTATAAAGAATGAGTACACTTTGGATGTATATGAATGATTTAATCACACATTCATGCTTTGATTTGTAGTCCTGCATGTTTTAAAAGCTTTGAGCTTGAAATGATCACACAATAGCTTGAAAGGGTGCAAACAGAATAGTGGGTTGTTTGGCTAGAGGGTAATAATTTGAGTAGATAATTAGGTTTTCTGGTTTTCAAAAGTTTCGATACAATAAAATCTTGTGTTGTTTTAGAGGAAGGGATTAAATGCCTGTCAGCCCCGGAAAGCTAGGTTCAGGCACCCATCCCCATCCTCCACCCCCAACCTAGCAATGAAAGAGACACGTAATCAGGAGATAGGAATGCATGCATCCCAAAGAAACATCCTTATGGAATCTGTGAATGTGACCTTAGCTGAAAAAACAATGCTTGCAGATCTAGGTAAGTTAAATGTTTTGAAATGGGCTCATCCTTCCTTTAGAGTCGACCTAATCCCGAAGATAAATGTCCCTACAAAAGAAAAGGCAAGGCCAGGCCTGGTGGCAACACCTTTAATCCAGTGCTTGGGAGGCAAAAGCAGGCAGACCTCTGAGAGTTCGAGACCAGCCTGGTCTACAAAACAAGTTCTGGTACAATCAGGGCTGTTGCACAGAGAAACCCTGTCTCAAAACAAAACAAAACAAAACAAACCTAGAATGAATGAATGAATGAATGAATGGCAATCCTGTAATGCCAGAACTCAAGCAGCCTGAGCCTGGGCTAAAAACTGTGAAATCGTGTCAAAAGAATAATAAGACAGGAGAAAATAGAAGGAAGAAAGTTAGAGGCAGCCTGGTCTACATAGTGAGTTCTAAGCCAGCAAGGGCACCTAGTGAGACTGAGACCCTGAGTGGATAGATAGGTAGATAGATAGATAGATAGATAGATAGATAGATAGATAGATAGATAGATAGATAGATAGATTAATAAAAATAAAAAGAGAGAAGATAGATTTGACAAACAGAGGAAGGTAATGTGAAGAGTGTTTATACATCTTTTACAACCTAGGGACACTAAAGTTACTAGCAGCTACGGGAGATAGGGGGACGTAAAGCAGAGTCTTAATTCCTTAAAAGGAACCGACCTTGCAGGCATCTTGACATCACTTTTGGAGTTTAGAACTATAAGGAACTAAATTTCTGTTTTTAAAAACAAAACAAGTCAAGACATAAACTTGGCAATGATTTCTTCAACCAGACCAAAGTCTACTGTAGCCGTTTTAGTATAATACTGCTCATAACAGCAAACAAACAGGAAGGACGGAAAGGGGGGGGGGGGCATGACTGGGAGTCCAGTCCACTAGTTTGTTTAGAGGTCTTATTTTATTAATTTTGACAACCTCGAACATCTGAAGTTCTGGGATTGCAGGTGTGCATTACAATTCTCATTAACTCGGTTTTTTTGGAAAAGAGAAAGAATTGCACATGGCATAAACTAATTACTATCCCAGAATTGGGGGGAAAGCCTAGATGGTGAACTGACATAAAGGCAACCTCATCCTATCCTACCTCCAAGGCTGGCCTGCTGCCTCTCTCACTCTTCTTCTCTTCAAAGACCAGGAGAGAAGATCCAGCCTCCCATGTTCGTGCCACGAACCTTGGGAGGAAAGGGACAGAAAAAAGACAGAATAAGCATGGGGGGGAGGGAGGGGAAGACCAGGCAGCAGCCATTTGTGTAGAGACAGACAACCCCTGCAGTGGGAAACCTACAGATAAGAGAGGGAGGAACTTCCAAAAGATAAGGTGAAGCAGAAAAGATGCCCCATACCCATCTCTTCTTGGCTCGGGTGAGAAAAACACCCTTTCATAAATGCTTGATACCGGCTTTATTGCTTATAAGTGTATGAATGCTGACTTGGCCCCTTAAGGGTGAGGCATATGTGCTAGGGTTGATCCCTGGGCCTCATAGGATGCTTGTCATTGCTATGCCATCCTGCATCCTGAGCCCACAGTTTGTAGGTTATTATTTATTTTTATTGAATTTTTTGAGACAATGTCAGGTTTTGATTTTGTTTGTTTGTTTGATTTTGGTTTTTCAAGACAGGGTTTCTCTGTATAGCCCTGGCTGTCCTGAAACTCACTTTGTAGACCAGGCTGGCCTCAAACTCAGAAATCTGCCTGCCTCTGGCTCCCGACTGCTGGGATTAAAGGCGTATGCCACCACTGCCCGACTGGGTTTTTTGTTTGTTTGTTTGTTTGTTTGGGTTTTTTTTTAAGATTTATTTATTATTATATCTAAGTACACTGTAGCTGTCTTCAGATGCACCAGAAGAGGACGTCAGATCTCATTACAGATGAGATCTCATTACAGATGGTTGTGAGTCACCATGCAGCTGCTGGGATTTGAACTCAGGACCTTCGGATAAGCAGTCGGTGCTCTTAACCACTGAGCCATCTCTCCAGCCCCTGGTTTTGTTTTTTTAAGTGATCCTGGCTAGCTTTGAACTCAACAATCCAGCTGTCTCATCTTCCCAAGTGAGGAGATTACAGATATTGATCACCATGCTTGTCTGGAATCATTTTTTTCCTGTTGTTTGCTATGCTTTAATTACTTCTTTTTTAAAAAATTCTAATTTTTATACAATATATTTTGATTGTATTCTTTACCCTCCCCCAAATCCTTCCAGATTCCTCCCACCTTCCCGCTCACCCAACTTTATGTTCTCTCTCTTGCTCTCAAACACACACACAGAGTCACACACACAAATAACATGGAGTTGATTGTGCATAGGTTAGCTACTTTTGAGCCTGAAGCCTGCCCTGGAGTGTAGTGTATATAATGCTGTGACACTCCACTGGAGAAAACTGCTGGTTTCCCTCTTCCAGACTTTTTTTTTTCTTTTTGGTTTTTCGAGACAGGGTTTCTCTGTGTAGCCCTGACTGTCCTGGAACTCACTCTGTAGACCAGGCTGGCCTTGAACTCAGAAATCTGCCTGCCTCTGCCTCCCAAGTGCTGGGATTAAAGGCATGTGCCACCACCGCCCGGCTGAAATTTTTTATCATGACCACTTATGTGGTCTCTCTATAATGTGCCTAGTTTGAATATGCATCTATCCGCAACAGAAAGCATTCATAGTCTATAAGTAGTAGCACACACCTGTTATCTTGGCACTTTGGAAGAAAGGAAGGTCTGAAGTAAGGCCAGCCTCTGCGACATAATGGGTTCCAGGCCAGCCTGAGCTACTTAAGATTGTGTCTCAACAACAACAAAAACCATAGGAGAGGACTGAGATTTACTGAGGGAATAACTGTCACTGAAGAAAGAAAGCAGAAGCGGGGAGGCAGATGGCTAGAGAGCATGACTGTGTGGCCTCAAGGGTAGCTCCAAGGGCAGGAAGTAGGCTGAGAAACCAGCTTTGCAAACTGCGAAGGCCACTTCACACTGTAGTTTAACAAATAGTTCTTCGCGCCCTGTAAATGCGTGGACCTAGAATGATGTCGTCCTGTACTGGGAAGGCTATAAGGATAATAAATCAGATACTTTACAAGTCATTTCGTGCCAGTATATGTAATGAGTGAGATCAAAGAGAGGAGTCCTGATATGGAAGAGGTTTGAGTGTGACTCTGCCTTGAGGAATGCGAACTATTTATCAACAAAGGCTCTGCCCTGTTTGCTTGTTGACAAGCCTCTTTAAACCACAATTTAAGTTACTTTTATATTTAAGGGAAATAATCCAAATAAATAAACAATTTACACAGAGTACAAACTACTTAGGAAGAAAGGAAGGACTGCTGGGTGCCTGGGAGGTGGGGGGGGCGGGGGAGAGAGAGAGAGAGGATGTTTAGCTTCCAGGAGGATCAGGTCTTATTCTCCAGCACCAGAGAGAGAAGGGAGGAAAGGGAGGAGGGGGGGGGAGAAGGAGAGGGAGAGGTGAAGTTTTTGGAGTTTAAGGCTTACATAAGCAATATAAGAAAGCGTGTTGAAAGAATGATTGAGGTAGAAATGTCCACAC